>NC_135185.1:23495099-23811528 GCF_041146795.1 Maylandia zebra
CTGGTACCAGGTATTATCACTTAATGAGGAACTCTAAAAACCATGTCAATCCATGTTGCACCAACCCAAGCAGGTAAAAATGGAAAAGGGCTATTTGAGATCTCATATTATTGTTACTGAAGTACATTATTACAGTGAACAGTTAACCCTGTTTGGCAGCGGTGGTGAGTGCAGACGTCTAGGCACCAAACACTTCTTGGTTGGAAGAGTTTGTGGTTTTGTTTTAAACACAACACCTCTCAGGATTGATCCTGTTGAGAAATGATGCTTATAGCTACACACTTCAAACTGTTGAAGACTATAACCAAGATTATTGCAACCATGTGAAATGAACCTGTGTTATTGTTGCCTATGAAGTGGTTACTTCACAGATAGGGACCAGGTCTGCAAACACTCACAGTCTGTTGCTGTCTTCAAAGTGGTTTCAGTCATCAAGACGGTAATAAAATGGCAATAAGACGGAGTCAGGCTGCTATCAGGTTGTCATTGAATTGGTAGGCAATTACATGCAATTTGTCTGTAATAATATGGCAATTAACAGTGAAATCTGTTGCTGTCTCTATATTTAAAATGTAGGTGTGAGTGTAAGTCCAACTACAACCTTACAGATTTGAGAAAAAAGATCAGAAAAATGATCACAAAGTTGCTGTACGATGGTGATTTTACTGTAAACTGTTAACTCCTTGGCTGTAGCTCAGATGGTAGACCAAGTCACCTGCTAATCGCAAATGTTGGTGGTTCGATCCCCCGTCTGTTCAAGGAGGAAACCACTACTGACCAAAACCAGAACACGAGGCTCGTTTCACATCCCCCCCCCCCCCCCCCCCCCCCCCAAAAAATCTAGATGATCCCCAAGACTTTTGTGAAAATATTCTGTGGACTGATGGAACAAAAGTTGACCTTTTTGGACGGTTTAAGTCCCGTTACATCTTGAATAAAACTAACAAAGCATTTTATGAAAAGAACCTCATTCTAACATGTAATCAGTCAAAGAATGACAAAAAATTCAATGCAATCACTGGCCGACCCCCAATTTCTTCTCAGAGGTTGCTGTCCTACGTTTACTCTAGAGTCACTGAGATGCCAACATTAACAAGCATCCATATCTGACAAGTTAGGTGTGAAACCTGTTGCACAGACTACTTACAGCAATTTATTTGTTCATTAATTATCTCATAGATATGCATCACTTCAAGAAAGTTGTGGCTCAGGAGGTAAAGTAGGTCGTCTACCAACCCAAACACTAGTGGTTCAATCTCTGGCTACTACAACCTGCATGTTGAAGCGTTCTTAGTCAAGATACTAAATCCTTGCATGAATGTGTGCATTACTGGGTAAATGAGGCTTGTATGATCTAGAAAGTTCCACCAATCGGCTATTTCACTTACGGCAAACACACCAAAGGCTGCTGACTTGATCATGATCATGCACTGTGCGTATCTATCCACAACCTTGAAGAAAGAATGCACTGCTAAAAGATAATCCAGTCTAGATCTGTGCAGATGTTTGCTGCTCGTCTTATGGAGTGCTGTATTAAAGTCTAAAAGGTGAACAACAAAGCACAGGAACCAGCTGTTCCAGTGTTACATAAGGCTTTCTGTTAGAACTCATTTGGAGGTACTCACCAAATACCATTCATATTTTTTCCCCCTGTCCACTGAACACTCTCTCTTTTCTTTTTGTTCATCCCAAAGTCTTTTGCCTGTATGCTACACTGCACATCTTTTTCCTTTTCTCTCAGTTGGAGTTTCTACGTTCTGGGCTAAATCATGTCCATTTGATGTTATGTCCAAACCTAAACAGAGGTAATGTAAACACTTATTTGACACGGAGGACCAAAACACGTCAAATTGTTGAGAGCTGCAGTCAAAACTTCCGTTGTGGTTTGCATTGCAGCACTGATTCAGCTGGGGCTTTATCCCGCTGTTGGTCTATAAGCAGCATTGCATCATATAGCCACACACTTACCCTTCCATCAAAGCTTATGCGAGTGTTTTCCATCACTACCTGAACAACACTGTTGTTTTGTGCTCTGTGCATTCCTTATTCTCCGGTGTTAAAATGTGTCTATCGGTGTTTTGTCCCAGATTTGTTGGGTTTTTTGTTTGTTTTTAATTTCACACTTTTTCCCAGTAACTGTTTTCGATAAGTGTGCTGAAAAATACCTGTAAAGTTCTCTAAATCACAGATATCTGACACAGATATGATATTTTTTTCTCTTCAACCTCTTTCTTGTTCTCATCATCCTGATTTGAGAGCATCCTCTGCTTGTAAGAGTTACTGTACCCAAGCTATAATGCACACCAGACAGCCTGACTTCCTAATGACTGGTTGTGCTCCAAGCCTTTCCGGGCACAGCTATGGCCGGGAGCCTCACACAAACTCCCACAGAAAAAGAAATGCAGCCACACACACACACATCATAGTGACATGTTGCTAAATAGCTTTAAGTTATGTGTCGTCTTACCATATCACTGTATTGACTCCCATAATTTGTGCTTTTCTCTTTAAGAGCAAATTCTTTATACCATTTCAAAAACATCGATCGTTCATCTCTGAGTTGTTTCATCTGTTATTAGATGTTGGATCGCAGGTAGCATAAGGTTAGCATGTGCCAGGAGCACATGTGAATACCAGGTGACGTGAGTAAGTATGTACATCCTTTCCCAAACGTAAAGGACAAATAACTGGAAGTATTTTGTAAATCCCCTGGCTGTGTCCAATAGAACAGACCATCCGCTGTGATAGCCTGGACTTAATTAGTACGGTATTCTTCTCTACCTTCCCTCAGATTTTTGCAGGACCTCAGAACCACAAGAAAAATTTTGTTTCTCTCTCTCATTCCACGTCTGTCAGCCATTACAACTCTTTCCTGTAGCGATCTTTTACTTTTTAGATATAACTCATTTTGATAGCACACGTGCACCACCTCAGCAGGGGCTTTGCTCATTACCAAGGCAACATGTCTGTTTGTTTGGTGTGACTGTTCCTCTGCCTTTTTATTACTGGCTCAAATGTTTAATTGTATGTTTTCAGTGTTTTCCTCTTTTCCACGTCTTCACAGTCAGTCAATCCTGGGGAAACAAAATCCTGCAAGAAAGGTAATTTTGTGAAGACTTCAAAGGGCAAATGTTCAGTTTCATAACATTCATCTTAGACAGGGGTTAAAGTGGGATCTGGCAGGTGGGGGAAACCAAAGATTGGGTGTAGCAGTGCACCACAGGGAAAAGAATTACTTAGAAATAAGTCATATAATAACTTGTTTTGTGAGCTCCAGTGCATTTTTCTTTCTGTAGGCTGTGATCACAGGACATATGAAGCTACTCCAGTATTCACAGCTCTTTGTGGATTTAGTCAGCTGAATTCAACAAAATATAAGCAGATGTCTCACGAGCTGTATGGCTGTTTTCCAACCCCTAGACACTATAAAGCTGCTATAAAAGTGTAAAATTCAGTGAGTGAGTCTAATCAGCGTCATCAGCTTAAACATGACTTGATGTCTGCTACCAGTTGTGACCGCATGCTGCATTGCTGCAGAGCAGTGGCACAGATTTGAGTCTGACCTGTGGTCCATCGCAGCGTGTCTTTTCCATCTCCTTCCTTTGACTGTCTAAAAAATTATGTATATTTTTTTGAATTTTTTAAACTATATTTTTTGATCCAGCTAGTCACATCAATCACATAATTTCATTGAACAAATTTGCATTTTGGGTCAAGTTTGATTTTTCTGATTTTAGCATGCAAATAAAAAGGTTTAACCAATCAGATCCCTGCATTTGGCAACAAGTGCACTCATAACTCATAGGACGTGGCACTTGTTGCGGTGACCGCTTGCCCAAAACTTGTGTTGTGCTACCTGTTGTGCTCTGCTGTACATAATTTTGTGTGTGTGTGTGCCAGCTCATTGTGTGTACTAGATGCACCCTTTACCTAAACTACACATATTGCATACCTAAATACATCAAGCTACTTTATTGGCCAATTTAGTGGAAATATCTTTCCACAACACCACTTTCCTCCCTTAATCCATATAATCTAGTGGTTAACATAGTCGCCCGACATTTGAGCGATCCCTAAGTCAAAACTGAAAGGAAACCTAAAAAGTTGCATCAGGCCATCAGGCAGGATGTGATATAAAAACCTGCAGCAATGCAGATCCTGTCCTGTGGTGAACTCTTGTGAATAAGGGAGCAACTGAAATAAGTTTATAGCTGTTATGAGGAGATATATTAGCTTGAGAACAAAACCATTTTATACAAGGCCGTAAACATGTTTATTTCTGTTGTAAGGTTGGGCATTTTAATGTGGGATTCTATGGGACTGACTCATATTTGGAGCCAGGAACTGTAGTTTTTGGGTTTCTGACTTCATTTCTCAGCACTGGAGGTTGAGACTTGGTGGCACATTATTGTAGGAACCTCTTCAAACTTTTGCAAATCACTGCTGGACAAATGAAAATCAATTTTATCACATGACATTTCTTTTTGTCATGGAAACCAACAAGCTTCAATATTTTCTTGTTGAGGTTTGCTGTCATAAGATGTGGAGACTTCACCTTAAGCTTATCAAGTTTGTCCATCATTTGTAAGGATGTTAATGGGTTTTGTCTCTTTAATATAAACATATGTTTGAGTAGCACAGTGTCACTAGTTTGAAAGAATAATAATTCTTCGAGCAGGAAAGAAGTACTGGTCATTCACATAAAACCTGAACCCTTTCTACTTTCCCAAGAAAAACTCATAATAATCCAAATGCATGTTGGATACCCTTGTTTGTCTCTCACTAGCTCGTCGTAGGTTTAAGAACTTAGTGAGCACGATTTTTCCACAAATGTCAGGGGATTAATATCTGAAGCATATGATCAGTGTTCACTTACAAAGCCATGGTGTCCCTCAGGGCTCACGCCTGCACGCTTTTACTGCTTAGACCATATGTTCATGATCTCACTTACACATGCCCCAAAATCCATGCTTAAAAATATACAGTTGTGTACATTAATGCCAAGATCAACAAACAGCCTTGCGGCGGTCACTTGCAATGAAGGGAGCTTAGAAATGGTGGCTTATGTTCTCTTTATACTTGTATGGATGTGCAAACATTCATATATTGTTGGTCGTTTTGTAGAAATCCATCCATGATTAAGCTACAATATATTATAAGTTGTTAAATAATGTGATGACATTTTCTCCCTGACCCTATTGAACTCTCCAGGTGGCTCTGGACCCAGTGAAGGCCGTGCTCTTTCACTAAAATGAATCATGTTTTGGGCTGAAGCAAAAACCTCTAATTGTAAGCCAGGTCTCCTATCTTTGTCAGGATATGTAACTTATGCTGGGTGGCCTCCCCACACAAACACAGAGTATTGTACTTTCATCTGAGGAAGCAAGTTCTTCTGCTGTCTCCAGATTAACACGCAGACGAACAAACACCCTTTCAGAGCGATGCGCACACAAAGGGCAGGTTGTGCTGTTGCATCCTGCCACCAGAGGGTGCAGACAATATGCCCCCATCACCCCTGGCTTCAACCCAAGATTCCTTTAGGACCAAAGAATGAAGCTCCGGATGTCGGATGGGCAAAATGAGCCCACCAGACAACAATGAGCTATGATAGGATACACACATACATTTTCCACCCATACACAATCAAATGTTCAAAGACGTGCCTACATATTTGAAGATGTGTTCGATGATACAAGCCTATTCGAAGAAGCTGTCCTCTCTCTGTCTCGGTCTCTTTTTCTCACATGTTCCAATACAATGAAAATTATTTGATAACCCTGATGCAATCCCCCATATGAAGTCTCTCTTTGCCTGATGTTTTCTGTTTCATTCCAAAGCATTTTTACATTAAAAGCACAAAGGAACGTTGTTGAGGACAGTGAAATAACAGAAAATGTGTATGATCTTAGTATAAAACCCTAAATGAAGAAAAAAGATTAAAAAGGATAAAAAAGCACTGAGAGTGCTTCAGATATTTGACGTTAAAAGTTGTTTCTTTTGTCAAATGACTGAGCTGTTGCATACGTCTTTTATTACAGGCCTTACTTTGTTCAGTTTATCAGTGTTTTCCTTTTCCTCCTCCTTTCTACAACACCCCTGAGAGGTTAAATGGACTGCAACCTAAGGTAGCACCAGCAAATAGGAAAATGCTGGTAAAACACACAAAAACACAACGGAAGTAGTAAAGAACCAAAAACTAATAAACAGAACACAACAGAAGTGATTTAGGGGAGACAATAATCTGATGGAACAACTGTGGAAGATACAGAAACCAAAATATGCAAAGAATTGCACTGAGACACACTGAGACACACTGAAAAGAAGCTTTTGGAGCTTTGCTTTTTCTACATCTATTATATTTTGTTCAACTTCACTTCCATTGTATTTTGCAAGTTAGTTTTGTGCAAAGCTAACTGAACCTTGTGTTTTATTATTGTATTATAACAATAAAATATTATTTAGGATCCTGTGCACTCTTTCTTATGCCTTTCTCCATCTCTGAGGGTGAATGTATCACACATTACCCTTTATTTTCTCCTTGTGGTAAATACAGCAACTGCATCTTTAGCTAGCAGGCACATTGTATGACAAACTGCACAGAAACAGTTAATTTGTTTGCTAATAATTGATGAGCTGTTAGAAATGTTGTATTTGAAATTATCTTTGAAATGATCCCCCACTTAAAAATGTTACTCTGTGTACGCTTGCTTCTCTTCTGTAGTATCGGGCCACAACCTTGTATGCTGCTCTTTAACTTCCTAAAATATTGCATTAAATAATTAATAAATTATATGTTTTTTCGTCTTTACGTCATATACGTCACACCAATAGGATTTTCTTTCTAATAATGTCTCCACCAACTGGGTTAGAATCAGTTTGAACATAACAGTGACAAGAAAATAAAAGTCCATAACTCTCCTCAGACGCCTTAAACCTAAAATTCTACTTATGAACAGAAATCAAGCAAAATTAACTCTAAAATGATCATTTGAGCTTTTTTCGAATGTAATTCTTTAGATAAAAACTTAATATGAAAACGTGTTCAGTTCACTGAATGAAAACGTTTTCATCTAGAAGCACTGAACAAGAGATCTATTTTGTCACATAGGTGTCTAGATTACAAGGTAACAAGTAAATATAAAGTGGGAAAACAATTCAGAGGTTAGACCAGGCCCACACCTCCATTACTGCAGCATGAAAAAGTGTGCCAAGCATCACCCAGCAGCTGAGGCTGTAGACTGCAGAGCTTTGAGTTAAAACAAAATATCGGTATGATAGCATGCTAAGATATAAAATGTATGGGTTTATAAGCACGCTAACGTCTGTAAAATTAATGCTAAGCACCTGTAAATCAGCACAGTTGGGGCAGCATTTGTTGCTGCTCTCACGAAAAAACAGCAAAAAAAAAAAAAAAACCCAAAAAAGTGCTGGTGGCTCAAGATGAAAATTAGGATTTGTCATCTGAGGACCATGACCACCATTCAGTTCAGTCCAGAGTGGCAGACACGCATACCAACAGACCGCTGTTAGTGCTAAAAATGGTTCAAATAACTGCTTAGAGATATACCACTTGTGCTCATTTTAGTTCCAAGATGTAAATAATCTATGATAGAAACATCACAACTTTCCCAGACTAAACTGTTAAACCTAGCATATAGTAAAAGGGTTTTGGTACTGACTCTATCAACGTAGTGTGTGTGTGTTTTTATTTATTTATTTTATTATTCTTTATTCACTCGGGCTGTGGTGTTACCAACATTTGTTTCACATTTGACTGTCTGTGACCCATACAGCACAAACATCTGCTTGTAGACCTGGAGAAAGTTTTGAGGCTCATGTGTCATCATATTAGCATTTCACCCTGTGTGGAGTCATACAGACGCACATGTGCACCCAGACATACTCACACACATCACTGTTACACATTACTCTTGCCCTACAGCACACGCAAATATTCTGAACATCCATATGTACGCAGGCTAGCACACACGCCATCTTTTTGCATTTAGCTGCAGGAGCACCAGCGCAGCACAACAGCAGCCATCTCTAGTGGTCTCCTTCACCACAGAATCTTGATAACCTCTGGGGCTTTTGTTAGCTCAGAGCAGAACCAGACCGCCACTTTAAAACACACATGCATGCACACACCACAAATATCCCACCCCCAGCGTCCCTAACTGTGGCTGACACATCAAAGGCCAGAGTCCGAGGAGCCAAGTTAGGGAGGGTCGGAGGAATCATGGGAGACAAAGGAAGCGATTAAGAGATAAGGATCAGTCTAAGATATGACATTTCATCCTGGGCAGATCCGGTAGACACACTCCATTCAAGGAAGGGTATATAGCAACTAAAAGGGAGGAGGGAGAGAGGGCGGAGGGAAGGAGCTGCAGGGTCTCTTGCTTCTCTCCCTCATTGCACCTTTCTCAACACCAAAGTCAGTTTCTGAACAGCTTATGTGCACGCTTCAAAAAAGCGCCGGACAACAAGGTAGGGCAGCTTCAAAGGTGAGCTCTATTGATTTTCCTCGCTTGTGTACAACAAGCAGCCATTGCTCAGGAACAAAAACTGTTGCTGATTTACCACCTGGTTGTACATTTTCCTCAGTCTCACTGCCAAAGCACCCAAGGTTCCTCATTTTATTTCCTCTTAAATACTATTTAGCAACACAAAAGGAGCGAATGCGAAAAAAACGTCCTCATTGTGGGCCTAATTGCCTCAGGGTCATGTTACATCTCCAGTTTCACGTTGTTGCTTTCAAACTGTAGCCCGCAAGCCCGAGGCACAATCCACCTGCCTCCCAGAGTGCCACACAAAAGGGTCAGCGTATGAACACAGAGGGAGTCTGTTAGCAAATAAACACTGAGATCGAACTCCAGCCGTGCCTCACTCAAACACCGGTTCTCTTTTCAGATATATATTAACCTGAAAGGGAGACATTGCCTGCGGCCAAAATAAGGCTTCTGTAACTAACCTGAGCAAAACAATGAGAAGTCATCAGATGACGCCATACTGTATATCAACTATTGTCGTGGTGAAAGCCAATTTGGTGTTTCATAGAGAAGGGAATGAGAGAATGAGATGGAGCAGTTGTGCATAAACAGCTTTATCTAATTACAGGCGGCTTTAAACAAATTTCTGAGCTTGCCAAAGCTTTCAGAGTGGTGGAGATCCATACATGAACTATGCTTCTGTTTAACTCACGGTCTTTAATTTACTGCCTTATATACTTAGGAATATAGAGCTAACACGTAATGTAATATGATGCACAAGAGAACAAAGTTGTTTTAAGGCAATATCTGAATGAAAGTCCTAAAATCCACTCAGGCACTGAATCTATGAAGATACACCTATATTGTAATTTGAATGAATCTATGAAAAATGCCAAAAATAATGTTTGAATGGCATAAAATAGCATTTCAATCTGACACAGGACCTGAGAGATGTCTCAGTGGAAGAGGGGCTGTTAAGAAGCAAAACAGGAAAGAAAATACAAATGGATAACAGATTTCAAATAACAAAAATACATTTTTATTTTATACTCTTGGTTTGGCCCTCTTAGCGCTGTGAAGAGGAAGTAAGTATCTTTGCTCTAACAGAAAATAAAGGGAGGCCTCTTTCTTCTATTTTTGGAAAAAGGGAATAAAATCCTGAACAAGTTGCTTTAAATTAAAATAATGTTGTGAAATGAGCTTGTGAAAATAACTTTCCAAAGCCTCAAGCAGATGAGGATGAAACGTGTTTTTGGAGCATTGGTGTAGCGCTGCAGGGCCAGCCAGCACACCTGTTCAGTTGGAGATGCAAGGCAGGAGCTCTAAATACAGGCCAGAAGAGTGTCAGGGGGCCAGGCTGCGGGGCCAGCCATCTTTTCATTAGCCGTATCTAATGAAACTGCACAGGGCCACAGGAAGAAAGACCTACTGCCGGGACACCCTGCCCTGCCCGAAATTACACCAGAGACTCGCCCACAAAAGAAGCATTCCGTCCGCACAGCGACACTGGCACTTGACACCAAATTTTAAACCTGCGTGTTGTTTCTTCGACAAATGGAAATTTCCACTGTGGGCCCTTCCCAGGCCGAGAGGCTGGTGAGAGAAACGACTGCTGAGGGGTCAGTGTGTAACTCAGAGAACCCACGCTCCATGCCCCCCCCCCCGGCCCACAATTCCTGTGTGCTTTGTTTGGCAACAGTTGTCAAGATGCAAAAATCCAACTCTCTTTCTAATCACACAGTCAGCAGATAGTATTAAGCTTTCTTTGAGAAGGCTCCATTGTTTTCTTTCTGCTCATAACAACTGACAGACACCAAGGGCATTAACAGCCTCAATGGAGTGATCACTTGAATTTTGGAGTTGCCAAATCTTCAAAAGAAGGTATGCTTACATGTATGTATTTACTTTACATCTTTTCATAGCAAAAGATGTCCTTTCTTTATCCTAAATGTTCTTACTCACCTGAGTCTGATCCCTAACAAGTAAAATATCCCTCTGCTGTTACCTGTTAGTACCTCCAGCGTACTCATCATGCGTCTGTGCATGCATGCGTTTGTGCCAGTGACCCGAGGTCAAACTGTTCCACCGATGACAGCCTTATCCCCTTTAATGCACCATGGAGTGTCCCAGCTGCCATGTGCCAGCACAGAGGTGTGCGTGATGAGTGGAGATGAGTCACAGACAGGGTGAGAGGAGGTGTCACACAGATAACCCCTACAGATGGACAGCGGGAAGGGTCTAAAGTTTCAAACCTGAATGTGTGTTTGTGTGCCCTTTTGTGTAAAAATGATATATCCTGAAGAGAGTATAAAGAATATGTGTGCATTTCCATGCACGTGTGTGGAAGTATGAGTGAGAGGGTGTAACAAGAGGCCCTGACCTCGAGCAGCACTGACATGAGCTGTCACCATGATAGCCCCTCTTGATTCAGGACAACAGAATAAGCACACACAGTAAATGAGTCCCTTAATATGTGGACTCATTTAATATTTCCAGTCCAAAATTTCATTTTATAGAGCATTTATATACAAAGCCTTTTTGTGCAGTACTTTTCATAAAAATAATTTTATAACTGTATATTGTGTCCCTAGTGTTAGTAGTCTGGCTCACCCTGCAGATAGTTGTGGTTTTAGATGCTGTTTGGAGATCTCCGCTGTTCAAACATCTGCCAATACCTCAATAAAGCAGAGGTGAGCAAGTCTTTGTGGTGTTCGAGGCTTTTACGTGATATTTGAAAAATGCTAAATCAGCACGAATTTTCAAAGATATGCAGAAGCAACAGTGTTTATCCAGCTAATCTCAGAAATGTTTTGCTCTGAAAAGTTCTCTTTTGAACTTACAAAACTTGCCAACTATGCATCGCAACCATTATGCATGGCTCTGTAGTGAATGGATAGATTAACAATCTATCCAACAGTCAAAAGATTAAACCTCCTTTCTCTCTCATCTATTTTGTGTTATTGTAGTTTTAATTGACCTTAACAGACAACAGATATTTTAGGTATCTTTTATTTATTTTTTTGTTAGACAAGTTTACTACCAATCAAGTAACTACTTTCATGCTTGATTTGGATCATTTTAGAAAGTCTCTTAACTGGAAAAAGATAAAGGATGCCAGCGATAACAGTATTAGCTATGGTTGGCTGTACAAAATGAAGGATAAACGGAGCTAAACGGACTTCTAGAAATCTTTGTTTCTTAGTTTATTCTGCAACATGAGCCAGTGTAGTGCAAATTGATCTTAGCTGTGGTGCGAAGAGAATAAATCTTTTGGGGTTTTTCTATCGTATTTTCTTCACGGTGGTTACATTTCTGCCACACTTGCTTATAGCTTTAGTGTGAATGGAAGATTTTTTATTGAATCTGAAACAGTAAATTTTAATCGGTTTTGTAGAGTATTTGTAGCTCTTTAAATGCATGTTTTATGTAATTTGACAGTGAATATTGAATTTTTGAGCACTACCTGTATCACAGCTATTTTGGTGTCACACACAATTGATATTGTTCACCTTAATGAAGGCTCAGCCTAAATATAGCATTTACTACTGCTGCAGTTACCTACTATAAATCAGTATGGCCACAGTAAACTAGGCCTACTCGACTGTTAGCGGTGAAATAATAAATATATAAGTGAAATAACAGTAAAATAGAATACTGTGGCACTGAAACATTTGATAAAAAGAAAGGTAGTATAGATGTATCATTGTATGAGACTGCAAGTCAAACAGGCCAGACTAGATTCTGCGTTAGAACTCTGTGGGGTAGTTCTGACTTTTTTTGACATGACATGTTATTTAGCATCAATTTCCCAGCCAGCATGGGGACTCAAGACAAATATAAACTGTAAAATACTTCTAGCTTTTTGTTTCTCCACCAATGGACAGAAGTTAATGTTCTAGTAATTTTATGTCCTTTCCTAGTCCTCTCAAAGGGAGGTGATTGTTAAAAGCAGAGTCACATGACTTGTCTAAAAGATGCAGTCAAACACACTGAAGTCTCTAAAATCTTGTAACTGGGGGGGGGGGGGGGGGGGGGGGGGGGTTTAGAGATAGGGGTATGGAGTGCTCCCACTATAGCAAGGCAATGTAAGCAAGGATCATCTTCCTTTGTTCCTGCGGGAGGGCTGGCTGTCTGTAAACACACGGCTCACTTTACGGTGGAATGTCCAAATAAAAAGCTTTTTGAAGACTTCACCCAGTCAATTAGTCACGCAGTGTCAATAGACCTCCTGCATAATGACTCACCTGTAATTGCGTGAGAATGAGTACTTACAGGAAGCGGCGGGGTACGTCACATAGGAATGACAAAAGCCTCAATCTGTTTTTAAGGACTTGTTCTTTAATTGACCCCCACACCCTTCACCTCCATTCATGCTAACACACACTCATGAAGTCCTCACTGCTATGTGGCTGACTGCACTCAGTGAAGCTTCTTGGACTTGATGCTGCTGAAGGTTCTGTAAAGGTTGAGTCACCTCCACCAAATACACATTTTAAGGGCCTGCTTGACGTTAACCAAAATGCTAGCCTCACTAAGTTTGTCGAGCTTACATAAATGCAACTCGCTCTGGGCTTTTTAATAGACACGCATGCTCTTTGTGTAGGGTAGGGAGATAATGAACAGGCAAGGTGATTACCGTAACTAGCAGATGTTATCTCAACTTTAGGGGGGAGATCAGTTGAAATGTTGTAATTGTACTGTCAAGCTGCTAAAAACAACCCCAGCCCCCTTCTTTGCCAAGTCACACACACACACATGAACACGCACACATACATACCTCCCGTCCTCCTGCAGACACTTCAAAATTAAATTCTTCAACGTCCTCCACTCCTTTAGGAGTCACCCCTTTTTGAGGCAGATATGCAAGCATCAAAGAGACATCCAGCAGCAATTGGAGTGCCTCAGGGCTTGCACGTGCTCCAGTAGTAAAAACTAACAAACTTGTCTTTTATCATTAAATAAAACTGAATTAACGTCATACCTAATTTAGTTGATTCATCTTTTGTTTTTTTGTGTTTTCTGTCAATCGTTTAGTGGCTTAAGTTGCTTTTAAAGGTTATTTCAGAAAAAAACACCCATCAAATTAAAACTCTTTAAATGTAATTATACTGTTCTTTAGGCATTTAAACAATGCGCAGTGGTTTGCCGGAGACGAATATGTACAGGACGCTGTCTAGGCAACAATGCACAGCCAACGTCCCCCCAACAGTTCAAAGGAGACGCTCTCCCTAAACATTATCACATAATTTGGGACAGCTGTCAGCTTGTAAATAAGTGATGTAGAAGCCTTTTGTGTGATGGGGCACAGGTTGGAGACAGGCGTCTTTGCTCTGCCGGCATGAGCCGCTGAAGACAAAGGCAGGAGACAGAGTGTCTAACCTTTGATTCTTCTGAGGACTCAGCCGCCTTGTATGAGGGCAGGACGCATCAGCCACAATCATGCCCCCAATGTGGGGATGTCAGGAACAATAGAATCACTCTCACGCAGTTGGTCTGAACAACCCATCTCGACTGCAATTGGATTAGCAAGTATCCAACCACCACATGTTAGCCTAATTGACATTAAAGTGAAATTTGAGAACAATAAGGCCCTAACCCTAATCTCCTATGTCCTGTTAAATGGCATACTGCTTCTCAGAAAACAAAACAACAACAAAAAACTTCCTATGTTGTTTTAAAAAGATGCAGAAGCAGTTTTTCTGCTGGTTTTTGCTCTTCCTTTGATGAGCTGCAATCCATTGAAAGCTGGCGAGATACCAGATAACAAGCCAAACATTCTTTTATTTGGCAAAGACAAAACAGAGAGATTTCTGTGCTCGTCTCTTTTGTTTTAGTAAAAAGTGATTACACCGCAATTAACGTGCCACGGGGAGAAATTTCAGCCTCATGTTTAAATCCAAATTACAAAAGTAATGGGAGATTTAAGGTCAGATTGTAGTTTTTATTAACTCCTTTTTGTTTCTATTACATATACTTTACAATGACGTTTTTACCTTTATGATTTTGTTTTGAGGGCCTTTTCAAAATAATCAGATTGATGTTGAACGTCTTAATTAAAGCCAATACAATTCACCATTGTAACAAATTCACTCAGTGCTCTAATTTATGCAAATACACAAAGGATGCATCATTTGATATTACTGAATGTGTTACTGGAAGCAATTGATATTTTTGTTTATTTTTTTCTATATATAATATGAAAGCAATAAATATTACCAGTAAATAAACTTTACTTTTTAGAGTTTTTACTATTTTTCAACAAAACAAAACAAACAAACAAAAAAAACCTTATACAATCTAATGTACATTATGAAAAGTTGTACAGCTTTTTTATGTTTAAAATAAGGATTTATTTTTATTTATTTATTTTTAATATGTAGATATAAATATATATTTTGTCAAAATATATGATATAGTCAAAGAAAAAAAGTGAGACAAACATACATCTCATAAAAGTTATAAATAAGGGTCCAAGTGAACATTTTTGGGAGTAAAGACCTTCCGATTTGTTAGCGCCCGTGTTGCTTTTTTCAGTGCCGCAGTCCAAGCCCACACTTTAGTACGTCTGTGCGTTAGCGGCAGCCGCAGCCCTCCACTACCATTTCCTGGTAGTTTTTAAGGACCACCTTGTCATGTTCATCTAGGTAGAGCATGGAGATCGCGCTGAGCTCTGTTGGCACACAGCAGGCCTTGGGAATATTGTTGTTCACAGAGTTCACCAGTGTCTGAACAATGGCGTGGTTGGTTGAATTCAGATGATCTGCCAGAGGAAAGGGGCATTCCCCGTGGCAGTAATAGGCCTGGTAACCAGGAGGCGCCACTATCCAGTCATTCCAGCCTACATCGCTGAAGTCCACGTACAGCGCATGGCGCCGGCAGTTGCGGTTGCGTTTACGGCCCCGCTGTCTCGGGCTGCGCTTGGTCCGGCGAGTCAGCGGATGACCCTTTCCGTCGTGACCAAAGGTTACCAGGAGGGGGCGTAGCTGCTCCCAGTCTTCACCGGGCTCTTGGTGCAGCGAGCGGCTAATGCGAACGTGTCGGCCCTGGTGGCGTGGAGTCTGGTTGAGGTGCAGAACCTCCACAGCCAGCCCGTAATTGGGAAGTCGTTCACGAGCCCAGCGCAGCACGGCGGGGCTGACGTCAAAGCTCTCCCAGCGCGACGCGTTGTGGCGCACGAGCCGCGTATCCAGTAGCTGTGTGATAAGCTGCCCGGGTCGGGGGGCTTTGAGCACCTCGTACACGTTTATTCGGTGAAGTGCCTGGTCGTCTGAGATGGCATCAGCAATGGCCTCATCAATCTGATGACGGTAGAGCCTCAGTTCTGCGGAAGACAGAAGCTCGTCCTCTGGGATGCTGCTGAGGTTAAACATAAAACGAATGGGCATGGGTCCTCTGTCATCCAGCTCATGTAGCTGCTCCATGTGCTCTGAAATACAGCAAAAAAAAATATTTACTGCAAGCTTAACTAAGAAACTCAATAATTTTGAGACTATGTAAAATAGACTTATACATCCTGAGCAAGGGCAAAAATAGCAAGGGTACAAAATATGTGCAATATCCTGATTCAAAATTGCACAAGTTTACACTCATTTCCTCAGTTAAACAGCAGAATGTTTACTTTTATATGTTATCAAAAGTCACTACATGTTTGACTACCAAGATTTACATTTTATACTTTTTCTGTAATATTTATATCAGTATCAGTGAGTTCTAGCATAATCCTGTTATTGCCAGTTGCCAGTTGCCAGTGACAGGATGAAATGAATGTTACTAGGTTTTGAAGCTAGGGTAGGCAGCACTTTTCCAGCATCTTTCTGCAAAGTAACCACAATGAGCAGACAGAATGCGATTTTTCTTCAGACAAATGCAGGTTCTTCAACAAAATGCGAAGTTGTAAAGTTAAAGAGTGAGGCACCTTGACAGCTCTTTGAAAAGCGCATGTGGCATCAAAGTGTCACTTTAGGGTGCAAAGATTTCCGAGTTTGGTTCCCACCACATCAGTCTTTCAATGTTTTTGGTGATTTTGTTTGGTGGATCTTTGTTGTTTAGTGTCACTACTAAACCTACGAGGAATCCCTGAGAGTCAAAGGATGTGATAGCAGAGTTTGGCGAGTCACATCTTTCTAACCTGCTCAGGTAAGGTAACGTTGTATGAAGACAGCAGTGATAACAGTGGTAGTATGTCGGAGATGAATGGGTTAGAAAAGGCTTTCACGTTTAACAAAAGGGTTTGACGTGTCAGTTAAATATTACTCAGCGGAAAGTGCTGTGCTTATCTGTTGGGAACGCACTTAGGATGGAGAGTGAGACCTGCAGGATAGCAGTGCATTGTAGTTTTTTGTCTTTGCTTTTTCAGGTTTATGCCGACTGCAGTTTAAATGACTGATCAATATTAGTATGCCTTAAGCATCTTATGTGTTTTTCTTTTAATGGCACTCTGTGCAGCAAACTCAGAGAAAGTTAAACATGAAGAACTCTGGTGAATATCTTTGTGGCTGCCATGGCTCAGGCGGTAAAGTAAGATTGTCCACTAACCACAGGGTTGAACGGTTTGTTCTGATCCCAGCCTGTTGCTGGATGCGTGTGCAGAAGGGCTGCAGCAACTTTCAGCAATTACAATGCAATTTCTCCAGAAATTGTTTATCCTGGATTTATCTAACCAAATAATATGCTCCCAAAATCATCACTGCGATATGCACCAAGTTCAGTCTTGCAGATCTGTGCTGGAGAGCCAGCAAGGTTGTTGTTTTGTTCTTTTTTTGTTTTTTACTGGCATGCATCATTTCTCTGGACAAGTCTGATGCTAGATTGTGCAAGCAGCTCTCTGTCCCTGGTGTCATTTTAGGAGGTGGGCACTGTGGCTGTAGCGGTGGTTTATAGCCCCTAATTACGAACGTTTAAGTGTGTTTGTGAAGTCTCACAATCATATTTTTTCAATTCTTCTGGCAATTCTTTTTTCATATAGAGGCTCAAACAGACAGTAAATACATGCAGCCTAATTGGAAATCACAAGTATACTCATTTTTTGTTTCGGGTATTAGGTTTATCAGTGATCACAGGTGTGTATTGTACTTCAGCTGTATTATTTAGGATTTTTTGGAATTATTTTGACTCATCACATTTAAAGGATTTTGAACAGGGGTGCACTCAGTTTTTTTTTGTATACTGTGCAAGCATTGTATGCTTTCTTAAAAATGATTAGATATAAAATCATTTCTTTGTATAAAGATATAATTTTGTACACTGGAAATATGTTTACTTTGAAAGGCCTCCAGGGTATTCAAGAATATAAATGTATATCGTCCGTGTTTTCTTATCTATCTTTAAGGATTATCCTGCCCTTCTTTCAATGCCTTTCTCTGAGCACTTTGCTGAAACATGCATTACAAGGAGGGTGGTGATTAACGTACCACAGCTACAGTATAAACACAGTGGAGGCTCCCTATTCCACGCACAGTCTGCAGATTTCTGGCAAGATCATCATTGTTGGGGAAAGGAATGTTGTGTCTACTATTTTCCTGCTCAATCCACCCCTGTTATTTCACACCCAGGCCCTAATCTTACCCAGGTGGTTCTCATTATTAAAACCTGCTGTGTTTTTGATTAGCTCTGCAGTTTATTCACTTAAGACATTTATCATTTTCATCATGAATAATCATTAAGGAGTCAGACAGTACAGGAGAATCTCATTTATCTGAAGCCGGTGGGAAAGGAGGTGTTGCGAGAAGACGCGGTGCGTATTCAAATCCTCAACCAAATCAGATTTGAAGTGGGCACTAACACACTTCGTAACTTATGTAAAACAAAGAGATGCCATCAATTAGACCCAGTCAATAAACGTGCCATCTGAATTCAAGGTTAGAGGTTACACAGTTTAACCTGCCTATAAACATGTCTCTTCACATAATCATCCATCTGCTGCAGGCTGCAGTGCCTCCCTATGTTTTGGACAGATCATTTAACTGAGTCATACCATCACACAATGGCGCTGCCATGAAAGCGAGAACTGCCACTCTTAAGGCTTCAGAGCATATTATTAACATAGTTTAGTAAATCAGAAGAAGGGTAAATGCTTGTAGAGGAGTAGAAACCGATGCACAAGCACACATGTGCGCGTGTTCACATTGCATCATATGCAGAAGTTCCTGTACTAGCGGTGGTGCGCTTCCTTTTCTTGCTAGCCTTGCTACGCTACCATTTGAGTTCATGTGGCCGTGCGCTACCTTAGCAACACGTCTGGCAAGGCTGACTCATCCCTCCTTCCTCACTCCCCTCTCTATCCATAAATTATTCCCAGTTTTCTCAGTTATCCATGGTACAATTGAGTTCCTTGCTGACTAACAGTGATACATCATTTTCTTTCTTTTCCAAACACATTATCTTTTCAAACTAAGCTTACGTTTCACAGATCACTCAAACTGGACTTTCTCCAAGCCCAGAGAAACCTCTGCATTTGATACTAAAACGGACCAGTCACAATAAACAGAAACCCTTCTAATGTTCCACTCTGTCTATCACACCAGCTTTTTGAGGCCATTTTTCCATCTCGCCAAAGAGTTGCGAGCATCTGCTCTCAGCACCCACATTGTTGGCAGTAGGGGCTTTATTTAGAAGTCTGCAGAGTAGCATTAAAGATAATTGTACGTTGAAGAAGGTCCTTCTAAAAGAGCCCTCCATATAAACTGGAGACATGAGAGAGGAGCACACTACAATTCCCGTCCAAGAACGGGCTTTTTAAAGCCGTGTTCTCCTGGGTGGGGTGAGAAGTGTAAGTCAGTAATATGGAGGTATGCTTTTACTTCAGCTGCTAACCAAACACACAGAGCTTTGTCAAATTAGGCTCTTGAGAGCTTGTCTAGCAGATTTTTTTTTTGCCCCTCTGTAGACAGTGTTTGGTGACCACATCCTTAGATTCCTTGGTTATGGTGAGATGGGTGGAGCACTCTTACAATCATGTTTCAAGGGATGTCGGAAATGTGCTTTTTTTAAAACCCCGAATACTAAGCAAACCTCACCCATGCCAGCGCACTGCATTACCACCAAAACTATTGGAATGCTTGGCAACAGCGACCTTGCTGTAAGAGTGGTGTAATGGTTTGTGTGCTGACACTTGTATTTATCATCTCTCCTCCTACTAATGACATTCCTTCTTTCAGTTTTGTGCTCCTTAAAATTGTTTTTCTGGAGTTCATGTGTTTGCTTACCTTCATGGTGGAAGCCCCTCACAGTGTTGGCCCGACTGGCTGACCTTTCTGGGTACTCAAAAGCAATGTCGTGCGCTCCGGCCTCCTCAGCCTCACCCGACTGTAGCCGATAAAGGTCCAGCAGGTAGCGGGGCACAGTGGCTGAACGACTGGGCCGCGGCCGCCTTTTGAGGCCGAACATATGCAGCAGTGTGGCCTCAAAGTCCCGCAACAGTTCATGGCTTTGAGCGGCCGAACGACCCTGCAGGCCAGGTACTTTCTTTTTTCCTTCTTCAGGTATCAGACTAGCATGGTTGCTCTCTCCCAGCAGGACTTGGCATATTAAAATGACCATCAGCATTCGATTACCAGGAATCATGATGTCTCTGGTGAGAGCAGCAGATGGAACAGGAAGATAAATGATTAAAAAAAGGGCTAAATAGAGCAGATATAAAGGCAGCTATAAGATTTGTCTTACCCTCCATCCAAAACACCATTATTTTCTCTTGTATAAATGTTCCCACTAAAGGCAGACTAATTAGTTTCAATAGTCCAGTCTGCCTTGTTTACAGTAAAGTAGTCTCCGATCAGATAGACCATTTAGAGTTTATCTTTATCCTCCAAAGGTAAACAGCTAGCTCAAGAACCCATCTTTTTTTTTTTTTTTGAATGGAATCTCAGGGCCATTCCTCCCCACTATCTCCCTTCCTCCTTGTCTCCTCCACTATAATTAGACAAATAAAAGAGGCAGCCCTGGGGTCTAAGCAAATTCTTAACTTGATAAAAAGTCTCGGTCTTAAGACATTCTGCTCAAACAAACCATGGCCCAAACCTGGGACATTGTGCCACACACTTATAAGAAAAAGCTCTTCCTCAGGCACGTGGCTCGCCCAACACCCCTTAGGGACCTTCAGTCCAAGTCTGGATAGACGCCACATAAATGAGTGAGTCAGCAGACAGAGAGAAGGGAGATGCAAGATTTAGCAGCGTGTCACATGCCGCAAATTTAAATGGCATGGCCCACTTACTTACCGACAGAAAATAAAGCATGGGGAAACAGTCCATGTTTGTTGGGAGCAGGCAATGGACCCGTTCTTCTAGGAAATGTCAGGTGGCGTTGGGTGGCTGCAGGAGAACTTTGAAGTGACCCTGTTCCTGAAAGATGAAGGCAAAAAACACAGGGATATTGTGAACTGACACTTGCAAACACTTGAGGTTGTTACATGGCATTTCTTCAAAGAGTAGCACAGGAGCTTGTGTATGTGTGTGTTTATTGGTGAGAGAGAGACCCAGTGTCTCTTTAAGGCTTATCATTTTGGCTGGTGGGTAAGCTAGCTATTTGCTGTAAGTGGAATGTAAGTAGGCATGTGCTACAACACAGACAGCAGATACCTAATGCTTGACACCCACCTTGGTAAGAAAATACAACTTATTCAATGCTTACATCTATTTCAGAGACACCCATTTGAAAAGCAGCTTCCTACTTTACATTAATGACAAGCTAAAAATCTGATTAGCGCCAGGTTCAACAGAAAAACGTCAGAACCCACAGAGCACAAAACAAGTCTGATCACAATTAGCAAACTCTTTATTCAAGATAAGAGGGCTGTTGGTTTACTAAAACTGAAAACCCACTCAGCCTTTACCCCTCCAAGCGACTGAGTTGACCTATTTTAGACAAGGAACTAAACAGATTCTTCTTAGAAGAGCTTCTCTTCCATTTTAGAGCTCGCATGGGTTGTGACTCTGATGGCAGGACTTCTCTACTTTGATAACACTGTACATACAGTAGTACATTCACCACTGATGTACGCATGATATACTGAGCAGAATGTGCTTCTAGAAGACTAATTTAAAAATATATATATAACACTTCCACACACAAAAAAGAACCACTTTCCAAAAAGGGAAAAGTCAGAGCTTTAACAGGCAGGTTTAACAAGAACAACATGGATCAAATGATTCAGTTTGTACACCTCATTTGAAGTGTTAAGTGCTGCTGAATCGCACTAACAAGGTTACTGAATTTTAAGTGACCACAACAACAGCATCATGGAACAAACACTCCAAAGTGACACAAGGCTTCGGTCATCATTTGGATCTTGTTCCACTGGAGCACAACCAAGAATTACTGCACAGTGAGGAAGCATATTAGCTCACACTCTATCTGCGTGTGTGTGCGTGTGTCACATACAGTTTGTGTTTTTCAGCTTGCTAGCATGCCTGGCTTCATATCTATGTGATTAACTTGCCTCCTGCATGCCTCACTATACATGCAATCTAGGATCTATTTCCCTAACGGTATTAGACTTTGACCTCGGTTTGACCCTCCTTTTCTCGGTCATGACACAAGATCCACTGTGCAAGAAGAGAGGGTGACATGCAGTGTGCGCGCGCACGACTGCAAAACGCAGCGCATGCATTGACGTGCGTGTCCGCATAAGTGTGTGCCACCATTTGCATGTTCGTGAGAACTGCAGCAAAAAGAGTGAGGAGGATTCAGAACATGATCAGCTCTATTACCCATGGGGTGAGGGGATAAATGTGTGTGTGTGTGAGAGAGTCTGTGTGTGTGTACATCTCTGACAACAAACGTTCATTGTACAGAGAGGGCCTCTCCCATGATTACAGGGATTCATAGCACTCAAAAACACTGACCATACAGAACATCTTGTAACTGTAACCAGCCACTGACAAAGCTGCAGGCTAAAACAGACAGACACTCAAAATGGTGTGATGATGATGAAAGAAGATGTAAGGCAGACAGGGAGTAACGCTCAGCTCTGTGTCTCTCAAGCCAGTGTGCTCGTGTTTACTGGCCTGTTTTCACCAAGAGCGATAAGAAATAGTTTTACACCAAATTCTTAAAAAAACCACAACAGCAGCAAAAAAATCGCCACCCACACCTCTGCACTCATCATAAACGTGCAGTCATTTATTGCCCTCTCAATCAAACAAACGAAAACAACATGAGATTATAAAACAAAGCTGGACACACAGAAAAGCTTTCCACAAAGTGACAGAAATACATTTTGCAGCAACCGTTGCAGACCAGGCTGCAATTAGGCTGCAGCAGTCAAACTGCCCTTGGCTTTGCTTGATCCCCCTTGGCCTCTCTCATTCGTTCTCTCTCTCTCTCTCTCTGTCTCTCTCTGACCAGAGATAATGTGATCAGACTATGCACATGGCTCTTCAGATGTGTTTCCTGAGGAATTTGACAGTGATGGTGGGAGGGAGGATGGGAATGAGGGAGGGAGAGAGGGAGGAGAGCAACAGGTCACTGTGGAACAGTGATTTTATCATTTTAGTCACAGGGTTCTACTTATTGATTGATCAGTGGCAATGTCTATGCTTAATTCCGGTTGCTGCCTGTATAATTAGAAGACATTTATGTCTTTGAATGGTAGTCCCAAAATAATGCCATGTTCTTGGAATGAGCAATAGGTAAAGAAAACACACACACACACACACAACCCCAAATGTCAAACACTTTTTCTTTTTTTTTCTTGTCTTTTTTTTTTTTTGCTTTGTAGTAACCAAATTAACAAAGCTAAATAATAATATTTAACCAGTCAGCCTAAGAAAATTCTATATTTTATGTGCAGGTTGGGATATTTTTTAAATTTCTCAAGCTCGAAATTACAACATACAATGATGTTTCTCTGGCATTATAAACGAAAGGCAAAAAGTCTGAGGGAAAAGATGAGGTGTGTGGGATTTTTTGATGTATCCTGTCGGGTTTTTTTCCTTTTATTGAAAAATAAAGGGGAAAATGTCAATGGCACGTTTTTTCTTTTAAATTAAAAAAAAAAGTGTGTTGTTAATTGTGCGTTAATAACGGAAAACCCAGAACAATCAGACGGAGGCTGACAAGGAAAATGACCGAAAAAAATTAAAGCCATCACCAGAAGTGACATGTGACTTCTTTATATATAATATATATGTGTGTGTGTGTGTGTGTGTGTGTGTGTGTGTGTGTGTGTGTGTGTGTGTGTGTGTGTGTAAAAGTAATTCTAAAATTAATTTATTTGGCCATTCTGCTCCTCTGCAGTTCACGAGATGAATTTGAGTTGCAAACTAAACTGAGTGCCAAGGAGACCGGGCGTCCGCAGGCCGCAATTTTCCCTGCTGCAGTTTTACCGGATTAAATGACAGGATTTATCTTTACAACGACTTGTTGCAAACAGATGAAAAACACGTGAGTGGACAACAAACCGGACTCACATCTGCAAGACTCTGCAGCTGTAATGTATTAGCATTTCATGTTTTCGCAAGCATTATGTCATTACTGGACATCAGCTCGGTCACCTGGCGCAATTATGCGTCAATTATTGTTCAAAACCCGTGCGGTAAAATGAAATGAACTTCATCTTTTGCGAGAAACCCCCCAACTTATTTTCATTATCGCTCATCTCTGATCTGTCAACCTCCATCGTTCATACGAGCCTTCATACTTGGATGACAAGAAGCAGTTACAGATGTTTAATCAGTGTTAAACTGAATTATAAAATGCATACACGTGCGCAACGCTGGCGATTTCAATGAAAGACATAAAAAAACAGAACAGCAAAATCTGACGCTGTGTTTGGACATGACCTCATCTTGATTTGTCATCGGCTCAAGTCTCGGGCACAATAACCTGTTACTTGTTTGGCCATGATCACAGCGCCATTCGTTCCAAAATGCACTTTTATATCGGTTTTTGAATGAGTTCCGCGCGCTGTGAGTGTTTTTTATGCCCATTTATTCTCGCGCATTTATCCCGGAACGGTGTTTAAACTCTCAGCGGAGTCGCTTAAATGCGCACAAAGGAGAGACCCAAACTTAAAGTAACAACACTTCAGCGAGAGCCTCTCTTGCTCAAAGATGTGTGTGTCTGTATGTTGTTGCTGTTGTTGTTGTTTTTTTTTTTAAGTTTCGCTGTTGACTCTTTGATGTGTGTAGTCTAAATGTGTCGTTTGGTGAGCGCTTACCATCAGTAGAGGTACAGGTATCCTCGAATGAAGTGAATATGAAAGGGAAGGTGTAAGGCAGTCCAGGCGTAACGCCGAAAAAAAGCCGAAATGTGCCTTAAAGGAGAAATTATGCGCCTTTTTGGCTCATTAATCCTTTAGCGACACCTCAGAACGGACAAGAGGAGTGAAGGCCGGCGCTCGGGCTCTGCAGCGAGGCTTCTTATTCGTCTCCAGTGCGGCTCACTAGGGCGATCGGCGCGCAGGACGGCAGGCTTTCAAATGATCCAGCATCTATGGCCCCTTGCAGTTTTTATGTGTCCGCCCAATTTACCCTCTCTGCCTCCTCCTTCCTCCTTCCTCCACGACCCCCACCTCCCTCATCTGTCTCAAACACCTTGGATAACCCCCCCTTCTCTCCTCCTCCTCCTCCTCCTCCACTTTAAATAAAGACAACTCACTGCGCTTTCCCCCCCTTTTCACTATGTGAAACTTTGCATTTTGTCTTTAAATAACGCCCAGCGGGTCAAATGCCCGGTAAGTCTCCATATGCAACGTGTTAGTGACCTAACCTAAAATAAATAAATAAATAAACGCCTTGCGTACCTGCAGATGTAAACAACTGGTCTACTTTAAAAATGCTATGCATATTTAATTATTAAATATATATATATATATACACGTGGCCACGTGCGTACATTTTTATTGGTTAAAGGCTTTTTCTTTAATCCTTCATCAAAATTTATGAAATGTATTCAAAGTGATTGGCTTCCCCGATATAAGCGATGTGTTCCCACTAATGTACAACTTTACAAAATAGCTTTTCTGCCTCTTGCACTTCTTATTGTTATCGTCATTTGAAATTATTCCACGATCGCATGCCGTGGATCCATGTTTCGATAGTGCTTTTGATGAGGGGTTTCACGGAACTTCATGACTGCTCTTTAAACTTAGTAGAGGGTTCATTTAACATATAGACATTTTATATGACTGGTATCACCGTGTTATGTACTTGTGTAACATTTCAATCACTGCCTAACCCCACAGTGGGCCATCTGTCTGAATGATTTTAAAATGACTGTCGTTTTAGAACTACGGATGTGGAACGGTGATAAAGAAAATGATATTAATAAAGCAGATAATCACAATTAATACCACGTACTAAAAAAGATCTAAATTCAGCCATAATGTTCTTTTCAGTCCTGTTTTTTTTAAAGTATGACTGAAATTATTCCTTGAAGGATTCCGTTTGGCGAACCGCTGCTTAAAAAGATAAAAATCCGTTTCCCCGTGTTATGACTAAAACGTTTCTGCTCCTGTATATGTTTAAAAAGCATTTAAAATGTGCCAGAAACATTACAGATTTGTTTTAGTTTGTTTGCAGTCTTAATAAATATTATCTCCACTTGTTCTTTCCCAGATTTTAGTCTTCCAGCATTATGCACTGTATACATGTGCATTTTGTCTTTTTGATGAGACCTTGCTCATTTATTTTTCGTCAGACTTAGAGCTTTTTTTTCTTTCCTGTTTTTTTTTCTTTTTTTCTTTTTTGATCCATATTTAACCACTTTTAACTGAAGATTTAACAGCTTGAATAATCACACCAGTGCCCAAGAGTCTATATTTAATATTACAGGTTTGTAGGGTTGGCAAGAGTTAGAATGCATAGATGAGTGTCAGATAGGTCGTGCAGTTTCAGTTTTACTACAGTACTACAGTTACTGTATTATTCTTTGTATAATGTAACTTAAAACTTCCTGTTGTTAAAAAAAAAAAAAAGATTCACCTGCATTCATTTGGTTGTGGTTCCCCACTGAGTTGCAGTATTGTTAAAATTGCATGTGATGTACTGTGTATCACACATTGGTGCAGGATGAGTTTTAGACTGTAAAACTGCTTTGTAAAGCTGTGCATGGTAGAATTAGGAAGGGGTTGTTGTATTGTTTTACAAAAAAAATCCACTGCGGTCACTCTGGATATTTAGGAGTGCTATTCTGCCTCCTTATTTTCGATTTCTTTGATTTCTAAGGTGCATGGAGAGCATCCAGTCTTCTATCAACAAGTACTACCACAGCATAGAAATCAGAATTACGTGAGCAAGCTTGTGTGCAGTAAGTGGTGCTAGGCTAAAACAGACTTTATAGCTGGATGGCTTTCACATTAATCCAGTTTTCTGATTCACTTCCTGTCTTACATTAAGATTGACAGCATGTCAGAATAATACACACTAATAATTCCCTCTCTCATGATAGACTAAGTAAATACTGGATGGTACATTATATCACATCTTGAGTTAAAAGTTGCATTGTGGAATGATATGAGTCCGTGCTGATACAATGTCTGTAATGCAACACAAACATCTTTTCCATATTGTTAATAGCTTTAAATTCTTTACTTTTTTTTATTAGTTTTTAAACGAATAATCTTACAGATTGCCCTTTTAGAGATGTTTTTGCTATTAAACTGGTTCCTCTCAAGTCCTTAAGCCCTCTTCATCATGTTGATTGCCATTCAGAGATTCAGTCCTATTTGACTTTAGGTTTTATGATTAATTAAAGCAAAAAAAAAAAAAAAAAAAAAAAAGACAAACCAACAAAAAGAGTGTGTTTCCTTCTCGACAGTTTATTTAATGTGCGGGTGGAAATTCCAACATAATAATCCTCTCGGTGTTTTTAGGTGAATTAACAATGGACAGGATGTTTCTGTGAGGTCAAAAGATACAAAGACGTATAAGGCTGCATCAGGGTGATGTACGTAACCTGTGGTTGTCTCATCCATCAAAACAAGATTACACCAGCATGACTTTGTATTGCAAGTTTTAAACAGAAGATAAGCTTCAAACTAGTGAAGTAAACACAAACAAGCGGAAAAAAATAAAAACAAAACCTGAATTATGGCGCAATTTATTTTGGACAGATAAGATAAAACTCAATCCATCCTGTACCAGTGAAAAAAGAAAAGTTAAACAGTTCAAGCACACGTCACCTGTCAGATATGATAGATGTAAAGTATGTTATTTGCCTGCATGAGAGTGGATTTCATTTTTTTTAGATGATTAAAAAACAGTTGTCTCAGTAAAGCTCTAAGATCTTTATTATTATTATTATTATTATTACTATGTAGAATATTTTTTACTCATACTCATCGTATGGGTATGAACACACATATATTCAAACTTTAAAAAATATTCTACTATATTCTTTGTGATCCTTTTACATTAAAGGTGAGATTTTTTAAAATCCAAAATACACCACAAGTCACCCTAAAGTGGACTGAAAGGTTAACTTTCAAAACTGTCTTGAGTGCAAGTAATGTGGTGGATGCCCATTCCAAGCTGTTGACTGGGTTTAGCCTCTTTGAGCTCCTCAGATACGAAGGAGATTATCAAATGTGGGCGGCTTAGAACCACAGGTAGTCAGTGAGGAGCTTTCCCACTGCTTGCACCTCTGAGTCCAAAGTTTTCTATAGATGGCAAAAAAGTCCCGAAATGTCAAATTCAGGCATGTAAAAACATCAGCATTCTGGTAGCGCGAACATCTATTGAGGAAGGTAGAAGTTGCATGGAAAGTTCACCCTGTTTTTCTTTTCTTTGACTAAACTGAGCAGGTCAAAGAGCTCACTTATCTTCTGACATTTGCCTGCAGCTATTTGTGGGGAAAGGTCAGCAGCTTTGCTGTTTTAACGTAAGCTGGGAGAGTGGAGTGATTTCACCTACCTGTGTCACTAAATCCTGCTCGGAGCTGCTCACCTGTGAACACCAGCCCTTAATCAGCAGCGGCTCAAAGGTGACCCGAGCACCTAGACCTCCAGCCTGATGTCATAACACACCTTAATTTTCTCTTTTTTTCTACCTCAGAGGCTCTGCAAAGTGCTCACTAGTGCAGACACGCGCCACAGCCATTGATCAAACCTCAGCGTTCACTGCTAATGCTTGGATTTCTCACTGGAACATTCTTCAGCACAGCTGCCTCGTGTTTCTTTGGGTTCTCGGGCTGAGGGTTGCTTGTCCTGTAATCCCCTAACCCAGCCTTGAGACCTAAAAGTCTGTAAGTGGTGTGGGGGGTTCAGGGAGGCAGACAGACAAGGGAAGCAAAGTCTGAGGATAGATTGGACAAACTATTTTAATCCCTGTAATGGAATTGGCATGTAAACTCATGAACCTAGAAGTAAACAAAAAGAAAATGGAGAAGAATGGATGTTGAACTGATCTGAGCCTCTCTGGGATAACTGTGTTGAAACTCTTCTTTCCCCCACCAAACTGCTTCCAGTCTCTTTCACGAGAACAAAGGTGGCCCAGCGTCTTTTCCAGCCCACCCCGTTCAACAGATGTCATGCTTAAATAAACCCTACAACTCCCCTTTTACAAAGAATGTTTAAGCAAAAAGTTGCCGACCCACTTGGGGTTTTATTCTTCTGTAGTCAAAGAAACACACAAAAACTTTAGCAAAGACAGTATCAGTGACCTTTTGAGTTCACAATAAAAATAAGCCATGCCAAGTCACCTCTTATTGGCACTCTTGCTGGAAAATATCATCAGACCCGTAACAAAGAGAGATCATCAGTGACACTCGGGCATATGAGATTGAGGCTCTGTGTGTCAAATGATGTGGAGCTGTGAGTGAGAGGACTTTAATGTTTGTCCATCTCATGCTGTCACTGGTGCAATCCTGCCCCTGCCAGATGTTATCAAAGAGACCTGGTCAAGTGAGCTGCAGAAGGGGGGCTTTTTGAGCCTTTCCCTCTCTCTGTCAGGGTGCAGGAAGATACACTTGGGCTTCAACACTGTCCAGACACAGCCTGAGTGCAGCAACGCCTGATGCCGGGACTCTGGGGAGTAACGCTGGGAAACTTTCTCAATGGATTAAAAAGCTTTTTTTATCACCATTTGGATTGGCACTTGAAGATACTCCTTTAATCTGAGAGGGGGAATTGACTTTGGCCACACCGCAGCCCCTAAGAGGCCAAGCAAAGAGGTAGCAGAATAAATTCTCCAGTGGTGAGAACTTCACAAGTGTCATGTTCTGGAGCTTGAGAGAAAAATAGATTAGGCTTGAATAGATGGAAATCAACCAGGAATAGAACATAATTAAATAACATGGATGCAGAAGGCTGATACACTGCCCTGAGAGATCCTGTGACCAGTGTTTCAAAACTGAATATCTAGGATTCTTTTTGGATAAGAACGACTGTGTAATATTCTCCAAATCAAGTTATGAGGTCACCGTACAAAGTTGCCATTCAGCAAGAAAACTGCTGCCATATTTTACTTTCTCAAGCCATAATAAAAAGAAAGGCAGATCTTTCCAAAACTTTACTAATCCATTTTTCAGAAAGTTACGTACCACCTTCAGTGACCCCGGCTGAAAGCAGAAAGCTGTATCAAAATGAGAGACACAAATCAGACTGCCTATCTACTCTTTAATTCTATCAGTGACAAAGAGCCTAACCTCATAAATCATAAATGGGCCACAGAAGAGCCGCAGCTCCCCCAAATGAACCAACACAAAATTCAAAACTTACCAGAAGTGAAGTACATTCAAAGCTTCTGCTCTAATTTAAAATGTTTCCACTTTGTTATCTTTTCGCTCCAAAAACACACGAGTGTTAACAGTATCTTTTCGAAACTTGACATTTAATGTAGTGCGTAAATCACTCCGGCGACCTGTTGTCCTTTTAAGAATGTAATTACATACTTTCAAATAAAACTTAAAAGGATCTGACAAGTTTTAAAATGCAGTGTGTGCTCTCAAGACGGAGGGAAGGAATTCCAAGCAGTTGGGATATGCTAACATCCCTGTGTGGGCGAAGAAGACATGATAGTGTTGAAATGAAAGAAGGAAAAACTGAAAGAAATATAAAATTAAAGGTAATCAATGCTGCATTCACCGATATTATCGTGAATCTGGGTTCTATTTTTCATCATAGATGTCAAATACTACTATTGAGGGTTTACTATATTTGTGAAATAGTGAAGATCACAGTGGTAGGAGAGACCCTCAGACATCAATCCCACCACCTCATTTAATTATTTATAATCTACGAATGATACAGTACTGTGCAAAAGTCTTAAGTTACAGTCATTTCTTTATCTTTTAATAGGCAAATGGTTGATAGAAATTTATTGAAACATGTGTAAACATAACACGCTTGTAATTATTTCTAACAATTGGTGTGGCCACCTTTACTCATCAGGCTGAGACATGTCAAAGCTTCCCTTTATTTGTTGCCTTTTCTTCCATTCTCTGTCAAGATGGTCTCACATTGTTTTAATAATTTTGATGTCCGAGCTCTGGAGAGGGCAATCCATGACCGATAGTGTTTTGTTGTGTGTTTTTCCACCGAGCTATGCTTTTACTGCATTGGCAGTAAAAGAGATCACTTGTAAAAGAGATCACTTGTATTTCAGATCACTGTCATGCTGAAAAAAGAAGCGTTTCAGATGATTTTGCACGCTGGATCAAAATCTGGCCATAATTTTCTGCGTTCATAATTCCATCAGTCTTGATAAGATCTCCAACACCACTGGCTGAAATGAAGCCCTGAACCATAACAGAGCCTTCACCGTGTTTTACAGATGGCTGTAGACACTCACTTATTGATGATTGACAACGTTGTGATGATGTAATGTGACAATAAAAGTGATTTGATTTGATTTTGATTATTTGAACCTAAATTACACATTTGGATTTTAAGCCTGTCAAACTGTGCTACCTAAAAAAGATTCAGTTGAAGAAATTGAACAAATGCCCTATCTCTAAGCTGCATTCTCTTTCAAAAGTTTTGGGAAATATAGTTTATACTCAGTTGAAGACTTTTGTTTTTTGGAAAAGCATGATCTCCTGAGGTTTGAAATCCTTCCTAGCACAGAGTTACACTGTTACAGGTCTTTAATGATATTTTCCTGGTATCTGATTCTGGTGACTACGTGATTTTTCTTCTGCTTGATCTAACTGTGATACATGGACCTGGTATTTCATTTACAGCATCTTGAGAGTATCCGTGCGTGTGCTTTGGAAGGATTTCTGCTGCCTCTGATTCCTCCTCCACTCCCCTGCTACACGGGGTTCCACAGGGCTCAATTTAAGGGCCACTGCTTTTTGTACTTTATCTACTTCTACTTGTATCCATTCTTAGAAAGCATAGAATCACCTTTCACTGCTATGCTGATGACAATCAGATCAATGTGTCATTAAAGCAGAGGGATGTTTCTCTCTCTTAAATACTGCATGAATAAGTCTAGCTTCTTTCATTTAATTCTAGGCAGCATTTTCAGAAAGTAATATATGCCTTTATTAGGTCTCAGCTATATTACTGCAACACACATTATGTTGGACTTAGTAAATCTCATCTTCAAACACATTTGTACTCTTTAGTCTTCAACTCAGGAAGACGCATTGTTTTTATTGGTGTTGTTTTTACTTTTCAGTGTATTTATTTGTTCATTCTTGTGCACAGCACTTTTTTTATTATCTTAAAGAGCTTTATAAATGAAGCTCGTATGGTAAGATGTGTTTCTGCAACAGGCTGCTCATAAAAAAGTGCCATAAGATACAGAATAAATTGGTTGTTTGCTAATCGTCTGTTATGTGTAGACACAACACTGGTTTATCCCTTGAGTTAGGTGCCTTTTTAATGTTTAGATGATTCATAGGTCAATTTTAAGTGACATACCAAAAACAAAAAAAAGGGAGAGGGAAGAAAAGAAACTATTGCTCAAGACCACTTTAAAAATACTTTTAAGTAAGTAAGTAAGGTAAGTAAGTAAGTAAAAGTCTGGCTCCTTTGATCCAGAGTGTAAATAAATGAGGAGTGGTTTATGAATTTTGCACAGCATTGTATGTTTCTTAATACTAGGGTAAAAACCTTCTACTAATGTAGGCTGTTGCTGTAAGTTAAATAGCTAGACTTACTCATTATTACAGCTTACTCTGGGCAAATAAACACACTGTCCAAGTCATTTCCTGAACTTTTTCTGGTTTGTTTTGGTTAAAAAAGAGACTAAATGTCAACTTTTGTTCTTACTAGAGATCAGTATTCACCTCTTTGTCTGTGAAGAAATCTAAATCTTAACAGTTTGGGGCATTTTTTTGCCAAATAATAAGCTGTGATTAATGTTCTTAGTTTAGCAAATAATCATTTCTGATCCATGTTAATATTAACAGACTATTGGACTCACAACATTTTTCTTCTAAATGTGGACAAAATATTTAAAGCTTCTTTTCGGTTTGCCCTACAGGCCTGTTCATGCCATCAGTTAAGAAATTCTTTTGTAATATTTCGTCTGTTTACATGATTTTTATCTGTGTATTTTAGTGTCTTGTTCCAAAAAAATAGTTCCCGATTATATGTTTCACAGGTCAAAGTGTTTAGTGGACTACTGGTTGCTAGCCACGGCTTTACTTTCCAAGTAATCTGCAGATGTTGGGTAGTCAGCTCACTGACTGATTATGTGCTTGACTGATATGTCAAAACACTAATAAAAGCACCATCAATTGATTTATTAGGAGAGACCGATCTGTTTATCAAACTTGGATATTTGTCAAAGTGAATTTGTTTGCAATGTCAACAGTGCACAAAAGCTGGATGTTGAATCATAGTGCAGCATGTCAAAGAAATGTATTTGCGATCGGCTTATTCACTCATATAACGTGACGCTGGATGTTTACACCGCTTATTTTGGACCTTATCTGAAAAGTGTGGAAGCTAGAAATGATACATTTCCTTTCAGTGATACAGTATATTCACCAGTTTAATCTAGTCTGAGCAAAGCCCCTGTGTTTGTGAGTTTATAAGGCTGAGTGAGGCTCAGTCTCCAATGACTCACTCCTGACGTAATATTTCATGGTGCAGTCAGATGTTACTCTCAGGGGTGTCTGGCTTGCTGCTTGGGATTTGGAAGTAGGTGGTGAGGCGATTAGGTCACCGCACTGCTTAGAGATCCAGGAATGCTGTAACCCAGGTTTTGGGATCTGCTCCATTTATGATCTCTCTGTGAGAACCAGTATGTTGCATGCTCGTGCCACACGCTTGTGTTAGAGCAGAGTAGCCTCCAGGTTCCACCCAGCACCATATTTCTAAACCAAAAGGGATTTTTACACACTTTAAAGAGAGAACCTTTCAACTTTACTTTGGGGGCAGCAGCATGTAATTGCTTTTGCTGGAATTGCTGACGTTTTAGGAGCGGTCGGAATATCTTGGCGAAGCCAGTGGCAACAAAGCTCTGATGCTTGGAAGCATCAGCCTGTTGTGGTTGCTTTGGGAGGAAATTCTACAAATATCACCATAAAGTGACATAAACATTCTCAAACATCATGTCAGTGTGAAGTGAAGCTATATAAACCCTTTTGCAAATACACAGAAACATAAAAAGCACGTTATTTAAGCAGTCATAGGATATGGAATTTTAGGAAAAAAGGTACAAGGAAAAGGGGAGGACTACTGAAGAATTCTCTTTTGTAGGATATCCTATGATCTTTTTCTGGATGGCTGACTGAAAACTTAATTTCTAGCTGGGCCTGTAATTGTAGGTCATTTTGCTCTATGAGTGCAATTGCAGATTTGATAAACAAGATCCCCTGGCAGTGCAGTGTTTACTTTCAGGGCCTTGATTTGAGAGCTGAAGTTCAGGGGTGGGATACAGTTTGCCCCACATACACTCACACAGACTGGCTAACATAGCATACGGCACAGTATGAATGCAAAGACACATGATCCTGTGGCAGGGCTCATTCCACTTTCTTAGCCTGCTGTTGCGCTCACTCCCAGCACATTTTTCTACTGTAAAGATTCAATCTTTAAATGCAGGCTACAAATTTAAAAAGCAAATAACACTGTATGTTTTAGCAAACATTACCCAATCATGAGTAAATAGTAAATCTGCAGGGGAGCTATTTTCAGACACAAATTAGTTGTGCTACTGACTATTTATGGCAACAGGACGATTCACTCACAGGAAAATAACTGCACCCATGCTCATGATACTGAATTAGCATTTCGTTTAGTACTAAAAAAAAAAGCATCAAGCCTACAGAATAGGAATGCCACATCTGTGATGATGATGAACTGAATCCCAGCTGGGAATTAAGCATAAGGTGATGTTTGAATTTCCTGATTTAAATTTACGGTTTGCACTTCTAGCATCCTTTTGTGTAGCGCGAGTCAGAAATTTATGAGGCCGGATGTAAGCTGAGTTGTTGAGTGCTGGGAAGCTCTTAAATACGTGCTTAGTCATATTACTTGTTTTCACGTCAAATCAAGCTTTAGGGTGAAAGCAAGCTTCTGAGGAGCCTGTGACGCAAGTGCGATGGAACGTGAGAGGGAGTTTGGTTGTGTAGTAAAGAGATGCTCCAATCTCTGCAAACAAACATAACTGAAACAAAAATAAAGCTAAAGAGAGGAGGACAAAGCGGGCAGATTTATTCGCTGGAGTTTCGGAGACATCTTAATGGATCCAGTTAACTGAAGCCACATTTTTCTCCTCTCTGTGCTTAACCGCTGGGGCTGGTTGACATGACACAAATTTTCCGTGGACAGTAAAATAAATAAATAAATAAACAATGGGTCGGTGATTCTAAAATGAGTCAAGAGCATTAAGAGTAGTAGTACGTTTTTGTGTACTCCATCTGCATTAGGGCTGCCGCTGATGATCTCAAAAATACAGCGACTTAGGCAGAGATGGTCCATCCTCTCACCTCAACTCAATCCAGTTATCTTCATATTATACCAGGTACAGTTGCTATATAATGTAAGGTAAAGAGCCTACAATATTAGTGCAAGAATCCCCACAATTAGACCACCGGATCCAGCTGTAAACATAAGTTTCATTAAAATGAAAGTTTAATCTTAAAATTAGGATCAGTGTCTGTCTCTCAATCCCAAACTGGGAGCTTTGTGAGTTAAAGAAAATGTTCTCCAAGATTTTCCAAGTTAATGGAATTTGTATTAATTCAATTCAGTTGTATTCATGTAGCACCAAATCACAACAACAGTCAGCTCAATACTCTATATTGTAAGATAAAGACTACAATAACCCCCAACACTGAGATGACCCCCAACGAGGAAGCACTTGGCAATAGTGGGAAGGAAAAACTCCCTATTAACAGGAAGAACCATGCCTAGGGTAGGGACATTAGTAACCTACACCAGTGCTGTTTCTGTGCCATGATTCACTCTAAATCCTGAGTGAAATTCTTCAAATAAACGATTCCTCTCCAAATGGTAATTTTAAACAAATCCTTTGAGAAGGAATTTAAATGAAGATCAAAAGTTTCTAAAACTTTCACTGACATCAGTGAGACGGGTGTTCATTTTTTTTTCTATAATGGTTCTATAACGTTTCCTGTTTTCCTCTATTAGTACAGAACGGTAAGTAGTATGTATGTGGTGAGCTTTTTTTATGTGTAAGAAACTAGCTTCCCCAGGGTGTAATTCTTTTAATTGAAAGCCTTACTTTTATAAGGAATAACGTCGATTTGTGAATCGGATGTTCTTTTCCAGGATCTCAAAGAAAAAAAAACTTCTGCAAAGTCCCTTTTCTTGGAAAATCTAACTTATAAAGATTGTGTGTTTGTGTGCACATCAATAACCCTTTATCATCCAGGAAACACAAATATGCCACTTCTGTATTGACGCATGCAAACATCGTATTCCTTTAACAAAAGGCCAAATGTGCTCACATCCAAGCCACAAAATAAAAGCTTGCTGGAAAAAAGTTAAATAAAAGCACCACAGTTTTAGTGATATTAGCCAGAGTAATGATACATGTGTCCGTGTTATTCCATGTGTTGTTGTCTTTAGTGGTTTGGCTCACTTTAATTGTACATGAGGGCTCATTTGAAATGTTTTGTTTATTTATGTGTGTGTGGATATCCGGGAGCAGGATCTAAAAAAGATATGTATAAACATCTTCTCCAAAATTTGATCTTAACCAGAACACAACTACAAATCTGAAAAACAGTGAATGCAAGTGAAACTTCCTCCCTCCCTTCCTCATTGTTGTGCAACCGACACCTTTTAAACCAAGCTGCTTTTACTCTTCTGGAGCTGTAGGTGCAAAAAAAAAAAAAATCTATTGTGGGATAACACTGGTTACCATGGCAGCTACCTAAACATGCCAGTGGTTGGTTTGGGGTTTGCTGCCAAATTTGTTGCCTTACTCCTCCAGTTTCCTCTCCAGGAACCTGGATCATACCATGGGGTGGGGGGATTGTGTGCTAAGAACCATCTTCTGCTGCAGGGCTATCAACACAAACTGCTTCTGTAATGACTGCAGCAGAAAATAAGCAGAAATGTTATGCGTTTCATCATCTCATCAACATGCACACTTACACTATGCTGAAAATGCAGGATTTTCTTTTCTTTTTTCTTTTTTTTTTGTCCACACCAGTACCTCATCCTCTTACCTAAATGAAATTCAACTTAAAAGGGAAGGAGTTGTAGACACACAATTTCAGGTAATCTGAATTTAACTTCAATAAAGCTAAAAACTAAAAACAGAATAAGTGGCGGAAGTGGTGCACTGAAGGTGATGACCCATAAGAGGAAATTTAATTGGAGATTATGTATCGGAATTTCAGGAGCGGGACCACGCCTCCAAACACGCTCCTTCCGGCTGTCATCTATATAGGTTCCCCCAGTTCTGCAAGCTGTTCATTCTCGTTTACGTGCCCCACCCTCCCTCCCTCCTTGTTCTCAATTCCATAACTTCTTCACTCCTATTTAGTACAAGGGGATCTGCCAGGCCCAGCAGCCGTCGCCAGTCCCCTTCGAGGCCTTCCCCAAACCGCAGCTCAGTTCATGTCCAATCATTCACCTTTACCTACTAAAATGCTGTCAAACCTAAAATGAGAACGTGGGCCCAGCTAGTGAAATAAGGTATGATTTATTTTAATTGTCCAATCACACTTCATACTTCTCTCTGGTACAAAAAGACTGCTGGATTATGTGTCTTTGTCATTTTTCCTTTAGTCAAAAATTTAGCACAACCCCAATTCCAAATCAAGCTGCCACACTGTGTGAAATTTAAATAAAAATGAAATGATCTGCAAATTGCAAAAACATATTTTATTCACAATAGAACACAGAAAACATATAAAAAATGTATTGGAGAAATTTTTCATTTTGAATCTGATGGCAGGAATATGTCTAAAAAAAGTTGGGAACAATGTAGAATAAAGTTCCGCAACAAAGACTTTGAATATCTCATCATCTACAGTACATAACATCATAAAAGATCAGACATCAGGGACGAAGCCAAAAATCAATATTGGGCCCCCTCAGGTGGCACTGCATTAAAAACAGTCCTGATTCTGTCATGGAAATCACTGCACGGGCTGAGGAACACTTTCAGAAATTGTCTGTAAACATGGTTCAATCTGCCAAGAAACAAGACCTAAACGTGATCCAGAAACATATTTATCCACAAAGCAAAGTGGTCCCATTACATTGGATAACATTGGATAACATGCCCCCACCACATCTTATAGATGGAGGGACTATCTGGCTTGTTATCAGCACTTACCGGTAGTTCAAAAGCCTGCATCTCTGATGGTATGATGGTGCATTAGCACCTATGAAATTGGAAGCTTGCACATGTGGAAATGCACGATCAGTGCTTAAAGATATACTCAGATTCTAGAGCATCAAATACTCCCATCCAGAGGGCATCATTTTCAGGGAATGCATTTCATATTTCAGCACCTTACATTGCATGCATTACAACAGCATAGCTTCATAGTAGAAGTCTGGTTGCTGAACTGCCCTGCCTACAGTTCAGAACTTTTACAATCTGAAAGCATTTGGTGCATCGCAAAACGAAAGCTGCAACAAAGAAGATCCAGGACTGCTGAGCATGTGCTAGAATCCTCTGTCAGACAAGAACGGGACAACGTTCCTCTCCCAGCAATGGTACATATTCTCACTTATAAATTGATATGTTCTATTGTGAATGCCATATTATTTGCATTTTAGTAAGCATCCTATCTTTTTTTTTTTTACTTTTTTTTTTTTTTATTGAGGCTGTAAAGTGTTTAGAATATCAGATGTTTTCTTTTAATTTTTTGCCCCCGCAGGCTCAAAGACACTTCAGCGGGGTTGCTAAAGGATGGCAGAGAAGAACAAAATTGTCATTTTTTCCAGTAAAGATTTAATCTCCTTCCATTGTGTAATCAGTATTACATACACTTGGCTGACTCATGCTTAAATTTAGTTGATCCACCTTCGTGTCACTTCGGCACGATACCAAATTAGCAAACATATTTGAATACAAGGTCCTCAAGAGGGGTTGTTGACAAAAGAACAACAAACATTTACAGAAGCTGCTGCACCCTCCTTGGCAAGAAGAGCAGGAGATGACATCAGAGGGGGGAAAAAACACAGAAATTCACTGTTTATGTGGTGTATTTTTGGGGCTTGATTATGTGGGACTCCACAACGTTTTAGAGGCTTTAAGAAAACTTTAACCATTGGAGCCTCGGCAGATCTTATTATTGCCTGCATCTGTTGAAAACCAAATAATGGCGGGTGGTCACCTTTCATCATGGAATGATGAGAATGGGTTCTGTAAGGTAAAACCACACAATGCAAGCATGGATGTGACATCACTGCTTTTAAATGTGTTTTGTGTCCACTGGCTAGTAGAGACAGGAACCATCTGGGCTTGTTAGAGAAGGCTGGATGATAAATGGAGTAGCACTGTGACCGTGTGCATGTGTTTGTGCCTCTGCACTTGTGATAATGCATGGAGAGCAATATGGAATGTTTGAGGCTCACTTTTCCTCAACACTTCTAACCCATATTTAACTACGAGCTTTAAAGGTGCAATACATACTTTTCTTAACAGCGCATGAATAAGCAACAGCTGAGACTTTATCTTACTGACATATATGTATTGTATTGCTGCTGAGTTTAGGGCTACATGGTTGTGGCCAAAAGGATTATAACGATTAATTTGGCCTGTATTGTGATCACAACTATTGTAATGAATATTCATTGATTTTAGTGACAAAAGTTAAGAAAAAAGTTTTTACTTTACCTTCACATAAACACAACATTGCATCCATATTGTGTTGCATTTGTGCTAATGTACAAATCTTTGCAATAAAATAAAACTGGTCCACCTTAAGCATCTAAAATCATTGGATCTGTTAGAAAAGAAATATAAATACAATTTAAAAAAAAAACTTTAAGTACTTAGTAAATTACTTGACAGCTGTGAGATCCCTCTGTTTCCTATGTAGCATTTTGCATATAGTACATGTACTGACACTATCAAAGTTTTTATACAGGTTCGCTTTTATGGACCAGTTGTGCTGTAGTGATTGGCTTTAATACATTATTATACTGCAGCCTGCAGCGTTTTCAGGCAGCTAAATAAGTCTTGGTTAACTTTCCCTTTTGCTAATTCCAAAATATTTCCAAACAGCAGATTAATGATCTGTTCCAAGTGACAAGTTGGTTCAAGATACTGTGCCAGATATTGATTGTGCAGCTCTAACTGAGGTTAGCATGCTTACCAGCACACAGGCCTGCACCCAGTTGTTACATTTTTTTCTTTTATGCATCAGTAGCTGGTTCCATACATGAATTCTGGAAAATGTTCTAGGGAGCAGGCATTTTGAAGACTAAGGTTAATGGTTGCTCACACACGTACCCCAAAAACCCATGGCCACAGTGCATGTGTTAAAAAACACTCAGTATTCAAATATGCTAATGGACAGGCAACAAATGAAATGGTAAATATATCTATTATTCATGATGTGATTTAATACTGATCAGCTAGGGTTAGACTTTGGTAAAGGTCCAATTAGTTCACTTATCCTTCATCACACCTCTTTCAATTATCAAGAAGACAGAGGACTCAATGGCAGGACTCAGAGAGGTCAAGTTTAGAGCATTTATTTACAATGAAAAACCAGGGAGATATATACAGGTTGTGATTCAGGAAGCAGGGGATCCAGGGAACCAGGGAAAGGGACACCTAAACAATCCAAACTCTCCTCACTCAGCTCAGGCAGTTTCTCCAAGCACTCCAGGGCGAAATCCAGGGAAGGTCTGTACACGAAGGAAAGAACAATGAGATTAGTCACAAGGGGGAAAAGGCAGGGAAACCACACTAGACTAAAGAGCTGAGGTTTTACTAACAGCACAGTTCAATGCTCCAACAAAGAATGAACCTCAACCGCCCCGTTAAGTAGTACCTGCTGACGAGATCATCGGCAACAGGTGATTGATTATTGCAGGTGTGTTCAGCCAGAGGCGGGAACCTGCGATGAGTCCTGCCCATGAATCCAGATACAGACACACAAGCACAGAGAGAGGAGAGCGAGACACAGAGAGAAAATAAAGGTCAGGAGGACTGAGGGACCGTGACAGGAATGGCTTCTCTCTAGCTACCAGCATCAAGAGTAGTCTGGAAGCCTGTGAGCATGAACATGCTGTTGAACTGGTTCCCATGTGAGACAAAAATAGAACTAAAGAGTTCTATTACAAAACAATAGCAATCTCTTCTTGAAATAATGTATTCTACACATTGCACCTTTAATGTATTTGCAGGACTATGATTTATAGGACTGTCAGGGATGTCAGGTTTTGGGTGAATTTCAAAAACACTGGTGTTTGTGATAACACAGGTCTGGAATCGCTAAGAGATGATCCACCTTAAAACTCTCTGACACTCTTCCGGCCTCTTCAACTAGGCTCATGCTATTTATGCAACCCTGCCTACATTAAATACACATATAACTGCACACACACAACCACAGAGACACACTCACAAGCACACACATAGCTACCCACTACCGCCACCCTGCCCACACTCTATTTCAGTCTGGACTTTACCGTTCCAGAGACCACAGGCCCCACCACATAGAGAGGACTGTGTTGGGCTCTCTAAACCCAGTCAGACCAGGCGAGCTGCTGGGGTGGGGCGGGGCGGTGGTGGTGATGGGGGTGAAGGTGGTGGTGTAGGTGGGTGGTGGTTGTGGGGGTGTAGTGCTATCTCGCAGCTGTTTCGCTAAGGACGGCGAGGTCTCTCAGCATAAATTTCACTGATATCACCTCCATCAGAGGGCCATAAAGCTGATTTATTATAAATACAGCTCTCATGTGTTTACTGCGCACATTCTTGAGCCTGCAACATCTTTCAAAGTGAGCACTTGCAGGTGCTCTGGCTCGGTCTCCATGGGGCAGACTAGAGGAAATCAAGAAAAAAACAAAAACTGAGAGACACACCGCAAGGGGGGCCGATAGACAGGAGGGAGAGAAAGAGAGGGATGAAGCCGGTGAACTGGGAAAACATGGCAGCCATTATGGCAGTGATTTAAGTGTCTCTGTGATGATACATATGTGTGCTAAAGGATTGAGTTACTTTGCATCACCTTGCATTATGCTCTGAGAAAATAAATCTGGAGGTGAGATTACAGCTAATCAGCCTCTGCTGCAGCTCATACATTCCTCCAGTTGAGAAAGAACTAACAACTGTGGCAGATGATGGATCATGGCATAGTTTATGCCAAGTAGGCTTTAATTGTTTTTAGAGATAAATGAGAATTAGGCACGGTGCTTGAATTTTAAATTCGTATGTGCCTTATCACACCTTGGGCTGTTTGATAAAATGGTAATGAGCTGTGCTAGAGTTGTGCTTTTTGTTGTTGTTGTTTAACACTGATATTAAAACTTAGCAGATGTAAACAGTACGGCGATGGATCCCTGCACTCTAACCACATTACTGTTGGTATCATTAGCTTTTACGTCTCAATTAACAACTGCATCTCTTCTTAAACGAGCAGCATTTTAGGATAAAATCTTATGTGTCTGTTTCTTGTGTACCAGCAGTGCTGACAAGGAGCATGGGGAAAAGAAAACATGTTTCAGTGATGACATGAAGTGGCATTTAATCTTGTTTATGAAATAAAGATTTGGCGCTTCGTTTTAGTGTTGAGAAAATGAGTACTTCTCATCTTACAACCCCTGTTTATTTTAAGCTGTTTAATCCACTCACATAACAGGGTTCCTCTCCCTTAATCTTGTCACTTTATTGTTTGATTGCAAAGCAGCATGACAGGAGGATAACATCTAAAGGAAACAAAATGGAGTCCAGATGACCAAGAAGGGAGTATCCTTCACCGCAGCTTGGTGGATTTGCTTTCTCTTGATCTCACCTCAGTTTCCGACAGTGACACAACGGTGAAAGGACAAGTCAGAAGGGAGAAAGGAAAGAAGGAGGGAGAGGGGGGGGGGATTTCCAAAACATCTTGGCTCTATTTTGGAGATCGGCAATAATGAAAAAGATGACAGAGGGGGAGAGAAGAAATGTGAGCCATTCCAGAAATGCGAGGGAGCTGCTTGCTTTGTGGATACAACAGGAGACTGAGTAAACCTAACACCAGGAACTGTGAACACACCGCTGCACCACTGAACTGCATCATTGTGTCTGTCTGACCTCACACTCATATATTTTCTTTTCCAAAACATATGTGATGCAAAGATGATGCCAACAGTGGAAAGACAAAAAAAGATTTGGACATAGGAAACACTGAAGGGCTGAGGTTAGTCTGAGGATCTGCAGTCAATAGACAAAAAAGTAAAGTAGCAGTGGGAGCACTGGATTTTTTGGCATGCGAAGAGACAGAGAAGATTATGAAGAAATCCTTCACTTTGATGGAAGCCTTTTAGCAAACCTGTCAGCGATGAATGTGTTCAATTCGGACTCAAACAATCCGCTGCAGCTCTTCACTTTTGGCCTTCGTCCCTCTTCTCTTTTATTTGCCCAACACTTCAGAGTAAAAGCAGGGGAAGTGGCTTTGGTAAACAGTAACATTAGGTTACAATTGTTTCAGAAGCACCTGCTATGCCAATTTAGGGTGGTTAGACTTGGTATTTATGCATGCACACACACAGGCAGACACACATGCACACTGAGAGACATGTAAACAAATACCCACAATCGTCCTACCACTAGTCCACAATCTGGCTTGTGTTTGCTTTCCAGCATTTTTTTTACAGGGTGGAAATATTTAGCCCTGATGAAACATGCATTTATCTAGTGTTTTTTTTTTTTCCTTCCCAACCACAGGCCCTAAAATCAAATAAACGAAGGAACTCTATTCTGTTTTTTCCTCCATAAAACCCCATCAAGAGGAATGCTGGTAATCCATGTCTACTCCTCCATCATGTCCTGTTCCTATCATTACCAGCCATGTTGTTCCTATTACGCCTCAACATCCTCTGCTCTTATCGAGATAAATGTGCTGAGATATCATTTCATGTTCCCTCATTTTGCTTATTGCCTGCCCAAACAGAGAACGCAGGTTCACTGCACTGAACCAATTTACTGCATGGCTGTGGTGTAGGATATTTTTTTTCTTCTATACTTCTCTTTCTTTTTCTCAGGAAAAGCATTTCCACTGACTTTGTGGGCTGTACCGTTTGCATTTTTTTTCTAACTTTAACATGAGGAGTTGTTTACTTGGATCCCATTAAACAGGGAACACAAGCCTCCGAGACTTGAGTTAGTTAAAGTGATGCAGGGGGAAAAAATGGTATAAACATGTACATGGAAGCCGTCCACACAGAGGAAGGGCAGTGAGCAGAAAAAGGGACTAAGCTGACACAAGATGTATTGTGTCTCTTCCCAAACCATAGTTTGAAATTCTTCGTCGTTTTAAACAGGAGAAAACAGCTCAAGACCCCGAGGTATTACTTCCACGTTGGGCGATTCCACATCTCAAAGTGTAAGTCCCATGCCAACATCCGTTGCTAGTGAAGGGAGAAATGTATCCATGTTAAGTTTTCCTACATATATCTGCATTTTTAACAACTGCCACCACCACTGCACAGTGTTTTTGCCTCCTGGGTTCAAATATGCGATCTGGCTGGGCCTTTCCATGTGGAGTTTGTTCTCTTCATGTGTGCATGGGATCTCTGAACACTCTGGCCTCCTCCACCCATCCAAGAACATGCTGTTAAGGGAGTTAGGTTAACTGGTGATTCTAAATTGAATGATTCTTAAAGACTGCTATTATACCAATAAATAATTATATTACCAAGCAAATCAATTGAATGTGAGTGTCTGTCTTCCTGTACTAGCCACGTGACAGACTGGTCCCCTGTCCATTGTGTACCCTACCTTTCACCCTATGACAGCTGGAATCGTCTACAGTCCTGGAATGGGCCATTTGAACACCTTGATTCTTTTCTTTTTCAGTCATTCTGTTATAGAGTTCCTGCTTCGCTCAGCATTGTCCTGTTTCAGCCAAGTTTTAGCTGTTAGACAGATGGCTCACATTTGACTCTGGCCTTGTAAAGCCAAGTGTATCATATTTGATACTTTAGTTTTTGTGGGTTTTTAAGACTTCCACATCATCAGTGTGATGTTCCCTCCCCTCAAAAAACAAAATTAATTCAGCAATACATGTGTAAGCATTAAATTCCAAAAAGAAATCTTTTTTATTTCATCAGAAGGTTCAACATATATTCCATTTTTTTTAAATGATTTTTTTGGTAATTATTTCATGGTTCAGGCTTTAAAGGGCTAAAATACTTTGGTATGCTTAGTTTTTCACACGACTACATCTTGACCAAAGTCAGATTAAGCAGCTAAAACGATTCCCAAAAAGAAACATAGCAGGTGTATGATGTGACCCAAATGTATTACATGGCTACCCACAACTTGCGACTAAAATGACTTGTTGCTGTGAATGGCATCAGACAGCTGCTTCCTTTCTGGGAACACTAGAATATTGACTAAAACCAAAGCCAGGAACTGTGACCACACCGTAGGTCATCACTGTCTGCCTTGTTCGTTCTAATTCACACGTACAACCTCCAACACTTTTAGCCCCATTTGAAAACCTTATGACGACGATAAAGATGATGATGCAAAAGTGACGCTGAAACTTACAGTAAAAGAGCAGCACAAAAGCTGCAGTCAGTACTGTGGTGTTTAACCTCTAATAGTCTGGGACTTGTGCTTCTTAAAGACTGCTATTATGCATATAAAAATAAATGATAATATCATTACTAAGCAAATCAAGTGAAACGTGTTAAGGAAATTATATCACAGGTGTATAATTCTAAATGGGGTTTTCCTACATCTGGGATAAAAGCTCAAAGATCCAGTTTTATATCACGTCCTTCACTTTTTTCTTGTGTGTCCTCTTAGCACACGCTGGAAATTTGGAAAGGGACCATGGCAAAGAGAGAGAGAGCGAGAGAGCGAGAGAGGAAGGACAAGAATGAGTACAATTAGCCAGTGTGTGAACAAGCTCTTGTTTATTGACTTTCAGGGGGAAACTTTATTAACCTGCCCAGCCTTGAATGGAAGACACCTGCTGTTGGCACTTAGGCCGTTATTACTGAAATAGCCACAGGGAGGGTCCTTACTATGCCCAGCACTGCCTGCTGTTCCATTGTACAGCGCTCCATCGTCCAGCAATTGAGTGCTACAACGTTTATAATGAGATTGCCCTTTGTTAGATATCGTCACTAGGCTGACAGACCTTTTTCCCCTCACTTGTCAGCAATCAAATTATAGTGGGCAAACCCACCGACTTCGGTTTTGTTCCTATTGTCCGTCAGTAAAAATAGACTCTGCCCGTGATTGACTTTTTTTGTTGAGGTTGCCACTGGTGAAGTGAATGAGTGCAAAAGAATTAAATTCACGACAATGCAAACACAAAACAGCAAGTTTGGAAGGATAAAGAGCCAAAAAGAGAGATACTGAGTCACTGTAGGCTACAAGCGAATCAGTGTGGACACCATAGATATGGCTGGTCTTTCTGATTTGACACAGTTCCATGTCAGCCAGGAATTCAATTGTCTGATATTTGCTTAAAAAACAGGTTTATGGTAATTTACTACAGTTTGGGTCTCATTTTTCATGTTGATCACCGTAACATTAAATGGACTGAAGATATTTGAGAACACATCATCATCAAAAAGGACACACTCAGAGATTCAGGTGGGCTGTAAAACAAAGTTTGTGATCTCAATGATTACTGATAGAATGTAAAAAAAATTTTAAAAAAGTATTTTCTCAGTAAAGCCTCAGTCTGCAGCAACAATTCTTGTAATTTCTATGGTCACTACCAGTTCGTCACAGCTATTCGCAGTTTGCATGGAAAACACCAACTTGTCTGCAAAGACTCGTCCATTACCTTCCGGACTATAGTGACAATTAGAAAAAAATGCAGTGCAAGCTGAAAGAAAAGTGTAAAGTGACTGGAGCCTTACCGCTGCAACTAACACACTTCAAAAGGTGCAACTATTACTTTGAAGCGAATGGGCTCGATGTCCAGTTTGCATCGCACCTAGTCTCGCTACTGTTTGGTGAGCAGCTTTCAAGTGTTTGCAGACAGGTTAGCTTGTTCTATGCAAACTACAGAAAACCATGCTAGCACCTGCTAGCATCCAAAGCAATTGCAAGGAGACATTTGCATAGATTCACATGCTATTATGTGAACCTTTCTGATGAATTTCAACTAGCTAATGCCAGGAATCTTCCCTAACCAGTCAAAAAATATACACTTAGTGACTAGTGGAACTTTAGCGATCAATTTCACAGTAACTGGCAGCAACCACTCACAACTGGTCAGAGAATATTCACATCTCCTTTGCTGACTGGTGGTTGCCAGATAGTCCTTGACAGATCTCCAGACCTGTGTGACTATGGCTTTATGAGCCTCATTGATAGATGGAAAAATAAGGAAACTTTTGTATAATTGCATGAAGAAATTTTACAGGTAAATTTCAGGGTCGATGACTGAAACCTCACAAGTAAGTTAAGAACAAAGAGGCTGAAAACTAAGAATTTTCATGTTTGGGTATTGCAAAGATCCAAGTGATCCCAAGTAGACTCCTGAGCTAGTCTACAGGAGTCTACTTATCTTCATTCTGTACTTCATTCTGCAAAAAATGTAAATTAGATGAGGTGTCAGACAAGACTTTATAACCAATAAATGTATAAATCATCTACATGATCATGGAATAAACATGCTAAGTTAATTCTGATCTATGCCCAGAAAGGGGACGTGTCACTGAGGAGATGAGAGGATTGATGGGTCTTCCTACTGAGTGATACTTCCTCTAAAGTGCATAGTGTCAATAGCTGACTTTCAGCAGAACCGATAAAACGCAGCTACTCTGGCTTTTATCGTCCTTCCTGAGCTCAGGGAGCGCTGATACCGGCCATTACAAGGACAGCACTGAAGGCGAGCCTGGATGCGTGGGCTTCAGCATGTCTGCAGCTAAAAGTAGTATCTCTGTGTAGACTTGTGTGAGTTCTTGCCTACTCATTGATGATAGTCTACTTAAAAAGATGGAAGGGGAAGGAAAATTATGGCCATAAAACCAGAGTATACTTAACCGTCTAAAGTCTCTTTATGTAAGTGTGTATTTATTTATTTGTTCTTATTCAGGAAATTAGGTAACTGGAAACCAAAAGCAGTTTAGAACCAAATATCCACAAATATACAAGCTGTGCACATCCAACTTTTAACCTTACTGGGGCCAACATGTACTCTGTAGACCCCTCAGGCAAACACAATGTTGTGGATCACAGCTCAATAAAAATAATGTTGCAAAGTCAGCCACTGGCTTGTCCTTCCGTCCTCCCGGTGCCCAGCAACAAACTATTCATTTGTTTATACACTGTTGGAAATTATTTGATAGCAGACACTTAATTTCCTGCTTTTGCTTCTTTGTGTGTAACTTTTGTTCTCATTCCTATCAGATGGACCCACAGTTCTGAGCATGTATAAGAGCTGAAATGATTAACTGTAGCAAATTCCCAAGGATTACCAGTCAACTAACAGCTACAGGTCAGCTATGCCTGCCTTCAGAAATGCCAAACTATAAACAAGTCAAAGAATGAGATAAGTGTGCATTTTAGTCCAGCTTTTCTGCAGAGCTGGGTTCTAGTAGACCCTCAAACATGCTGCTGTATGATTGCATTTAAAGAAAATCACTATAGTGCAAATGAGCTGTGAGTCTCTGTGCCTGCATATGTTGTGTGAGGAGTGTTAATTAGGTGTGGAATGATGACCTTTGCCTGGCCTAAAGGGACCCTTATGCATAGCAGCCATGGAGAGATTAATAGCTATTGCTAAGCAACATGAATGTGGGGTCTGAAAATTCTGCCTCAAGTCATTACAAACACTTAATTTGACCATGCAAACACCAAAAAGCTGCACAGAGGGTTTAGATGTGGATCTTAAAGCTATGATTTAATCCATATAAATTATCGGCATGAATTCTGTTAATTCTAGGTTATCCAAAATAAGTGACATGTAAGGCTCCAATAGTTTGTGCTTGTGGCTTCTTTTTGCCTACAAAAAGTAACTGCATGTTAAACAAGATAACAGAGTGTATTTGGGCAAATGAGGAATGAAAGGTATTGTTAGAGCCTTAGCTCATTGTTGTCTCTCATAGCCTCATCCTAACAATAACATGTATCTTCCAGCAGAAGCCACGTTAGACGGATTGATGTCTGTATAAATATAAATGCATTGTTACCTTCTAAAGGCATTCATTTGGTGCCTCTTAAAACCTCCCTTCAACCATTTGTCTGCTGCTTGCTGGCCAGACACTGCTAACCAGCCCTCTCAAGAGAAAAGGCAGAGGAGCTAGGGTACTGAATATGCCTGTTTAAATAGATATTTTAACACAAAGGCACCGCCACTCTCTCTCTCTTTCTCGCTGTAGCTTCTTGTCTTTCTGGAGTCTTTCGATCTTCTGCATTACGTATTCGACCGGCGCTGAAGCCACTTCTGTGGTGCTTTTCAAGAGGAACCCCTTTGAGAGGCAGCTCCTCAGGGACTGGGGACAGGCAGTCGGCCAGCTTCCAGAGTAAACATATAATCATCCCTCGGACAGCTATAATTATATCTGGGACGTGAAGGAACAGAAGCAAGCAAGAGCCAGGCAGATACACAGTAGCAGAGGTAATGCAGAAAGCCATGCACTTAATATTTGTTTTCTGCTGGAATATAAAGCTCGGGTTGTGTTTGTGCAAACAGTGAGGGAAGAGCGGCTGATGGAAAAGCAAGTCAGCGCTCAGCCTGTTGTGGCGGGTTTGGGGCAGTGGCAGTGTTTTGCGCTCATGTGCACACACCGGCTTTGAATGTTAGGACACGTCTGCGTCGATATGAGCGCTGAAAAACACACAGGCGCACACACACACACACACACAAACACACACACCTTGCATGCACATCTCCACCCTCATGCAGTTGAACCACACATGAAACAGTGGGTGGTTTCAGGGGCAGTATGGAGAGTTCCCCTTAGCCCTGTTCTTTAATCCAGCATCTCTCAACAGTGCGACTTTAATGCGGTTAACTAACTAGCAGGCTTTGTGGTCAACTACCATTCCAACAGTCCATGCTGAAGAGCAATTGATTATAGTGCCTGGCTGGAAAAAATCTAATGACTTCCAGGATGCTTTTTTTTTCTATAATTAAAAATGAATTTGTCACAACTGAGCAGCAAAAAAATGAACCCAGCCTGTGAATGCCTGTTTTCCTTTACATCACCTGACTCTCTTCTAAACCAGCCAAGCCTTGGTCTTTTATGTGAAAGTTCCCCTCTAATTTTCCTTGTCTGCGATGCCCTCGAGCCAGGTTGGATGGGGATGGAAGGGGTGGGGGGAAGGGTGACATCACAGCATTTAGGCAAATTCCATATGTAAGAAAAAAAGAAGCTATTCTCTATAAAGCAGTGGAAACACTATAAAGTTATAGGAAGCGATTACCTGATAATTAAGCAGCCTAAACAAACCCCCACCGTTCTCACACATCATTACTGCCTCCCAAACAGACAAAGCAGCACACATGTGCACACAAACACATGTTGCGGAGGCTGAGAAAGGGCTGTCTCTAGGGCTGCAGGTTGAGGCATCGGGAGCAGCAGGGACCAGGGAGGGAGGGCTGAGGGACCAGGCTGCAGCTGGGGTCAGGAGAAGGCACGTTAATCACTGCTATCCTGTCAACAACAAAGAGTGGGCCTCACCCAAATGCTCTGCTCAGTAGCCATAATAACGCCATGTTAGTCAGGCAGAGGTGTCACTAGAGAACCAAGAAGAAGGAAGAGGAGACATGGTGTGATGATGCAATTACAGGAGTAAACCTGGACAGGGGAAACAGAGTAAGATGGGAAAAATTCTCAAGTGATTCCTTCTCTTGCTTGACTATCACTTGTTAAAACCACAGGGTTTTTTAGAAAGAACCCCCCCCCACCCCCCTCCCAAAAAACAAACAAAAAAAACCCCAACACACACATACACACCCCAATGAAAATGCAATAAATTATCGTCATTGGCTGGTATCTGACATGACTTATTACTTGCATGCCCCACCCATCCCAGTAATCACAGCTAGTTGTTTCATCTGCACCAGACATGCAGACACGCTGGAACTGAGTGTCGGACGCAGAACTTGGACACATGCACTGATCCGTTGTCTTATTTCTTTTCTGATAGCTTTATGGCTTTGCTTCAAATGATTTAACAGGACGTCTACATGCTGAAGATGCTTCCTTACCTTTTATTTTTCTTTAAGTTTCCCCAAGAAAAATGTGTTGTTTCAAGCTCCGGTAAGTGAAATGCAAACCCTTTCCTGCAGTGGCCAAACCGTGACCCCACATCAGGTCACATTACTGAGCAATGGACATGTTTAGATGTTTTACTCCAAAGGAAAACATCATTAGGATCTGGGAGCGTATTTCACTTTTCCCTCATGTCCGCAGCTCAGAGGTAATGGCCACCCAACCCCAACCCCCATCCCTCGCAGAAAGTTCGGCCTTAGACCTGACCTTCAGCCTGCCGGGCTTCCGCAATATACACACATACACGCGCACAGACACACACAAACACGCATTATACATTTCGTCATTTGAATTTTGAAAACGCATTTACACAAGTGCAAACTATTTTGAAATGGTCTTTCTTTTCTCACTGTTCCATCTGGACTGTCTCTGCTTCAACAGTTGTCTGATCTGACACGGCCTGATAATAGGGTCGGGCCCAAGTGAAACCAGAAACAATTTGTTTTGGTCTGAGCTATCATTCCATTTCCCATAAGCCATGCCTCTCCCTTCTCTCCTCTCAGCCCCTCTTTGTATCTCTTGCCAAGAATTAAAAGGCATGACTTTAGACACAGTTACAAAAAGCAGCTGCTGAGTAACTTTCCTCTCAGAAACATACTAAAAGACCATTCCAGATTTACATATCTTATTCCAAATCACAAACTGCATGCCTTTTAAAGAGCCCCAAGGCCCACTGCTCGCTCAAATGGAGCAGCATTTCATAGCCCACCTCTGGAATGAATAAGGGAGGAAGTGGAGAGGCCACACTCACCCTAAGGCAGGAAGTGACATACTCATGATGCTAAGCAGCAGTTGTTTTGAATCTTGTAAGACAAAAAGAAAGTTCTTAAAAGGAATAGCAGATTGAAAGAGAGGGGATCAGGAAAGGAATAAAGTAATCTGATTAAAGTCGTTGCCTACAGCAGCATTTCCAATTCTAAACATGTCCATCCTAAACCTGCTGATGTAAACACGGCATGCTCTTTGACCTTAGTGGTAAACATCTGCTCAAGGATAGGCTTTCACTCTTGTTCAAGCACTGCCTGAGTTGACATTGACAAACTTACTTTTAATCACCCAAAGTTACACATAAAATGAATCTTGATTATCTCTTTATGTTAAAAGAAGAAGAAAAGGAGAGGCCTGCTGTAATACGAGTATCCACTGCAAAAGAAACTGAGGTTTCAAGCTTATGATTTGTTTACTGTTAGGTCTCTGATCTGTAAGAGCTCCAAATATCAGCTCAGAGGAAAAGGGATGCCACCATCTGTATAACTACTCAAATTATTCAAATCTTATTTTGTCTTTATTTCAGAAGACACAACTGCAACTACTGTGCTTTATACAGAGTACTGAAAACAAATATACCACCAATACTCCTGTTTAACAGTGCACGCTCAGGTTAATGTGCATTCTTGGCTTTCTTTAATAGGAAATGAGGTCCTGATGTTTTGCTTATCACATCAAAATACTAAAAAGTAGAGTGAATGGAGACTCTTGTGCTATTTTGGATTTTATGTCAAAAAATGATACTTTTCCCACATTCCGCCACTGAAGGATTTGTCTGACACAGCCTGCCCTCTTTTATGTCTTCAACTGCCTTCTTGAAAAGGACAGTGTTGCAATATTTGCATGTATCCAAAACCTGTTGCTATCCAGGTCTTTCATGATGTTTAAAAATAGATCACTCTCCTTTTAATCTGAAATGTGGGTTATTCTTGTCGGCATGCATCTCTACCACAGCTTTGGAAAGTGTTGGTTTTGTGTATGCTCAGAGCTGACTGTAAACAAGAATCCATGAGCTAAAAGCTGTGGTAAAACCCCCATTTGAGACGCATATCCAAAATGTGCTAAATACATCCAAAAAACCTCCTAAAAGTTCTAAAAACAGAATGAAAAAAAAAAAGATAAATCAAACATCCAAATGGAATATGCTGTTTGCTTGACGTATATCAAATTCAGACTATTGTCATATTTAGAATGACAGTGGAATTGTTCATTCATAGCTATCTATCGTTTGAAAATGAAGACATGCTTTAGGAGACATGCCTTGGGGGAGAAGGAAGACCCTTGAAAGGGTGAGCAGCAGCCGGTGGGTCCGGGGCCCTGGGGCTCATAAAATTGCCGCCACCAGTGAGGAAGGAGGGGGAGGAAGGAGGCAATTAAAAGAACTCCAAGTGGCCTGAACGCTGTGCACCAGCTGACTTTCTTTCTGCTGTGATATGAGTAGATGCAGAGGTGGAGGAAAACGAAGTGAGAGAAAGAAATGGGGAATAGCGGTACAGTTGATAAGTGCTGTGACTCCGCTCTGGATTGAGGCTAGACCTGGCCAGACCACCACTGAGAAAGGGGCAGACTATCAAGACAGACGACTTCCTACTACCACTGCAGTCTGATTATCCCCTCGAGGCCCAGAGAGAGAGGCCTATAAAAGCCTCCTCATTAAGACTAGACCATTTATAGATGGCTTAATGAGTCTAGGTCTCTAAAAGAATAGAGGGAATGAGGGACTGATAGAGTGTCCACATACTACTTTGAGGTTCCCGTCTCCGCACCTCCCTGCCCTCGGAGGTCTTGTCGAAGAAATCACAAACATGAGTGAAAATCAGACACAGCAAAGGTTAGTTTTCCTGTAATCTTTGTCTATCTCAGTTAGGATCGTTACCTCAGAATGGAGGTAGGCTGTTTTTTGTTATGTTCAGTAAGACACCCTTACCCAATTCGTTCCCTTTAGAGGTTCTCATCAAAGTGTGTGAGCCTAACCTCTCTCAGAAATGCCCTGAGCATGTGCATTATATGCTTGAATGAGCACCCGTTCTAGATAAGTTGCGATAGCGATCTAACTAGGTTGGACTTAACATTTCTGTATCACTTTTAATGCTGCATAAGTCAAAACTGGATTTAGTCAGAGTAGCAGATAGGCACCTGCAGGATTACACATAGCTGTATCTCATGTCTGATCAACTGTGTCTTGTAAAGAAAATAATAAAACATTCCTCTATGATGCATTTTCAGCACTGTCTCTCGGAGCCTGTGAGAGAGCAACGTGTAACTAGTTAGAACGAACATGATCCGAATGACAGAATAGCATAACTTTAACAGAACTGCTGTATGTGCCATATTTAAAAAAGGATGAACATGGCCACAGCACTAGTTGTTATTTAATGGCTTATAACACAATGTACTAAAAGGATGAATAGACCGTAAAAACTTGTTATGTGGGTGACAAACTGTTCTTGATGACAAATCAAAACCACTAATTGCTCTGTTAAGTTCTCCAACACGTAATCTTCACAGGTTCAATCATCAAAATTCGCTGGAAGCCATCAGACATTACTTTTAATTAATCATTCTTGGAAAACTCTACACAACAATTTACATTTTTTCCCACAGAGACACAAAGAAAAAAAAGAATCTCAACCAAGCGACTGGATTGGTTCTCAACATCTGATAAGTTCAACAGTACAAACACAGCGATAAGCTCCTGTAGGTCATTCATCATACCACTCCCCCCTAAGCTCCATGCATCCTGGTCACCACCCTCCATGACTTGATAACCCACATTGATTCTATCTGTCCCCCCAAGAACAATAAAAGCTACATATTGATACCATGTCCCATCAAGTTACCCCATGTGCGTGGGCATGCGTACACACCTGTTGTAAGCACGCACAAGTACTTAGATGCTTAAACGCAGGCAATTACAAAGCACGTACAGCTGTAATCTTTATGAGAACAAAATGCTATTTAGCGAGATGTTTTAAGAATAGCTTTAATTTGTTTAATAAGCGAAGAAAGCGAGAAAAACGAACAAAGTTTTCCTCTTTTAAACTTAATCCAGCACTATTGTTGAGACCACATTGTAAAATCCCTGTCAGACTAATCAAGCAATACTTATAATAATGTAATGCCTATAAATGGTGCAATAAAACTGCTGGCAGTAGTCCTGGAATCCTTTCACAGAACATTTGTAATGAGCGCAGATGGATAGGTCTCTGCCTCCTCACTTTCTTGGTGGCACGGTAGGTGTTATTCTCTTCCCCACAAAATAACGAGGTGTTTTGTTCTGTGAGAGAATGGATTAGGGATGGTATCAGTGCGCCACTTTGTGCCAAAGCAGAGAAAAAGAAAGTGAAAGCAAGTGAGACAGGCTGAAGAAGAGCCTGAGAGGAGTTAAGGATTAATGATTGTCCTGCAAGCAGAGACCTGTCAGGTGGGAATGAGCTGCCAAAATAACACAGGGTGATTAAACTCTTACACATTTAATTAGATAGTTCCCCTCCTACAGATCTCTTTAGCATATGAATCCAGGTTTCAGCGTAATGCTGCGGAACCCCAATGTGACAGGAATATCATAAAGAAAAGTAGTGTCTGACAATCGAATAATAGCTGGACTTAGGAGAACTTTTTTTTTCTTTCAACCAAAATGGGAAGCACCTTGGAGCATGAAATGTGGCTCCAATTGTTTCTCTGTGTGTGTATCCACCCATAGCGCTGGAGAAGGGTTATTGGCAGGCAGGAGGAGGGGAGTTTGGGGAGGGGATGCTGAGCTGAGAATGCCAGGAATGTCCAACCCTGTTTACAGCTCGGGCCGGTTCACACCTGCAGGTCAGGGTGCTATCACCAGCCCCGGCCCCTCCTCTCCCTTTGCCCCCCCACCCCCACCCCCCTCATTACAAGGGGGTCAAACTCAGAGGTGACCTAATTAGAAGCTCATTACATCACAGACAATCTCCATTAGCATGCCAAGCCGGCCTGTTAATCCATTAGCACCACAGAGGCCCCCAGTGCAGTCTTTACATTCCTACCCCTGTGGCCCTCACTCAGGGCCCCTGCCACACACAAACACACACTTCTATTGCTCCTATGGGAGATGCTGAAATAGCCCAAACATTCTTATCAAGGACACAAACAATAACAAGAACATTAATAAACTGCTACCTATCCTCATAAGCAAAAATTAAGATCATACATTCCTTCAAGTGAAAATCTAGTTTGTTGGTTGCACCTGTCACCTTCTATTCTTTCGTCGTCCTTGAGCTAAGTGTGTATCTTTTTACGAAACACATTAGTTAAAATTGAAGCCGCTCATTGAGCAAATTTGTTTCAGGGTTTTTGTGAAATCACACATAAATCACTTTTTATTTATTCAAAACACAGGAGATTCATTCTGATGAGGCAGTGACGTCCTGACACGTCAAGGTGTTATAGGCGCACTGGGACAGGTAGGAGAGGATGACTGAACTTTTATACCACAGTGGTCTCTGAGCGGGTCTACACCTGCGGGTTTTGGCTGCCGAAATACGCTGTTAGATCCAGTGTGTCTTTCTACATCTGCTGATGCTGCTGCTCCAAGATAAATCCTTTCTTCTCCCATTTGAGAGAAATGAGAAAAAATGAAAGTCATATTTCAGTGAGCTGCTTTTGGCATTGAGCTCTCAGAATTACGACCCTCTAAATACTTTTGTCCTAGGTCTGCTTGTCATTATTGTACAAAGTTTTTTAAAAGTTTTTAAAAAATTACAACTCATCTCACAGCGAGAAGCTGAGCTGCAGTCAAGCATGTGTCAACAAATTTCCCTGCTTCTCTTTTCAACTGTTCAACCCCATAAATGAACTTCCCTCACTGAGTCTTTGTTGGAAGAGGCCTCTAAAGTGCTGGATGCAGCTGTGGGGTTGTGGCCCAATACAGGAGACTGAATGAATCAGTTTCTATCTCGTCACTGGGGACCTGGGAGACACTGAGCCCCACTACCTTCCCTTTGAAACCTCTCCCCTCTGGTGACTGGCAGACCATACAACGCACAGGGCTTTGTAAGTGACTCCATTGTTAGGGGCAGATTGAGAGGAAAAAAGGGGACTAGCCCTAGGGATAGAAAAGCAAGGTGAAATAAAAAGGTCTGGCTCTGCGGTCTGAAGAGGGCAGGAATGGATCAAAGGACTGGGTACTGACCTGCGGCCTTTGTCCATCAGACAGCCATGGCTTCATTTAACCTCTCTCTGGAGGTCGACAAAGTCCATTGGGATATCGAGCTTCACAGGAGCTGTGCCCTATGGGCACATCTCAGTGCCTCCTCTCCAACCCCTCCACCTGGGACAATATCACAGGTGAAAGTGGATGGGAGGGGTTGGCCTGTGCATCGCCCTAACCTGTCAGGGATCCACCACAAAGGGAGCTGAGCCCTCTCCCCGGATGCCCGGCGGCCAAGTCTTACCTTACTATACGGTATTCACATGGTCTTGCTGCCTCCCTGCCCTGGCTCCACTGGGAAAGCCACAGCATGGAGGGAATCAGAACAGAGAGGAGCTCTCAGCTGCTCACCTGGGGATGGTAAACCTCAGCTATGTGGCAAACAAAGGTGAACTTAGAGGCTCTCTGCTGCATTGTTTAGTTGTGGAAACTTAAATCTTCTAGCCTTAATGAACTGTTGAATAGAGAGGATTTTCCATGGTTCAAGGGGCCATGTGTGACTTTCAAAAGCCCGTCTATCCTGCTTTCTACAGAGCCAGACCTAACAAACAGGCTGTGTGCAATACATACAGGACATATTCTGAAATAGCCAATAGCAATTACACAAAATGTTCTCAGTTTTCCATGATACCATAAAGCTTGTTGCCAGACGAGCTGATGCTGAGTAAAATATTCACATGCAGAAATAATGAAATTATTAAATTGTTAAATGTCCATGTTGCTATTCATTACATTCACAAGTTACTGTTTTACAGGAAATGCTCAACTGTTGCAATACGGCAACTGTTAAGCATTTCCAAACATTTGCCCAATTTGTGGGATTACCAGGTCACTGTGCCCCAAAAGGAGAGGAGAAGGAGAGGGAACCAGAATAGAAGATGTGGAGCAGATGAACAGGAAAAAGCAACACTGCGGATGGGAGGCAAATAGAAGCAGGAGTACCTGCACTCAAATGAGGATGGGGGTCTAACTATGTTGGGAACGAAAGCGGCCAAATTGTCCTGCTTTCATTAATGCGCTGAGTGAAGCCTCTGCCGAGGCCTCGATTCCCAAGACTCTCAGATAACAAGTGGCTTCCCACACTGAGGCTTTCTGTTTTCTGTTTCCTCTCCAATAAAACCAGCCACAGAAAGAAAGCGAGAGAGACGGGGAGCAAGAGTGATAGACGGGTGGGGAAAGGGGAGAGGGGACCCCCGTGGTCTACGGTTATCTGGGGCAGTTTGGTTTATTTTCCCCAACCCCAATGAATGGCTGCCGACAAGGCATTTCTGATGGCCATGATAAGATATCCCACCCCCGGTGTCCTACCTCTGTAGCCTTGACCAGACCTCCAGCTCCATCCTTTCAAGTAAACAGGTTAAGCATCCCATCAGGAGGTGGAGGTACTGACAGACAAAGTAAGGTGGTCTTGTGCTGAAATGCACAAATGTAACAGACTGAGTGAAAGCGGAAGGCAACGAGTGGAGGTCACTAATATGACCTCCCACACACAGTAATGCACAGACTACGACAAAAGCATTCCATTGGCATCCTGTTAGTGATAGGTCTAGATAGGAACCACTGAGCACTCCAGTGTATGCAGCTGGCTAGTGGATGGAGAAAATGTTATGATTCTCTGAGGCCTAACAACAATCAAATTGATGCAAGCGATTTAAATGGCTGTGTCTTGAATCATCTACTGCCATACTTATCCATTTGCTGTTTTGAGAGAATAAGAGTGAATATTTTTCAGGTAGGCTACAGCTTTATGAAGTGTACCCAGAAGGTACTGTATACACAAAACAGTCAAACCCTTCAGTATGAAACACTGTAAACGTTTCACAGTCAGCAGCTGCCATCTTCGCCACACATGGAAAGGGAGGGTCCACCAAAAAATATGTATCCATCAGAAGTAGAATATATTGTCAGCATGAATGATGTCAACAGGTATCGAGCTAACAATGGCAGATTTTATATCACATTAAATGGGCTGTGACATATTTTAGTATTTACGTGTGTTAAACTGTCATCTAAATTTTAGAGGAAAAATTGTATTATGTGCGATCTGAGGCATGTTTTTGATAAGTTCATAACTTGTACATAGAGTATAGTACACAACATGGACATATAGCAACTGAACTATCTTAACTGAGGTAGTAAATATGACTTCTATACAGTCATTAGTCACTTTGTTAGGTACACTTGTTCACCTTCTGGTTAATGCAAATATTTAATCAGCCAATCACATTGCAGCAACTCAAAAGACAATAGCCAGGCTGCATTGATCTGATATAGAAGAGCAACAAGAAGCTCAAATGGCCAGTCGTCACAACCAAGGTATGCAAAAGAGCATCTCCAGAACACAGACGTGCTACAGAAGCAGAAGGCCATATTGGGTAACACTCCTGCCAAGTAAGAACAGGAAACTGAGGCTCAATTTGCCCAACAAAATTGGACAATACAAGAAAATGTTTCCTGGTCTAATGAGTTTTGACTTACATTGCAACATCAACTTTTGTTAAACACAAAGTCAAAAATTATAGTTGTATAAAATCTGTATATAAACATTAATCATTATAACATTAATCTAATCTAGAACATGAATGGACAGTTTCCTCTAGTCTTTAAAAATGACTTGTTTAATACCACATAAAAAGAAGTAAGAAGGCGGGCATTTAGGGAAGGCAGAGATAAAATCCACCTCGGGTTACCTTATTACTTCCTGTCATAACAGCTGTCCCTCCGTCCTCACAGACACATATTTGTGTATTGCCATAAATGTGAACTAAAATGTATGTAACTGCACATCACATCGCAAAACACCACACATAAACATCCAACGTAACTGGATGAATGTAAGATTTTTAGTACTTTTTTTGTCCACACTGGGAATACAGCAAAAGGGATTGTGAGCATTCATGGTTGTAGAAGCTAAACACAAGTATACAGCCACAGCATACTGATGCAACTGGATTCAAATTTAAAGGTTCCACTCTCACATCTGCACCAAATGGTCTTCACCAAACCTTCCTGCTCTCCCCTCACCTCTGCTGATAGCAACTCAAGGACTCTCAGCCAGCCGGCGGAACCGATGCTGAAGGTGGAGGAAGAGACAGAGGAAATACCAAGAGGGTGTCTGTGTTGGAGAGGTAGGGTGGCAGGAATGATAAACTGCGACCTTCTCCTCATACTTGCAACATGCCTAATGGCTGTTCTGAGTGCCACAGCTCAAGGTGTCTGAGCCTCTAAATGGAGGGGTATTTTTATCCTCATCACACACTCACTCACATATTAACAAACACTGTGAATTGTGTGCATATCCATGGCTGATGTCCGGGTGCACCACAGGGTGAACGAGGACTGGCGAGTTGGCACGCAGTGCTGGCAGTACTCAAGTTCCTGATAGCTTTCAGGGGCCTTTGATGTTCTTTGCATCCCCCTTAACCGCTCCATCCCCCGGGCCTCCCCCTTGCAGGAAATTACATTCTGTCCACTGCCATAGCAGATAAATGAGGCAGGAGAGGGTGCTGCACACTGTCACCAGCCGACCTGGCCTGTCTCACACCACACCGCAACCTGTGTGTTAGCCGCGTGTCCTCTTATTCAGCACCCATGGCAGTCCTTGGGGAAAGAGAATGTATTTAGACACATAAATGCAGTCCTGCACCTACACACTGAAACATACAAACTGCAGGCAAGCATGGCGGTGTATACAATACAAAACATTGTGAGTTTAACGTTTATGCTAGCAAGTGGATCTTTGCAGGCTTAAAACATACAGTATATTATTATTTTTACAGTACAAGGTCCCAATCACACCACAAGCACATGCTCACTTTGACTCTGTAAGATTAGCTTTAGCATCCAACAAGGATAACAATGCATTTCACACTTCAATCAAAAGTCAGTGATATGTGATTACATCATTGTTAGAGTCCTGTAATCCCCCCATTGACATTGTCTGGGAATGTCAAGAAATAATACAGCTAAAAAGAAGTGCTCACGCAATGGGGACCCCAGTGGTACTTAGAGGGATGGAGGCGGCTAGAAATTTATGACAGGTTGAACGTACTTGGATGTGTGAGATCATGCTTTTTGTTGTATGCAATGACGTGTAAGTGTGCACTTGTGAATATAGGTGCATGACATGGGCGTATGTGCAAATATGTTTGATTAGTGTTTCACTACATACAGCACAGTTAGTGGTAACAGAATGAGTTAGAGCTATAAAATGATGTCAGTCCTATTGGTACCCAATGGTACAACCCCACCCTAAATCCTGTAGGTTTAGATTCCCTACACTTAATAACCACTATGTCAGAACGAAGAAAAAACAAACTGCTGCACTAACATGCTTAAGCTGAACATGTACAGTGTTCATAGATGTGCATAGATTTCACAACAGCTTTAGCCACCAAAATGATGTAAGAATCCTTTCAGAAATGATGCCACAAATATTTTTATTTTTTGCACAGAGAACAGTACATAAAAAGGGAAAAATGGTATGACCATGATTAGCTGTGACACAGCACCAGTTATTTGAGGTGAACTTGAGTACAATGGCCAGTTATATGAGCACTTTGCTGAGTTTCTTCTGTGGATTTAGCCTGTCTCAGTTGCCTCTGTCCCTTGACTTATCTACAACCAAGTTAGGGCTCAGGACATCTGTGTTTTGGACTGCTTTGTATGTTGTTTCAGGAGACAATTCTTTATATTTCCTGATGTACAGTTTGTGATTTTGACATGGTTGCTGTGAAACCAACCAGATGCCTTCTGTATGGTGCTGTATATCCATCAGATACTTCACTGAAATTCCATTTTTAGGCCAGTTTCTAATTACTCTTATCTTCCTGAGGTTTTATCACAGTGTTTCAGGGTGAGTCGTTGTTATTACACTCTCCCACATCACACATTGTGTACATCAGTATTTACAGAATTACTTATATATTGTAGTTCATTTGTAACTTATAAAAAGTGAAGATCTCAAATACGTTTGGCTTATGTTCCCAACCATGTGTGGCCTAAAGCAAAGCAGGAGGCTCCAGAGTTTTCAGTCATTCTACTCTCTGTGTTGTTTTCCTTTGATTGATCTCTGCCCACCATGTCAGCATTAAATAAACAGGAATGCCAAGTAGACCTCTGATCAAAGGTAGAGTTTTTCTTTCATTCTAAAACCCCACCCTGTTGTGTTTCTTTTCCATTTAACATGACAGTAAAAGCAACACCAAAATGTATTATACTACATGTCAGTTACAGTAAGAGTTACAATAAGCCTTACAGTAAGCCTTTTTTCTTCCCTGCGTGTAGCTTCTGGTGTTTCTCAGGTTTTATGTTTGTAAGAAAGCAGGTGTCTGAATGACACAAGCACAAGTCATCTAACCTAAAAGAGCTGTGAGTAAGATAATGTAGATTTCATTGCTCATTTTTCAATGATTTGTGATCTTTTCAGTCAGGTTAATTCAGGTTAATTTGAAATTTTATTTTAAAATCTGAAAAAGAGCAACAAAGTCAAGATAGGTTAAGTCTATTCAACCAACATCTTTCCCTTTTTCCACGCCAGCAGCACGCTCCTGTTGATGTGAGCGATCCTGCGTGTGGTGAGTGAGGAGAGCAAGGACACCATGTGGTTCTCTGCTGTGTAACACACATACCACATGCACACGCACACATTTATGTACACATCGACCCCATTACCCACCACCATCTCCACAAGTGCCCCATGTGACCCTTCATCCTATCCTGAGCTGTAGCAGAGCCCCCCTACACATCAGCAGGCTTCTGATTGACAGGCCGTGAAGATACACCAACATGGTCTCCATTTAGCTCAAGTACCACACCACCATCACCTCAGACACCCCCACCCTGTCCTCCTCTTCGAGTCCCAGGAGAAAACACACTTGAGCCAAAGTGTTTCAGAGCAGGATGTTTCCTGGGGAGAAAAGGTTTCGTCTCAGGTCAGTGTGCACTGCTGTGATGGAGGGTGCTTTTTCACGAGGGTGTGGGGGAGCGGGGGAGGCGGCGCGTTGGGGGGGAGGCGGTCAGCTTACGATGAGAGGGAAACGAGGAAGAGGAGGCGCGGTGAGAATTAGAGACAAAACTTGTGGATGTTTGAAGAAGCAAACTGCAGCACAGGCAGGGTGGCAGAAGTTTGTGTGTGTTTGGAAAGGGCCAGAAGTGGAAGTTGGGTGATTGTGTGATGAAGTAGTGGGGTGTATGGAGGGGGGGTTACAGAGTTTGGAGAGGCGAGGTGGTGGCGAGGGGTGCTGAGGGTGTTTAGTCCTGAGAGGAAACATTAGCAAAGCGAAGAGGAAAAGCTGCCAAATTAACTTCTCACCCTTTCAATCACACCCCTGAGAATTCTTGCCCCACTTTACCTCTGCTGATCTGGCTCCACTTTTTGGATGAAGGAGTTTCTTTTTTACTCTTTTCCTTTTTCTTTTTTTCCCCCCAGCTGCACACTGTGGAGAAACATCACACCCTCACACCAACCCAAGCGCAAACTTACCCCTCCCCATGCATCTTGTCTTGTTCCCTCAGTTGCAACCCTGTTTCATCCATTGGCCAAAACTACAAACATGAGTACCGCAGCCAATGAGTTCGCAGGACCTCCCTCTGCCTCCGTTCCCAATTCGGCAGCAGCAGAAGGGCTTCAAACATGTCCCCCCGGAATAAGACTAATGTATTAAGAATCAAACCCGTACCTTGTTAAGTATGTCCACTCCCAAACACCGGCCAATAGAATGAATCAAGCCCCAGAGAAAATTTTTAAAAAATCACTCAGGGTATTGCATCATTCTGTGAAGAAAGAAAAAAAAACTGCATTTATGTAGGTTTAAAAGATCACCAGAGAAGTGGAGCAGATGGTCTGTCATGACTGGTGCTTTTGTAAAGCTATCCATGTACATTCAGCTCAACTAGCTCCAGCCTGTAGAGCAAGATCTGGAGTGCGGTAATAAAGTTCAGACCTTGGTCCTCCTCTCTGTCATTCCCTCCCACCCTCCCTGGCATTCCTACATAGAGCCATTCTGCTCTAATTTGTTTGTATTTGTGCATTTTTCCCCCCAATCATCTCCACTTTCTGTTTTGCCTCTTTCCTTTTCTCTCTCCCCCTCTATCATTTTGCAGATTATGTGGTTGGTTCCTCCTCTTCAGGTCCTTTCAATCTAAAATAGATGATTAGAGTCATTCTGCAAGACAAATGTAACTTTTCTGGACGCTCTAAATCTGTTTAGGCACATTTAATAGTGTCAATTATTGTGGGGCCAGACAGGGGACTTGGGCCTTTCTGTAGTCAGGGCCCTTAATAACATTGGCTACAATGAGAAGCAGATGCTGACCCTCTTGGTCCCTTTGAAAAAAGACATTTGAGTAGCTCTGCTTCTAATTTATGAGCCCCCCTCCACATCTGGAATTCTTTATAATTAAAACATAAACCCCAAAGTTCTACTTCCACCTGTCAAATGTTGAGAAGATGAACATAGTAATAGGCTTCTCCTGCACTGGTTGAGAGATGGAAAGACTGGTTTTGCTTGTTCTTTCTTAAGGGAGGGGATTGGGCTGAAAAGGTGGTGCAAAGAGAGGCCTTCTTATGTGATTGTTTTGCTTTAAGCCCAGGTCTGGTGTGCCACATGACTTTTAGCTCTACGAGTTTAACCCAAGCAGCTACATATGCATTCAAAAGTGAGCTAGCAGTTAGCATATTAAATTACACTCTGGTTGCGGGAGTGCATAAAATCATATTAGTCAAATAATTTCCGGGTCAACAATTTAGCAAAAAGAAACAACAACAAATGTTGAGCCATTTTTCTTCTACAGTCTTTTCCTCTGAAAGGTTCAAAGTGATGTGGGACAGACGTATTACAGCCAGACGGAAACACAGATTTCCGATCTCACACCCAAAGTGAACAGGAAGCATCACGTTCAAGCTTAATAGAGTTCCTTTCCATGTATTTGCAAGTAATAAAAGCAAAGGAATGGATTTGCCACGGCTGGCGAATAACATAATTGCCCATAATAGGTTTGTTCCAACAGATCAATAAGACCTACATGAGTGAGCGTTGAGTGTGTGTGTGTGCATGCGTACGTGTCCGAGGAAGTGTGTGAGCATAAAGCCTCTCAGACTTCAAGCTCCCTTCATTAAATCGAATTAAGATCCTGCACCCAGCAGATTAATTTTCTTTGTCTTTTTCTTCTTTCCTCTCCTCCCACCTCCTCACACCCTCCTTCTTTTGAGAGCAAGACAAAAGCAGCTGTGAGAGGGGCCGTCAAGCTTGTGGAGGTTGGAGAGTGCAGCTCGTGCAGTTAATCCTGCTGTGGGTACAGCCATGAGGACAGCATTCCTTCTGTTTTCTCCTCTATTGCCAGATCACCGTAATAAGGTTTTTGGTGTTAAAGGTGGAACACGCCCTGAAAACACAGCTGATCAACACCAGCCTCTTGTGCCTGCACACCTGTAACACCTACAGTAGATATAAAAGGCTGCATAGATAACACTTTCAATTCCCAAAGAGGAATACTGCCGATTTTGTGCTCTTACAAGGGGTCCCTACAAATCTTCTTCAACACTCACTGGAATAAACTACTCTCTGTTCCTACAGGTAACTCATGCCATCAGCTGTGATGAAGAGAGTCAACGTTATCTGCAGGTGTAAGGCAGTTAAAGTACTTCCCAACAACAAGCATAAAACGGAGAAGGAGGCGGGTGTTTTTAAAAAAAGAAGGAGGTTACGCTGCTGTCCTGAGGAAATGAAATGAGCACAGTGTGTGACAGGTTTGGGAAAACAGCAGGGCAGCAGGGAGGGGAAAATGAGCTAAACAAGGCAAACTTAGAGGAGAGGGTAGACTGCACCAGAAAAAAAAAAAGGGGGGGGGGGGGGGGGGGGGGTAAGTGGCAGAAAAATAGGGTGAGAGGAGAGCATGAGAGGGCAAGCTACTACACAGAGAGGAAGAGGGAGAGGGAGTAAGTGAGAGGAGGGCCTCTTTGTGGATCATTGGCAGATAATGGGCTCATTAGGCCAAACGTAGCTTTAAAAGGCTCTGGCTCTCTAAACAAACAGAGCAGGCGCTGAGGAGACGGACTTAAGGGCCCGACATGGAGAGAGATATAATGAGGCCCTCCGCCCCCATCCTGCAGAGCTTACCAACTGGCTGCCTGCTCAAATTCTCCAATGATCAGGCAACCTGCATCAACCCAAGTGGTCTTTACCTTCCACCTTCAGAAATTACCCTCTCCTGATTTAAGCTTGTCTGTACTTATTTCTTTCTCTGTTTCGGGTTTTAAAATGAGCATATTTTTCCTCTTCCTTTGGTTTTGGCATTCTGTCTACACTAAACTTTCCGTAATTAAGAAGTCTGGTGCATGTTTCCTGTAACATTGCTCTTTCTGGCTATGTTAGTCTATTGAAAAGGTTATGACTGAGCGCTGCGGAGATAACTGGTTTAGATTAAGGGTAGGCTGGATTGAGTACATGCATTACAGTAAATGACTGGTTTTGGTTAGGAAATAATTTGGGCTCAGGTTGAAGTAGAGGAAAACAGAAGTCTGTGTCGGAGCAGATTCCAACACAACAAAAACTGTGCTTTATTGGGCATGGGAGAGTTTTGGAAAACTATGGCATCCACCAGCAGCCATGTGGCATTACACAAAAACTGGTTAATGGTTTTGCTTTGTTTTTTCACTTTTACACCCACCTCTGATCCTCTGTGTGATCACTTATTGTAAGCTAATGACACATCGTTATTGTTTACTTTACATTATTTCCATTTGTGTTTGTTCAAGTTAAGACGCATTTATGATGATAAACTGTTCACCTGGTTAACAGAGGTTAAATCAAATCAAATCAAATTTCAATAACTCTGTCACACAGAGAAAACCCAGATGAGTGGGAAAATTATTACGTGCTTTGACTGTGTTAAAAGAGGTGATCACATATATAAGTAGGTACTCATATCTGTATGGACAGAAGAAGAGACCACCTATTAAAGTAGAGGTTGTTTCTAAAAATCAGAAAACACTAGTGTGGCTCATTTAGTGTGCCAGATCACCTGATCGCACTAACAGTCGACATACAGTAGTCTAAGGGTTTAGCTGATATGCTTTGACACATCTATTAGAGAATGTCATCTAGTGTGGACTCCGAAAGCCCCTTTGCAACCCGTCTCTTCCTTTTTCCACTATGTTTGACTTAGTTGTTAGTTGTAATTTCTGTCATCACCAATGCCTGTCCTTTTCTCAGACTTTCCATTATAAAAATGGAAGGGGGAAGAGTTTTCAAACCAGAGCCCTACCTCCAAATATAAATTGCTGCAGATGGAAATAACAGTTTTCTTTTGACCATGCTGGTCCTTACTGAAATAAACACTTTTCATCTCCTTTCACACCACTTAGCGGTTTGGCCCATGCACCATCCCCCCACTTGGTTTTACTCACCGTAAGCAGTTCGGTTTGTTGATGAGTGAGAACTACTCATATTGACTCATTGGTACTCAATTGCAAAACACATAGTTTCAGTCACCTTATAAAATGCAACAAACACCCCATGCTGTATTTTTCCCTCATTTAGCTTAGCAGTCCAGCACTATCCTCAAGCCCTCCCCGAGGACAATGCTGCAAAGAAAGAAAAAAAACTCAAGCGATACAAATAAAAAGTTACTGAGAAGTCACAAGAAATGTGAGCTGGAGTGTTTAATGCTTGTGGTAAAAGAGTGCTGTTCCAACAAAGAAGTCTGTGGGAAAGTTGAATTCTTATTAAGCAATTGGGATGTGAGCTCCATTGTCGGGAGGGGATGGCCTTTAGTTGAGCTCATTTGGATGCCACTCATAGCAAAAACAAAAAAAACAACCTCTCTTCAGGAGTAGCTTTGGTGAATAACATATTCCCGTAGAGGTCCAAATTGATATTGTATGAGAGTGCATGCGATTGAAGTGCTTCACTGTAGCATATTATTAGGTACTGTGGCTGTAAGCAATAACAGAGCAGTTTGCCTTGAACTCCTTTGTAATCAACTGAGGGAAACAGTGCATGGCTATCCAACCATTGAAACTGCCACAAGATTTATAGTGAGAAAAACTAAAGAGACTGCCGTCTGGTTCTCCAGGAAACCAAAATATCTTCCTCTCCCATTACAGAATGTTTGCCTTTGTTTGCCTTTATTAATGCCAATATATTACAGTGTGAAAAGCAGGAGAACATTACTTGGAAGGACTGAAGTAGGGATTAAAAATGGAGGTATTGTTGGGGGCGAGAGGCGGTTTCTGTTCATCTCCAGCTGCTTCCCTGCTCATCATGCTGAGAACTAACATGAAACACACTCACGCTATGGCCTCCTCTCACACACATCTGACATCCATTAAAAATACTGTGATGGAGGACCAAGCCTCTGAGGGGACTTGCGGTCCCATCTCTCAGCTCTTCTCGTAGAAAAGTAAAGAAAGGAAGGGGGAAGACGAAGGAGATTGAAAGAAGGGGGTATTTCTGACAACTGGAAACCAATCCAAACTTGGACTGTGTATGGGGTTTTTTTTCCGTCTCTCTCTCTTCTGAACAGGAATCCAACCAATTCAACATGTGCATATGTTTCCAAACCATGCTTAGATACCAAGATATGTACAATTCACATTCTTTGTATTGAAAACAGCATTACTTACCATTAAGATAAACACTTTATCATATCATCATAAGCACAGACCATGAGACTAGGGGAAACGAATATTGTTTTGGCATGTCTTTTCAGCTTTACCAGGCATCACGCCAAGATTAGGTGGTCTGACTCTACTTGAGATTATCAGGTTAAATATTTAAATTGACAATTAAAAATGATAACTGAGAAAACTTAAGAAACATCTTCTGGACAACACAACTCTTGCCCTGATTGTGATCCCCGTGCCATAGTAAAAACATTCCAAACCTTTCCAGAGGATATGTCTATTCCCTGGTTCTTTTTCCCTACTCAGATAAGTTAACCCTGACAGTGTGAAACATCATTTAAAAACACAGAGGTTGGTCAAACACATGTAGGTCTCTGTTTAGGTCCACAGAGGTCCTAAGGGCAAAGTACTCACCTTGTAAATGACAGCCAGAGAAATTTTACTCATGGACTGTGTAATAGGCATCATTTTCTGCACTCATAGAGTCATAATCAGGGCTGGAGAAGAAAACAACAGGCACTTTCTTGGAAGTAACAAACCCTAAACTTTAATGCAGGTACAGACAGTAACAAAGAAAAAAATGTGTTTGTGTTTGTAGCAATACACCCTGAAGTGTGTATTAGGGTGTATCGCTACAAGCACAAGTGAATTTGGAATACATATTCAATATATTCAATAAAGTATCATAGCAAAATATGAAATAATCACAAAAAAGCAGTATCGTGAAGAGGGTTTCAAAAAAAAATTTTCTTCAAACCTAACACAGTAGTTTTATTGCCTAATCCTAACCAGATTATTTCTAATTCTCAAACTAGAACTGCATTTGTGATTAATAATGTATTAAAAATAAATACATATGTAATATGAAGATCTGTTACATGTATGAACTGAATTGCCTGGTGTGAGTGATCAAATAATTCACTCCACCACCACTTCTTCACCCTCCAAATGTGACCTTTTTCACTCCATGTAAGTGGAAAATATAAATTTTGTGTGCACAGAGACAAATTGGTGCACATGAGACTGAAAAGATGAGCAATCACAAAAGAACACAAAAATAATAAACTATAGGTTGAGTATTTCATGATCTGCCACAATATTCTGTTGCCGCAGATTAATTACTGTGCTTTATTAAATGTACTTTATACAAATAAGAGAAAAAAAACATACATTGAAGCTGTAAATATATCAATATTTCACTGTTTCTATTGGACTGGCTGCTTGCTGTGGTATTTTGATCAACAGACATGTGCTACACCTGTTAGCAAGAGTAAAAATTAGCCCATTTTTGTCACGCTCCTTGGTCTTCGACCCTGTTTTTGAGTTTGTTCTGGACTCCTACTCACTTCTTTGGATTTATGAAAAGTTTACAATCATGTTTTGTATTACCTAGTCTTGAGTTTTGTGTTCTCTAGTGCATCTGAGTTTTGTTATCTCTAGTTCCTGGTTCCTTTTTATTACATTAGTTCGCCTTCATGTCCAGTCTGTTCCTTGTCTCGTCTCTGTATCTTGTCATCTGTGTCTCCTGTTGTAGTCTGTCTGTTCTCCGTGTTTTGTTATCCTTTCTGTCTCCCCGGTCAGTCCCCTGTGTCTGTCTGGTCTCTCCCTGTCCTGTCTCTGTGGTTGTCTGGTTTGCCTGTCATGTCATGTTTATAGGTCTGTTGTCCTGGTCCCCGTCTTTCTCCCTTCCTGTTTCTGTAATCATCTATGTTTTATCCTTTTCTCACTCGTGTCTTCATGTCTGTTTATCTCCAACCGCCATATGAAGTTCACGTGTCTTAGTCCGGTCTCAGTGTGTGTTATTTCCTGTTTTGATTGTCTGTCTCCTGCATGTGCTGTTCAGATTTTGCTTCCCCTGTCTTATCAGTCAGATTCTGTTTAGCTGTCTTCCACAGGTGTGTCCACTCTGCCCTATTCTCCTCTTGTACATATAATGTGTGTGTGTGTGTGTGTTCTTTTGTTGTATTCTTCCTCATGGTGTGAGAGTTTTAGTCCGGCAGTCTTTTTATCTCTCAGTCTATTTGGCTTTCTTTTCCTTTTTTTTTTAAGTCTGTTACAATCCTTCTCAGTTACTGTTACTGTTTGTTTTCTCTGCCTTTTTGCCAGCATAAATAAAGCTGTGATTTTAAGTATGCTTCCATCTGTTGAGTCCTGCCTGCCACACACCCAACTCAAGACAATTTTCCAAAATATTAAATTATTAATGTGCTAATTATTTAATTTGGGGAATAAATGTATTTGTCTGGTGAATACTAAGCAGTTTTGTTATTGTTAGTCCAATAAATTAATGCATTACATCACTTACATTTCTACCCAACATTTTAATGACGTCAACTTTCTCCATTTAAATCTTCTTCACTTAACTAAACCTACACTAAGTGTGTAATAAGGTAGAATAGCGAGGGTGCAGATTGAAGATGCTACCACTTGGAAAAAATAAGCTAGAAAAGATGTCTAAACAAGGAAACACAAGCTTCTTGTTTGATGTGCATAGAGCTAAGTGAGAGAAACATCACCCTGCTGTGTTCGCTGCCTGTTTACTTCAGCACGTTACCCCTTACGCCCACCCTACATGGACCCCCACACACATCGACCCATGGCCTGCGCACTTAAACAGAGCGAATGAGCGAAAGGCACACCTCATTAATCTTTCTGGCACTTTCCTCTCTAAGGCTGTCTATTTTACCAGTAAGTTTACTTTTACATGGAGGTGAAAGTGACAGATACTCAAACGGCGGCCTTAAAACGCGAAATGTCCAACGTCACCCACAAGTAATAACTTACACGGTTTGTAATTTACCCAGCGTTCTTTTTTTCTGAATGCTTCCATTTCCTCTGCATTGGACTTGTATCTTAAAATGGAATAAGGAATTCCAATATGTTTGGACACATAATCTATATTCTCTTGGCTTGGTAAGGAGTGAGGCTAGTCTCATGACATGCTTAAGAGAGTATATCCAAACTTTTCTTGATAAGTTTCATCGTCTAAAGACAGCCTCGGTGAAGTATGCTGACTCACCCACACCAAAAGGGTTCTGTCTGCAGACACAAACCAGGCAGGCTTAGACGTTCAAATATGTAAAAAGGTGCTTTCTGTAAAAGGAAAATGTTTAAGGAACTGGTGGTCACTCGACATTTAAGGTAATATGTTCACTCTGTTTCTTACCAATAGAATCCCTGCCCTTTATACATGTTAAGAGCCAGATTTCTTAACCTTTGTGTAGAACCAGGGTAGCTGTTTCCCCTCTTTCCTGCCTTTATAGAGAGCTAAGTTTTCCCTCTTTTTAAGCCACTTTGTTTCGGTTCCAACATAAATAATTTTGACTAGAGAGGAAGAAAGTATTTCTCAAATTGTCACACTGTTTCTTTAACGTTGCTTGCATTAAACTTACTTAAAGTTAAGCTTTGAACTAAGTTTTCCAAGTCAGATAACAAAAGTGACACCAGCACTGGCACAACAACAAACAAGAGGCTTGAATATTAAAAGGTGTCACTGCTCTGTCATTGTAATTAAAATCACACATGATGTAAAGACGTCTTATTCTCGACAAGCTCACTTTCACTCACACAAGCAAACACAATGACAGAAGTCAGGTGACAGTGAACTGAGGCATCAGACTTATAAACTGCAGCAGGGAATTTGAATGACAGTGGACCCTAAAGAACCCCAGAGGAGAGAGATGTGCCTGCCGTGTGCTGGAGTCAGCAAGCCCAATCCTGAAACCTTGAGCCCAGACAACTGGGGGAAAGGTGGAGCCGCTGGCCTGACTTCATCTACAGGCTGCTTGGATGGAGAATCCCTACCCAGAGAAAACAGCCTGTAGTATAATATGCAGCATCTCTGGCACAGATCTATTCCCAATAAATCATATTAGCACTAAGAGAGACCTCGAAGTTCTTTACCCATGAAAAGAATGATAAATGTAATGAAAAACAAAAACATCTTTGTTTAAAATAATACCTAAAAGAGGCTAACTACTCATTCCACGACTGTAATTGTTGCAGCACAGCATTAGCCTAACCTCCCTATTTGCAACCCTATTCAAATGTTAATTTTGGTTCATGCTGTTAATAGAGGAGGAACGTCATGCCAGAGAAAATCTCTTTTGTTTCAGGGTGTGGAAAGCAATTACCTGACCTGTGAACTCCCTTTGCATATGCAGTCTAAAAGACCATCACCACACCCATTCCCAGCTCATGATCCCAAATCTGCATGAATATGCATTTTTAGAAGAAATTCCAATTCACAGTAGAGAAAATTAATGTGTTTGAACTTTAACAGAACTACCTACCATTTTTTTTCTAATGCAAAAACTTAAGATACTGCTTAAATAACATTCTAGTTGAACTTGGGCTGAATTCCAAGAAGCATTTCGCCAAGACTGCTCATATTTGTTTAAATTGACAGCAACTAGTGCAGCACCCAGTGTCACAGATGTCATTATGAGCTGACATTCTTGATAATGCACTACTTACTTTGATTCCTGCAATATGTCCGCCAGGTATGAAACGGATCAAATGAATAGTTCTTAAGACAAGCAAAGCACTTTGTAGTTTTTTAGGCAGATATCAGAGGATGCCAACTTTCTCAGAATTTCTGAAAATACTCTCAAACTGAGCCCAGGTCCTGCACTGTTGGTGACCTGCATGAGCCCACCTTTTCCATTATATTTACCCCAAATCAGCCCAGTTAAATTCCCTTCCATTTTGCTCATCTACTGCCAGCTCCACCTCAAACTGCTGGGCTCCAGTTTAATCACCTCTGTATGTGTGTGTGGAGGATGGTGGGGGTGGAGGCAAAAACCACACATTACATCATGTATTTACTTATCCAGGTTAGCTAGCGAGTGACATGGAGAGTGGAGCTGGGGGTGAAAGGTGAAGGATTCAGGAGTAAATGAGTCATGACCAAAACCAAAGGGTTGGATTCTGGGGACAAGGTTGCTTAAACACCAAAAGGCGCACAACACCGACACAAAGACTCTGGCGTATCTGCGGTTTGAGCGTAAGAGCGCTAAAACTTTTCACTTGAGCTTCATGTGATTGTTGCAGACAAATTTCTAAACTAATCCTCTGAGACTTCCCAGATGTACACATTTTAAACATAACCCCATAATGTTTCCCAGAATACAGAGTAAGCACTTTGAGATTATTTGCTATTAATGAGAACAATTAGGGGCTCAGGCTTTTGGTAGGATGCCAACTACTGTTTTAACATTTTTTCCTTCCTTGCAAGTGGAATTTGAGCTCTCCAAATTGCTTCCCTTTAGTAACAATGCAGTAAACACCCTCCAATCCTCTCTCAACCATCTGTGCATGGTCAACATCACCTCAGTAACTGCTCGTGACATGTGCTGAAGATTGGCCTTGTAGCGCATCCAACTGCTCCACCTTAGCGAGGTGGTGCAACTCAGAGAAACCGAGCAGATCCGGGGAGGGCAATCTGCAGACCGTTCCATTTAGTGTGAGCATGGGATTTCTTTATTTCAGTGGGGGGATCCATCATTATGATGCAGTTGGTGGCTAACAGTGTGAAACAGAGTTTAAAAGAAAGAGGGACGGGATGAAAAAAGTAAAAGAAAGAAAAAAAAATTAGGTCAAAAGTAGAGATCAGTGGACGAGCTTCCACTCATTTGTCTGCTATGTCCCAGAAACCTTTCCCTGTCTGTTGGAGTGGCGGTGTCCCCGCGCGGGAAACATCAAGCACATTCCAAGAGTAGGCCCAATTACGGGCAGATGAGGGGCAGTTCTCTTTGTTTAAGAACAAAGCCAGAAGTGACACAACTGATCTTTAAAGGGAGCCATGGCTGGAGGGTTGTTGGGTGTGTGTGTGGGGGGGGGGCATCAGTGGGTAGAGGAGGTGACCAGGTGGTTATAAATATCTATTTGGTCAGTTACTGGAAGGGAAAATGTGCAGTTTGTTTGTCATCCACTCATCCAGGTGGTGGGCCTGGTGGTTGCAAAACATCAAGACAGGGGGAGAGAGAGCAAGAGAGAGAGAGAGAAAGAGCAACCTGTTTAGACTAATTCTTATATGAAAGCCACATGTCATCCTCTAGTGTAAACCTGCAGTAAGAGAAAGCTCTTGGCAAGATCTGGTTGCATATTTAACCTGGTAATTATTCTGGTCATACACATTACCACAAAGGGAATTATCCTTGCACTTATGATTACGCAATGTTTGAGCAATTTTTTAATGATTATTACCAATATGAGAATGCTCATGTGGAGTTGACTATAATTTGGGAGGGGGGGGGGCAATTTTCCATAATGCAATGCATAAGTAAGCAACAAAAATGACAGAAAGAAGTAAAACACATTTATGGTTTTATAAGACAATGTGTCGTGGCTCAAATAGTCTTCATATGCTGCTTTTATATGTCTCTATTGCACTCGGGAAATCCACAGTTCCTCCGGAAGCTGATTCTGTGCGGATGCCCCCCCTTTTACAACCACCTCTCAAGCCTATAGGGGTTGTTAATTTGATACTAAAAAGACAGAATTTGGGTGGAGTAACACTTTAATAACTCACATTGTGCAAGTAGTTGTTGATGGCCAGAAGAAAAGAGTGCAGAGGGGCGGGACGAGCTTAAAGTTTAATTCCCACTCTGCAGTAAATTAGAACACAGCAGGGTAATGTCTGTTTATTCCAAATACAGCTGCATGGGCCTCTCTCCTATCTCTCTCTGTCTCTCTCTCTCTCTCTCTCTCTCTCGCTCGCTTCTCTCCCCACAAACCGCACCACGGCCCCAGGATCACCTGGACCAGCAGTATACACACACAAGTATTGCTAAACAAAACACACATTGTGCAAACACGCGCACTCTGCCTAAATAAACAGGCACATGCATACATGCACGCATAGGCAGATACAAACTCACACTGCACTGATGCACTCTCATACAAACACACCAGTTAGCACTATAACAGATATATTATAATCCACGTTGGGAAGTAGCCAGCAGTCCAAATAGTTCAACTCCTTTTTCTTTTTTTTTTTGCTGTTTTCATGTAGTTAACCACTGAAATGAAAAGCTATTGTGGGCCATAAAATTATTATTATTATTTTTTATTTGCTTTAGCATTAATTCTCTGATGTAATCTAACTGTCTTTGACAACCCCCGCCCTCTCCGCCTGTTATGATACTGACCATAAAGGCATGAAGACATGCCCAGGCAGTGCATCTTGGCAGACACCACCACACTATGTAGAACATGTGCAAAAGGGCAGGCACTAAGTGTTCACATAGTGAAGATGTGGATGAATGGGTAAACTCCTCAAAAGTATTGCTTACTGCTGGGCTATTCATTAGCAAATGTTCAGAGAAGCCATTGAAGAGAAGTTACCTGGCTAGAAGGACATGCTTGCCTGATGGACATAGTACAGAAAACTAAAACTAGGATTCCTTTCGTGTTCCTATAAATAAATAGGTGTTTGATTTTATTTCTTTTGCATTTATTTCCCTGCAACATGGCCAGGGTGTGCCCCATCCCTTGGCTGGTGAAAGCAGGGATCCAGCCCACCAATTCCCCTGAATTGCATAAGCATTTTAAAAAATGGATGAATTTATTTCAGGTTGTAATTTTGTTTGCCTCCACTCTGGTAACAGATGTGGCCAGAGGCCTTGTGCATTCATCTCATTCTCATCAATGTGATATCTGGTTTTTTTTTTAAAGAAAAAGAATGCAGCTAAATTAAAAAAAACAAAAAAAACAAAAACTAAACTAACAGCATGGTACCAAGATTTCTGATTAGATACATTTAGCTTTAAGACTGACTTGAACTCAGGGATGAAGTGATTAGAACTGATGGTCAAAGGTCAGGATCACTGATACTTTATATTATTAAAAAGAGATATGAACACCATACCTTTAAAAGATATTCCCACATGTATTATTTTGAAGATGGTGGTAGAGATAGCTGTTGACACATTGATGCAAAAAAAAAAAAAAATCATATATAGGTGTTCAAAGGACTAGAGATCTGATGACTGAAAGGCAGTCAGCAGGCACCATTTTTGTTGTAATTACTTTATTAACCTATATTTTGCACAGACACCAAATAAGGCAACATCTGAACTCAGAGTCAGTGTAAATTAGCATAGACTTGTTCAGAGTGATGACCTGATGGTCCTCTTTCAGGATAACAATGGCCCCATCCACAAGGCACGAGAGGGGTACAGAATAGTCTGATGGATCTTAAAATTAGGTGACCTGCTATGTCCTTTTCAGTCACCAGATCTCAAGTCATTTGAACACCTATATATGATTTTTTTTTTTTTTGCATTAATGTGTCATATGTGTCAGACTTTTAAAGGGCATTCAACACTGTCAACTGTTTCTATTAATATGTCCCTATAATAGTTAATTGTGTATAGAAATGTGTTTTGAAAGTGTAAACTTGCAGTTCCTTAAATAGTTCCTAAAGCGGTGATATTAGGAATCTCTTTAAAATGAACAAGTCTTTACTGTCATCTAGTGGGAATTAGAGCATTGTCACGATCATTGCAATAGACTCGTGCCCAACGGCTATTATAGGTTTCTATCTCCATCTAGTGCACGATAAGAACAATTCAGTTTTTAAACAGAGGGCGGAGTGACGTAATGTTCTCACAGTTTCTACGTGCGCGTTCATGGATCCCGTGACCTGCTGTCAAGCACACGCATGCTAGCGCACTACGCGAGATTTGTTTGTCAACGAATGAATCGGAAATTCCACAGTGACCCGGAACACTCAAAGTATAGTGACGGTAATATTTACTCTTGTCAAGCAGCGTTACAGCAAGTCGATAACAGGAAAGTGGTTTGACATGTTTTTATTTCACTTAAAGGGCAAGAAAACTCGTTTCTCGTTTTATCGCTGCAGATTCGCTAATACGCAATTCTCCGAGTTCTCCAGCCGGTATTAGCTTAGCCAGCTAGCAAGCTGGGCTAACAAGGTGATGTAGCGACCGCTGTGGTGCGCTCAGGAAATGTGATGGAAGTTGGTCTAGGCGTGTTTCTTTATGAAAGTTTCATTTTTGGACTAATATGAAGCCTGACGATAGCTGCCGCGGAGCAGTAACCGCTTTCTGAAGGTGCAGTGAGCACAGCGCTGAGGTCGGGTTTCTTGGATAGTTATGAGCAGCATCAACATTACAACCAAAATCCCTCAATTAAGCTCTTTTTATACTAAAAGGTCAGCGCTGACACTACCGGCAACAAAGAGTGAGTTTTGAGAAGCGATGTGTTTTCGTGCTGTCACGAGATGAGTCTCGACGATGAAACACTGCAGGCTGGGATGTCCTCAGTCCAGTCGGGACTGGAAGGGCAGCTGCCGCTTTTACACGCCAGACATCACAGCGCTCAAGGCGGTCTGGTGTTGGATCTGAACTCCCAGGAAGACTACCTCAGCAGTAGCTCTCCTGAGTATGACAACTATGGGAATAACACCGGTCCTCTGTTCGAGAGAAGAAAGAGATCTAGATCCAACAGCTCCAGACATAGATTCAACGAGGTGGTCACGGAGCTCGGTCCGGAGGAAGTGCGGTGGTTTTACAAAGAGGACAAAAAAACTTGGAAGCCCTTTTTGGGCCACGATTCACTTAATATTGAGCTAATGTTTCGGAAACACTGCGAGCTGAACCCCGGTGCAGCATGCCCCCAGGCCAGTGGAAGAGAGGAGGAGAGCGGGTCTAGAGAGCTGGAGAGCACAGGGATGAACGGTGCAGTGCCAGCAGAAACGAGGACCAGCAGTGTGCACGGAGGCCGCGGGTCCTTGGACACATCCACCGTGTCCTCTGATGAGAGGGACGCTGAAAGCATTGAACTCAATGTAGAGTCAGTGTGTGTGCGAGGAGGACTCTATCAGGTTGATATAATACAGAGACAATGCTATCCTGTCTACTGGAAACGTAAGTATAATCACCCCAATGCAACCCAAATTAAATCACCTCTGCATCAGTCACATGTAAAGTAGCTCCTGGTAGAGAATAAGAAACACAACTTCTATTAGTCAAACCTCACGTAGATGTTATGAAAACTACAGAGATCTGCAATATATTAGCTTACAAAACACTTCACACTGTTCTGTAAAAGGTTCTAGTTTAAATGTTAAACCTGTAGCTGAGTATACATTTTCTGTAGACTTTTACTGTAGACTGCATAGTTGTCTTTTCTTTTTCTTTTTCTTTTTTTCTTGCAAGCTAAGTACTTCATCTGGCCTTTTTTTCTGGATGTCAGTGTATTGAGCTCAGCTGATCTGCATTAACTAATTCGTGGATATTTCCAGGAAAAGGCAGGGAACAAAGGAAGGCAGTTGCTATAGAGCTTCGGAAAACCTGACCTGAATGAATAGGGTTCATGGTTAACTGGGTCTTTTGAAGCTTAATTTCAAATGACATTTACAGAAGAGGTTATTTTCACAGTTGTTGATGCTGTGGATGCATTGAGACCCTCTCTGTACTCTTTCAGTGTGGTCTGACGGCTACGTTAACAGTTAAGAATGTGAAATAGATACTAAAGGAGGACGTTTGAATAGTCATCCAAAGCATATCAGTTCACAAGTGAGAGATTAGTTTACACAATGGAACATGTATAAAGGTCATTGATATACTATAAGATAGAAAACATCAGAATATTTAGAAAATAAAAAAATAAAAATCAAGGTTGTGTTAAATAGTTCTTAGCTTTAGTTTGGCATATTGCCGACAAGCCTAACAAACTTACTTGACTGAACTGTACCTACTGTCAGTCTATGTGTCTACATTAGCTTTAGAACACTTTGTCTTTAAATAGAAATAGACAGACTTTGAACAGGCTCACTCTGTAGAGAGAGAGAAGTTCTCTTTCCAAGGCAGCCTAATTTAAGATCCTACACTCTTATTCACCACCAGAGAATTACTTAATGATGTCACTCAAGACTGTAATCAAACATGGCCTCTCTGCATTAACCACTGAGACTTTGCCCCCCAGGATTTGTCAGACTTGTTGAGTTACAACGAAAGGATTCAGTTTCCAGAAACCGACTTACTTTCATTTCTACTTGCTAAATAAAACAATATATTTATTCCTTGCCAAAAATTGAAATTTCATGATTCCCATCCATGCAGGAGCTATTTGTTTTGTTTTGGATTTGATACTAGATAATGGCTGTTGTCCTACAGAACAAGACCATATCCCAGTGATGAGAGGCCAGTGGTTTATCGATGGTACTTGGTTGCCATTAGATGAAGACGAAAGCGACCTCATCGAACGGGAGCACCTTAACCATTTCCGTGGGCAACACGTGCAGGATACCTTTGAGATGGATTTGGTTCCCAGGACCATTGATAGTAAAGATGGTGAGCTCTGGGGAAGGGCAAGGGCAGGACAGCCTTAACCTTGGTGCAGTAAATTCTGTAATATAAAGCGTTTAAAGACAAAAATGCGTTAAAGAACACAGCACTGAAGCATCCATTCTTATAACTAACACAATAAATGAACTTATTAACTAGATCATAGCTTAATCTGATGCTGATTGTTGCATTAGCCAGAATGTCTTTGAGTAATAACCTTCCAATGCATCTACTGATGACTGCGAATGCAAGTGAGAAGATTAAATGCTCTCATAGCCATTGCTGGTTATAAATTCCTTTAAAAAGTAAGTCAGTGAAAAACGCACCAAATCTGTGAAACAGTGAAACTAGAATAAAAGTAACCAGAGTCATAAATGAGCAATTTTGAGACAGCTCAAAATTGCTAGTGTAGATGCACGTTCAGTTGAAATGAATGAGGCAGGTGTGTCCATTCATGTGGGTGTAGGTTTTGTCATGTCACCCTTCTAGTATATAGCAGGTGCAACTCGTACGTTCTGGCTGGTCCTCCTCTGAGGGCTGGCTCAAGCGAAATGTAGCAGCATTTAGCTGTGAAAGGCAATAAGAAAGGGGTTCTTTGATTCAGCAGTCTCCTTTACGCAGCCAGATCTACAGGACCTTCACTGGTGATAAGTGTGTGGGTGTGTGATAAATAGAGCAAAAGCAGAGAGAAAAGCATGCAGCAGCTGATAAAGATGGTGGGAAAAGTTTAGTCTTTATTGTAAAAACAAGACTCACAATATCACCAAGGTAATCTGGGACTTGTGTACTACATTGCATACCTTGCTTCAATCTTAGTGACATTACATGTCACTATTTTTCTTCAATTTTTATTTAATCTCAAGACATATAAGAGAAAACGATATAAAGTCGCTCATGTTTGACACGCATTGTGTACACGGACGCTAAGAGATTTAGAAGTATATGGATGCAAGTGTATAAAGTCTTAGTGGAAAGAAGGCTCAAAGTCCAGTTATTTGCAAGGTGAGAGAAATAATGTACAAGGCCACACAAATTGGTTTTGTGACACTTGGCAGACTCTCCATTACTCAATGCGCAGATCATAAGACTTTAACTTGTCTAATGTACTATTGCAAGGGAGAATAACCTACTCACCCTTTGAAAGCCATACGTAAGATATATATGTTAATAAAACCTAAAGAACCATCATTTGCATGTGCATTCATGTAGTGCGTATCTTGGCAACGTTCAAGATCTGCATGGGAAAAAAAAAAGTATTTTCCTCTTATATTTGTAAAAGCATGAAGGGAAAGTGAATGGTAGCTCCTGATAATTCACCTTGTTTGAGTTCCTCCTTCAGGCAGCTTTTAAAGAAATATGTTTTATCTTGAAACTAATCATTTGAAGCCCTGACAACAATAAGGGCTAGCACCACGATCTATAAATGCGTCATTCAATAAGGCAGCAATCCCTGACAGTACTGCAGTAAATACATTCCCCAAGATATCGCTGTCTCCTTTACCTATTGCTACTATTTTTATTGTGTTCCCTAGCGTAGACTAAATGTTAGTGCAGCAGAAGACATGGTAGGCATACCAGTATGCTCTGCAGGTACATCGTCATCAGTGTGGTGCAAGTGCAAAATATGGGCTGATATACTGCTTCTGCTGGTTCTTCTTAAATAATAAACAAGGAAGAGTTAAATCTGATGTGTCACCCATGCGTGATATGGTGTATTTTATGAAGTGAAGATTCATTGTGATTTTTACTGTTATAGAAAATTAAACAATGGCGTCACCCCCTATTTCCTTTTTTTAAAATTTTTTTATTGTTATCGTTTGACACTTTCTTCAAGGAATGCCTGCTGTCATTTGAGTCTTAAGCTGACAGGAATCGCAGATGGTGATCACTGGTGTAAGCCAGTAGTAAAAACTATAGGGCGTGTCCAGTATGTCAGCCTTAAAAGACGTCAGGGAAAAAACAAAGCGTGCAGGCTGGACACTGTGTCATCTTTGAGCAATGCAGTGTGTGTCGTTTGACGTAGGCAAGCCTCATAAGTTAGTTTGTGTGCTGCATATTCTGCTACATTTTATTAAACACCAGAGTGTAGGAACACCATGGGATAATTGATGACTGATACATACTTAAAAGAAACAGAAAATTCACACTTAATAACATAGCGTACATTTGACAGATGTATGGTACTGACTTGTGCTTAGGATACAAACAAAGAAGTCATTTGGCAGGAAGAGTCAGGTTTACAGTGTTTACATTCACAGCCTACTGTAACAAAGAGTTGGTAAAGGGATTTGTTTTATCTTATCCGCAAAGATAGTTTTATATTATATGATGCAGAACAGATGAAGGTTATCAGTTCACTGTGACCTGTTTGGACTGCTTCCTCTCATACTCGGTATCTCAATCATAAGGAACCACTTAGTTATGAATGGATCCATCAGTGCTGTAATACCCAAATGCACATTACTGGTAGCTTTTATAACAAAACCCTCCCATACACTCAGCAGTTCTGTCCTCCACAGCTTTTCACCTCTACCAGTATTTGCAAGTCTGATGTCTGTGTTGTCTTTGATTGAATGTTTTAGTGAGACATGTCTTGTGCACTTGCTGATTTGATTAACAAATTTGAGAAAGCCTACATGTTTGTGGAACTGATTTTGTCACGTAGCATTTTTCTTACTAATTAAAATACTAGCATAAATTTAGTAATAAAATCAATAGAGAAAAAATTACCCAGTCATGATAAAATATTATGAATAACCAAGTTTTAGTTTCTATCGAACAGTGGACTTATGTGTGTGGTTTTACATGGCTGTTTTCACAAGCTGACACTCATTTATTGAAGGAGAAAATGAAATTAGATCAGTCATCCAATAAGATATGGCAGTAAATTATCCTCATTCTCACCACTTCTAAGCGCTTGCAATTAAACTAAAACACCTACTTATCTCTAACTAATTAAATCATATACAAAGCAATTAGATTATTCACAGTGGAAAGAAATACATCTTCTAATCTGTGCTCCAGGTAAGAGAGGCATTGGAGATAATCTCCCAGATACTTATTCAGAGCTCTTTGTAAAAATGTAGTCAGTAGGTTGGTTTCAGCATCACCTCCTCAAAATGGTTATAAATAGGAACATATGAATTATTCATTAAGTGAAATGGAAAAATAAGTACTGTTAATGCTGTTAGACATGAACTTATGTAGTACACGTAAACAAAAAGAAATAATGGGGATTTGTAGCCTGTATAGTCAGAGTCATGCCATGTGTAGATATTCTCTGTATTTCTTTGATAAGTGTAAAAATGTCGTCTATAGCACATGTCAAACAGTGCTGCATTTTCGGCCTGAAGGCTCACAATAAGTTCGCGTTGTATCAGGACATTTCCTATAGCCACCAGGTCGCTGCGGTAACCAGCGCAGACTCTTAGTCTGTCCTGGTTAAAGTGGTAACCTGACTGCAGCACTACTTGATAGAGCTACTTGTTCAAGAGTGATGACAGCAGTAGTCTGTGTGACACCAGGGTAATGGCCATTACTCACTCACTGTTGGTTGTTAGTTCTTTCCCACCTGCCCCCTTTCTACCTCCCTTTTCTGTTCAAATGGAGTGGATATCAGACGAGTACTAAACCTACATGTCACAAGCGCAAACGCTGCCAAGGTACTGTAAAATACAATTTTATTTTTTCTTCTCCCTAAAAAATCTGGTGTATTAGATCTAGCTTGTATCCCCTTCTTATAGCAGCTTGGTCCCTTTGAAACTTGAGTTTTCTTTCTTGTGTGGTTCAAACTTTTGAAATAATTTGACTATTTAAAAACTAGACCTAGGCTCAGTTAGCAGTTGTTTTAAAGGGAATTTAGGCTGCTTTCTGTGCTGCAGCCTTAACTGGGCCTAGTTGCTAGAACATCTTCCTTTGTGCATATACTTAAGAGTTTTGTGCTATAGTTGTTAGCATTGCTGCTTTTTGGGGAATCCTGCATATGTGTCTTTCATCTCCTTGCTGGAATAGTGAGTAGACAACAGGGTTCACTCAACTACCAGAGCAAGATCCCTAATGCCAGTAGACATGGAATAAATAAGCTAGTCTTCAAAAAAGCCTTTTGAAGGCTTCTGCTGTCTTTAAAAAAACGAAAAAACTCCTTTCCTCTCCATTTCTTACTCACTCTTTCTTTGCTCTCTTTATCTCAGTCCTCTGGCAGTATGACTGTACCATTAATGAACCACCATCATAAGCTCCCACTTTAAGGGCCATGAACAAAGCTCTTTGTTGAGACCCAAGCACAATTGATGAGCCAAACAGAGAAGCCATTTATGAACAGTTACTATTATAACCCTTAACAGCTTCTTTCAAGTCCATCACTGTCCTAGTTCTGGATTTATTGAATAGAGAAGTCCTGGGGTCTGTGTCCTCATCTTCTAGTAAATCTGAAGCAGCCGATCTAAAGCCTAGCTGCTATATTACATGAAAATTGGATTGTCTTTGCTGCTCTGAGGTGGCCCTGGATGAAAGGAATCTGTTATTTTTGTCAAGACATAGTCAAGAAAAAAGTTGAAACTTTTCGTCAGGAACAAATGTCACAGTCCCAGGCCAGTTTATTTCATTTTATTTCAATTTTGCCTTTTATTCTTATTCCCAATATTTATTTTTTACCTCTCTCCAGATTTGAGATTCTTGCATACATGAAGTTTCTTTCTTCAAGAGTTTCCCCAGTTCCTTCACTCCTTGCCCATCCCTGTATAACAAATACTCTCATCCTGTGTTTCTTGGTCATTCTTGACAGGCTGTTAGAGATCTAGCTCAGTGAGTTCTTTTTTTGGGTTGTCTGTCTGTCCCTGTGTACATTTTGATCCCCTCCTCTTTTACCTTCATTTCCTTACCTGCTGCCTTTCACTGTAAAACAGGAAGTGTTATTTTACAGCACTAAACATCAGTCAACAATTTTCACTCAAACTTTTGATATTAATAAAACCAGTAAAGTGGAGAAGTTAGGCATACTTCCTAGTTTTTTCCTGTTATTAAGTATCTCCTGTTTTACTGTGGATTTGGCTACAGATAAGTCTCAACAGTTTGAGTTGGCCTCAAACTAGTTTGTTTAGAACTGTGCAGCTCTTATAGCAAATGCCACCCTCCTTTTCACCTGTATGGTGTCTTCTGGGTACAGAGATATGAGGTAAGGAGTCTGTTTGAGATGAAACCAGCCTGGTTGGCAAAAGGCGCTCTTCTAAGAAGAACTGCTCGTTTCCCTTTCTTGTTGATTACTGTCAGTATTTGGTGATGCAATTTTAAAATGACCGGAAATATATGTGACAGAGAAAACTTTCTAAGAATTGCCTCAAATGGAAAGAATGTCACAACAAACTATTTTTTTATCTGCCAAATAAAAGTGACAACCTGTCACTTTGCCTGTTCTTTTCAACAAACGTTTCTTTTTTCAATCTCTACAAGTTATCCTCATTTCTTAGAGGCAGTCATTCAGCTTGGGACTGGTTACATTCAAAGTGAACAGGTCTTTAGTACAGTTTAATAAGGGCTTGTCATCACATTACCCATAAAGCAAACCTACCCACAGTGAAAGTATCCTGCCAAGCAACAGTAGACCAGTTTAACAGATGCATCAGCACATTTTAAATTCAGGTGTATTAGAGGGAGCTGGTAAATTCTCAAATTTATTGACAGATGTCTTATTTACTATTTATCATTCCATTTTGTTAGGAATGTTTAATTAATAAAAATATGGAAATGATGCATAGTTGTGACACATGTTCATTTTTTTCAGTACTCTGTTATTAAGTAAAAACTGCATTTAAACTTTAAGAAATTAGATTCTCTGCGTAATAGTAATGCAGTTCCATTTTTTCCCCAGGGTTTGTGTGACCATATTAAAGAGTTTGAAACTAGAGAACACAATCTGGAAAATGGCATTTTTCCAAGTACTATACTTTTTTGTTCTTAAGGGTTTTAATTCCCAGTTTGGTTCCGAGCAATGTGAAGAAATGTGACCTTCAGCTGCTGTACAATAGTGTGTGAACCAGACAATAGACTGTGCACTGGACCAGTGCATGAGTTTTCCACCAGTCTTGTTCAAATTAATTTGATTGCACAATGCACTTAAAGGACAGAGACATAAATAACTGTTGAGTGAACCAGTCTCACCTATTGCTCTTAGCTTCTGTAGCAAATGGTGCCTGCTCTCTAGTCTACCTCTGCTCTTACTTGCTCTAGTCACTGCATTACACTTTGAATTGAGAACCAGGAGGAAAAAAAAATAACAGTAAGAGAACTAAATGTAGATATCAGTACCAAATATATCTACAGCTGATGATGCACAAGGAGGGCAACAAGCCAGAGCTGAAATCTGCAAACATAATTTGTGTTGGTTTGATGTGTTTTTCTGTCTGCAGATCAATGCTCTGTGCTGCATTTCATCAAGCCGTTAGACTAGTTTGTTCCTACTTTTGCTAATTTGCACCACATTCCTAATTACTGCTTTGTAAATTTGATTTATTTTGATTTTTCCTGTTACCTAAGTTTTCCTTCTATCCCCCCCAAGACCAATCTCCTTGTGTCCTGTCTTTCCTCTAACTGTTCATGTACTCACTCCTCTCTCTCACTGCCCCCTGCAGCCATCCATAGTCTAAAGCTGAGTCGATCACATGTGGATTGGCACAGCGTGGACGAGATCTACCTCTACAGCGATGCCACAACTTCCAAAATTGCAAGAACAGTCACCCAGAAACTGGGCTTCTCCAAAGGTCTGTAACCACTTAAGGTTTCCTTTATTTATTTACTAGCATTTCTGATGAAAGCACGGTACAGAAACGCATCATATCTGCTTAAATGATTTCAAACTACAATTACTAGCATCCCTTGACTTTACATGCATGTGTTCTACTGTGTAGTATTCAGCCGACACCAGCTTGCTAACACATTGTTATGGTAAGCATATCTGCTAAAGGTTAGCATGAAGTAACTGACTCAAGCCTTACAGATTTCGACATGCACACTTGCATAGGTGGAGAAAAATTTTATTTCAATAAAGTTTATCCTCTTTGCTAAGGATATGCCTATAAAATGTGTGAAGCCAAGTGTTTAGTCAGAAAATCGAATTGATTTCCTATTTCGTGAGCTTGAGCAAGCGTCCAGTGCACACAACGACCTGTATATTAATGCATTTGTAGTTTGCATCAGGTATTTAAACGCAGTGTCCTAACTGGATTAGCCCAGGAGGTCACTCTGTGTCCATCTGCCAAGTGCTTAAAGGGCCCATGTGCTACTGAAAAGATAACAAAAAGCAATTGATGTTTGATCCGGATGGATGACTCTATTCTGATCTACAGTCTTCAAGCCCTACAGCACATTAATCTCTCCTGCTTTCAGGTTATTGGACAAAATGGACCTGGTTATTTCAATTTTACCTGAGATGTTCATTTAGTGCTAACCAGGCAGCAGTCCAGTAGATTCTATTACCCTGCTGTGTAACACATGACTAGACTAGATTATAGATTCTAAATAAGGTGACACACTTGGCCCCATTGACACATTGGCAGCCAAAATCACAGCAGGGTTCCCAGGTTTCACCTACTGGCCTCTTTGGACTCCATCACTGCAGCTTTTTATAGCTTTCTGGTGAACATAGTTGTAATGTGTTTTTAAATACATAAATTCTACAGAAAACACTAAGTTTAAATAGCTGGGGTTTTTTTTCTTTTTAAAGCTTGCTTTTGTAAAATGAAACTCCAACCCCGTCCTTACTTGTCTTTTAGCCTCAAGCAGCGGTACGCGGCTCCATCGGGGTTATGTTGAGGAGGCCTCACCCGAGGACAGACCGCCTCAGACTACGCACATTGTCTTTGTGGTTCATGGCATTGGACAGAAGATGGACCAGGGGCGCATTATTAAAAACACTGGAATGTGAGTTGATACCTGTATGTTTGTTCTTTTTATGATAGCAGTACTTTCAATTTCATTCCAATGGAATCCGGAATAAAATTAAAACCTAGTATAGATGAAGTCAAAGGCAATGTAAGAAAAGTCTTCCTGGGACATACTGTGGTGTAATGTTGGAACTGTCACAGTTCATGTTCTCTCTGCTAAAAACAAACAGTCTCACTTCTTGTTCCTCTTTTGTAGATTCATAGTTTCTCTGTGTGTTAACGTTTCTGTGCTCCTAACTAAGCTTACATCGTTTTGTTGTGGTTTTTTTGCAATGTGATATGATGGATTTGACATAAACCTGACACATACCTGTCTGTCTTCTTTTGTTGCCAATTATGTAGCTAGTGCATTTCTGAAGTGTCAGAGTGCATAACTGAAGCACTGCTCATACAACAGTATCCACTAAATCATTCAGTTTTCCCCCCTCCACTCCTGCAGACTCTGTTTTCTTCTCCTGCCTGATTTTCTCTACCCATCTTTCTCACTCTTGGTCTGCTCATGCCGTTCTGTTAATTTACACTTGCGTTGTTAATGTGTGATCACACAGTGTACCAAACCTTAAAAATAACACACATAGACACAACAGAACAGGGAAATGCAGTTCTATAAAAGTAAGTAAAGAAAAATGACAGGATTCATGTTGCAGAATAAAACCAGCTGTTTCCAGGACTGGAAACATAGGCAAAAATGTGGTTACAGTTTTTGCCCATGTTTCCAGTCCTAATCAGTTCCTAATCAAGTCGTGCCATTCTGTCTCAGTGTTTTATATACTTATTGGTTATATAACCTTCATCTGTCCAGATTTCATGCCAGTGGGAAGATGTATCTCTTTTATTTGGATCTTCTATAGAGCACTCGACACATAAAAACAAAACAGTCAGCTTGATGCTGTGTTGATACTTTACTTGAATAAACCTACTGAGTTTCTTTTGTCTTTCAAAAGTTACATCTGGTTATGAGGAACTTAGAAAATTGTAAATTATGTAGAGCTTAAAATGACAGTGCACAATAGACACTTCTGTCTATAGAAATCTGATAAAGTAAGTTATCACAGCATCAATTTCTCTTTTAAACTCACTGGAGTTCAGCTGTGTATACAGTATTGATCATATGTTGCTTAAGCTAGATGCAGTCCTTTCATATGTCTGTTTTTATCTAAAGGAATAACTGAAATAGCCTTGGACCATAGGTGTGGAAGCTTTAATTACACTTGTGCAGAACTGTCACTGTGTCACAAACTAAGGAGTTAAAGCAGATAAAGTACACAGTCAAGCTGCAATGTAAATGTTTACTGTAAACATATTGTAAACATTTCTTCTATCTTCATGTCGATTATAGCGCACACACTTTCTCAGCCAAGAGAAACAATCATCCTGAAAACCTGATGTATTTGTTTGATTTTTGGTTGCTTCTTTTTACCTGAAGTAATATTAGGTATTTGTCTTTTCAGTCTCTTACATGTATGTTGATGAAGCAAATTGTGGTGAGATGTTCCAGTTACAATGTCCTAAAACAAAATCAGACAGTGTAAACCTGCTAATCCTCAAATGCCAAACCTGACTGTCTTCATTAAAGCCAATCTAAAAGCAAGGAAAACCTTACAAAACTTGGGAAAGCTGTAAAGCAGCACTCAGACCTTTGAGCATTTCCCCTGCACTGAAAGTCCTGTCAAAACCTGCATTAGGTGCTCTTTTCACAGTGCAGTCATTTAAAAGCCTCTCCCAACCTCCATTTATCCATGTCAACAACTGCCTCACCCCTCTCTCTTTGTGTATTTAGTGTATCCTGCAAGCTAATGGTGTCCCATATAGGGCTAATAGCAGTGTAGCCTTTGTATGCATGCTGCACAAGGGAAGCAGCTGCATCAGTAAAATGGGCATCATTCTTTTCTGTCTGACAGTCGTATGACTAAGACTATATAGATTTAGACTTCGAATCTGTCGTTATAATAAACTGCTCCTGAGACAAAGTGACAATGACATGGTTACTAAACAGCAAATGCACTCTTAAGTCCTTCAGTTGTATATCTGCAATATTGTTGTTAAATACATTATATGCTGTTTTGTTATTGTATGTTTAGGCTGCGGGAAGGTGTGAGGAAGATGGAGGAGAAACACTTCTCAGAGCACAATGAGGAACATGTGGAGTTCCTGCCTGTCGAGTGGCGCTCCAAACTCACACTGGACGGAGGTGTGCATGCATGTTGTTGTCTTTTGTGGAAGAAATACATTTTTGATGACTGCATATATGAACAGTCTGTTGTCGTTAGCTCTTTTTTTTGTGCTCAGATGTGGGTATGTTTCTGCAGATACGGTAGACTCGATCACACCAGACAAAGTGAGAGGACTGAGAGACCTTCTCAACAGCAGTGCCATGGATATCATGTATTACAACAGCCCTCTTTACCGGGATGAAGTAAGAGTCATACAGATTCAGTAATTAGAGTCCCTGGTGCTCTCTCTTCGTCTCTTCTCATTATTTCACATTCTCTCCCTCTCCAGATTACCAAGGGTCTAACAGAGGAGCTGAACAAGCTCTACTCACTTTTCTGTTCACGGAACCCTGATTTCGAGAAAAAGGGTGGCAAAGTGTCTATCGTGTCTCACTCTCTTGGCTGTGTCATCGCGTATGACATCATTACTGGCTGGGATCCCGTGCGGTTTTGTTTGCAGGAGCATCGCGTTGTGGAGGAGGACCTAGACCTTCGCTGGATGTCCTATGAAGAGAGGCACCTTTTAGAGCAGCAGAGGCAAACAAGGAACAGGTAGAGCTTTCCTTTGTAGGTTAATGACACCCTGCGCTGTATGTATAGTTGTGTTCAGTTCAGTTGTGTCTGTTTGGATCCTAAAAGATATGAGTTTAAAGCGGTTAATGTCAAGGAGCCTTGAGAATTGAGTTTTGATACTTTAATGGCAACCCCCTCCCCAATTCAGCTTTGTAGTCGAATTAGATAGGTTAAATTTAACATGTTTATTAAAATATTTTTAAAAAATAGCCACTCATACTGAATTTTAATGAAAAGCTCATAATTAAATGTTTATTTTGCCTCCAAAAATCTGATTAATTGAACTTTACTTTACTCCGAATGTTTCCCTTAATCATCTATGCCATAACATCAGTGGCTCAGTGTTACTGTCACTCAGTTTATATCCTTAAATTTAACATCAAGCCTAATATTTTTGTGTGTGTGCGTGTGTTGGGTGAGCAGTTATATATTTATTTAAAATAAATACGCCATGTGCTGCATGCTGCTCTTCTCGTGCCCTATTTTAAAGTTTTATTTTTACTTGTTTGTTTTTAGTGTGTGTGTGTGTGGGCTGCAGAGTAATACATCAGCTGGCCATTGCCCATCACGCTGTGTGCACAGTGCCATTATTGTGTGCACCATTAACTTTGTAAGACAAGAAAATGCTGTAATAAGGTTTATTGATCTGACTGAAAAGGGGACTTTTTGATGACTGGCCTCTTTTGTTAATAGGGCAATGGGTATCAATATTGAAAGAGATTTTCACGCTGGAGTTTAGAAGTTTCAAATTTCTTTATAAGGTGTAGTTTGGGCTTCTTTACTTGCTTCTTGTTGCAGGTTACAAGAGCTGGAAAATCAACTCGCCACACTTGAGGCCTCTAAACCCTCAGCCCCCCCAGCCCTGAAATTTAAGGTACTATATTGCTTTGTAAAATATCACTACTGTAATGTGTAAGAATCTTTGACAAACTTTTAGGTGTTAAACTAATATGTTCTGTACTCCTAAAATAAATGAATATATGTCCATATAGGAAATAAAACGGAAATTAAATGTGGCATTTACACAACAAATAAATCCTGTCTGTATAAATACGAAAGACTTCTACATTTACAGTAAATAATCTTGGCACCTTTCATTTCTCAGGTAGAGAATTTCTTCTGCATGGGTTCTCCTCTGGCAGTATTTTTGGCACTAAGAGGAATCCGCCCTGGTACCAGTGTTCACCAAGACCACATCTTGCCCACTTCAATCTGTAGCAGGCTCTTCAATGTCTTCCATCCCACAGACCCTGTGGTCAGTACCCTTACTGTACCCATCACTGTCTTGTCCTTTATAGATGAGCAGGAAAGGAAATCGAGAAATGGTTCCCAGTAGTTCAGTTCTTTGGAATTATCGGTCTGCTTACCTATCGCGTCGGCTTATCAGTTCCATTTACACTACAAACAGCTGATTTCAGTTCGTGTGTCTGAGGAGGAAATTAGTGGCGCAGTTTACAGCATGGATATGGACGATACTTTAATTTTTATTTACATTCAGAGCAAAAACAACGGCATTTTGCTGCTAACAGCACTTTGGGTCTTTGCAAGCATCTGCACAGACAGCATGCTAATGCTAAGCTAGCCAAAATCCCAGAGTGATGATAAAGCTTTTTTTTATAGCAGGTGCATTTTTCCCCTTCCGATTAATCTGAATTGGCCTCCATTTGCTGTATTAATTATTAAAGTGAATATATTAGCTGATGAAATTGTTACATTTCAAGTTGATCAATCTCCATACAGTCCTACAGCAGTCCATCTTGACACTTTGGCTGCTCTGTGTCTGGGAAAGTGCACTTAAAGGATAAAAGTTAGCTGTGAGAGCAAACTTAAACTCTGCTGGTGAGCACACGTTTTTTCTGAATGCACATGAAATGTGGTGGATGTAATGTAACTGCTTAAGTCAAGATTTAGTTTTGTCTGCATGAATTTAGAGCGCGCTTTGTTCTGAAGAGTTTAGGTTTTTTGTTTTTTCCACTGTGCAATGTCAATAACTCCTGTTTTACTGCCTTTTTAGGCCTACAGATTGGAGCCACTCATCTTGAAACATTATAGCAACATTGCACCTGTTCAGATACACTGGTAACAATCTGAATTTTATCACCCTGCTATTCCTTGAATGGACTCTTAATATTTTATAAGTAATTATTCTCTGACTATTTGTGGTCTGTGTATTCATCAGGTGTAGCGCCACTAACCCCACAACTTATGATGAGATCAGGCCTACTTTTCTCAACCCTGTTAAAGATCCCACGTCGGATACAGAAAGCATCCCCAGCCCCAGTACATCACCTGTCCTACCCCGGAGGCACTATGGGGAGTCAATCACTAATTTGGGCAAGGCCAGCATATTGGGTAAGTCCAACACAAACTGAGCACATGTGTTTATGTTATTACAAGTGTTTGTTATCCAGCATCAGTTATACACTTTGAAAGAATTTAAAAATAGTCTGTAAGGAAGTTTAGAGTAATGACTGTTCAGGATCAAAGTGTCTGTGGTTGTTCACTACTTCAGGATAAGATTAGATGAACCTGAAGGAACAGACTACTGTGGTAAAAGGTAATTGATGTGTTAGTCTGAAAAAATGCTTAAGTGAGTTTTCGCTGTTGAATTAATAGCCATGTGAATGCGAGGATCCAAGGATTTCCAGCTGAACTTTGCATTGTACTGAGATAATTTTATACACTTCACTCGTCTATGTTCGTAATACTGTCGCTGATCAGTGCAGGTTGTTGACTGTTCTTTTAATTTCTGATGACAACTATGTGCTCAGAATGAGAGCTGGGAAAAAAATCCCTGTGCTATTTGTACTTTGTAATTAATGAATCTATTTTATCCTAAGAGGTCGTTGTATGTAGGTAAGATGAGATTTTTTTTTTTTTTTTTAAATCACAGTTTTAGCTCCACAGTGCCATCAAGTGGAAATGAGAGGAATATGCTCCTTTTATAATAATGAATGCATTTATACTTTGAAATCATAATATAGACACTTTACCTTTATCTACTGTCTTATTCCGACACTACAGGAGCAGCAAGCATAGGAAAGGGCATTGGAGGAATCCTCTTCTCACGTTTTTCCCGCTCCAACAGCCAGCCTTCAGTGTCTCTGGGACTTGAGGGTGGAGCAAGTGTTGAAGAAGAGGAGCAAAAGCGCACAGAAAGTCAGTCAGCATACGGCCTCTCTATGTTGACTCGACCCACCTCACCCACTGCTGACACATCCTGTAAGTTCACTTATCCCTCGAGTAATGTTTATATTCTTCTTTTTTTTTTTTTTTTTTTTTTGGTTTGTAAATAAGGCAAAAAAGTATATCATCCACATCCATCTGTTAACTTTCTTATTAAGTATTTTGTTTTTGAAATGGCACTGAGGTTCACTGTACTCAAGATTAGATTAAATCTAATTAAATTAGATTTAAAGATAAATAAATAATGCAGTAACATAGTTATAGTATAGTGTAGTAATATAGTAATGTTTTTTGTTTTTATTTAAAAGAAAAGGATGTTTGTAGCCTCCAGAGAAAGTGACAAACGGCCTACACCTGCATTCTTTCTCATAGCCAGCAGGGGGCGACTGCTCTTTGCATAAAGAAGGAGGATAGAGTAGATGTCTATGAAAATAAACCTACTGTTCTCTTGATTCGTGATATTAATGAGTTTAGTCTAAAAATATGAAAATGTGAAAAAATACATAAATAAAAATGATGTCTTCAGGGTCATGGTAGTTCTTTTTAGAACTGAAGAAGCTTTGCGGATGAGAGGTGATATGTCTTTTAAGAAATGTAATGAAGTCCAGTCACTTTCTTTCCAAGCTCCTTAGACTAAATAAAAATGATTTTTTTATTTGTAGTAAGTGAAGTTAACGGATACTGGATAAAGCAGAGTAATCTAGGGCATGTCTGCTGTGTGATGAACAAGGCACTACTATCAGCATGATGTGCCCTTGGTTTCCAGGCAGATTCACACTTTCACTCACTACGTGCTCGGTCGACTAGATGTCAGTGTGGCTATGGACATCTTTTATGTGCAGGCTATTGATGTCATGTGGTGTCTGTTTTTAATCATGTATTATTATGCATTTGTCTTGATACTTCCTGTTTTTACTCATTTGTTTTTCTGTCTTGCAGTGGAGCTTGAGCGTCGCATTGACTTTGAGCTCAGAGAGGGTCTGGTTGAGAGCCGCTACTGGTCAGCAGTGACCTCACACACAAGCTACTGGTGCTCACATGACATAGCTCTCTTCTTGTTGACCTTCATATATAAACAGAAGGCGACACCCTCTAACCCAGCAGATACCCCGGATCCAGAGTGAGGCAGCATGCTTTTTAAAACGGAACACAACACTGAAAGAGTGAAAGCATCTCTTGTGACACATAAAGTGACTTTGTTCATTACTTTTTCTTGCTTACAAACTTAAATACGCTAAGAAAATCCTGTCTTTGTTTGGCTCCCGATCAAGCACTTTTAATACTTGGGAATCATTACTTACAGACTCAGAACTTTCTTCCAAACTTTTCATCTTTTTTGTTTGTTTTTTACGTTCTGCACAATTGCTTACCCTGATGGTGGATCCGGTGGACCAGGAACTCTTATTTAGGAACAAAAGCACTGATGCATAGGTGATTGTTGCACCCAGAGGAAGAGACTTCTAACTTCATTCCCAGTGTGAATTTCGACAGCTGAACTGTGTCTATCATGTCCATCGATTTCATGTAAAACAATACCTAAGTCAATTTGCTCAGCTACAGACTCTGTCTGAAACTTTGGGGCACATTTGACTAAGCCTCAGTCACTAAGGTGTCAAGTTATGTCTGATATTTTTGTTTGTTTGTTTTTCTCTGTTACACAAATGCGCGCACACACACAAACATAAAGAAAAGAACATTTTTGGCAAAGTTCTCTTCTTCAAGTTGAATATTTAGCTACTGCATGCTAAGAAACCCATGGGAGCAAACAAAGGCAATGTGTAATATATAATATTTCTTTACTTTCCCACATAAAAGACACATAATGCATTATAATTAAATCATATTATTTTGGCAAATTATTATAATAATTATTATTTTGGTACTTTTTTCCCCTCTATTTTTTTAAATTTTCAATTATTTGAGTCTTGAAATAGAGTGCACCAAATAAAGCCCAAGTAAAACACTAGTTTTATACTGCACAAATAGAGTATAACATTTTCCTTTGTGTTTAATCGTCACTGATAAATAGTGCAGTACCAAGGGGGCAGATGTGTCTTACAAACACAGTGACTAAATTGTATTTACTTATTTTCTTACAGTGTAGAGATCTAAACCATAGTCTAAAATCTAAATCTTACATACTCACTCGAAACAATATCACTATTTCCTCCTAAATACAAGCTTCTATTTTAGGGATAACTTATGGAGATGATTTTTGCCCGCGTGGCTTTGTATTGATGAATCATTGGTACTAGATGTATTTTTTCTTAAAACAAATACAGAAATATTTTTTCCTAGTAACTTTCGGACACTTTGGGGATCTTAAACTGGATGTTACCTCAGAAAAAAAAAAGGGATTTGAGCTTGTGGCCAAATAACTTGTATGTGTCACCTTTTATTAGATGCCCTGCTCAATTAATGCTAAGGCAAAATTGTGGTTGGCCTGGAGTTAAAAAAGTAGAGTAGATTATTTAATTTTTAAACGTTACCTTCATTATAAAAACAAATGTCTTGTTTGCCTTTTTTTGTCCACAGTTCACACTTTGCTAGCTTGATCGTTTACTTACAAATTCAGTTGAAATAGAAAAGAAAGATGACAAATGATGGAAAATCATAAAATTTTATATATAAAAATATAATAGTAGTACTGATGGGGGTTATTGTAGCTATAATTCCAAGTACTGATTCAGCACAAGTTAGTGCTTACTCACTTTGCATGGTGTCAAATTAATAGTAAATGGATTGTTGGGACAAGAATAATGCTGCGTGCCAACACACATCCAAGAAACTTTATTCTGACTAAAAACGTGTGATTGCTTTTGGCTTTTCTAATGAATAGATTTTATTTGCTGTAGATTATGAAATGAAACTGTCCTCGTAAATATTTATGTGACAGACGAGCCTTTCTGTCATTGTCAACTTTAACTTGTGTTCTGCTTATTGTAATGTAGTAATCAGCTGTTTTTGAATTTGTTATGGTGCAAGCTGCAGCTTTACTGTGCCACACAAGGGCTGTCGCTGACTGTCGTTTCTTTAACTTCTGTGTTATGTGTACAAAGGCCTACTGACTTAAACCAGGCTGCCTTGTGGAGATCACCTGATAGGTAACCAGGAAGTAGTTCAGAAGCTGGGTCTAATAAGGGAGGGGGGTAGTTAAGTGTTACTGTATTTGATCTGGTGGCTCTTGAACATTCATGGGCTATAAATTGCACAGAAACTATTTTAACACAGCCCGTTTTTGACTTTTTATTTATTCTTTACTTCCCGTCTGTTACGGTGCATAAAACAATCTGGATATGTATTTCAAATACACAGTGCTGTTCTTACTTTGCATTCATTGAGTCAAACATTGTGAGTTTCAACACAGCAAATACGTAGTTGTAACAATAACATTGTTTCTAAAACTTGTGTGAAAATTTGCACATTTTCATATTTAGGCTTATTTTCAAATGTGTCACAGGCAAGAAACTGGAGCGCATTAAAGATAATTTTGGTAAAATATGCTGTAAGTTTCACTGTATGAGATTTTGATGTACAACATTTTGAATGACAATACATTTTTTTTTTTTTGTCTTGTCAAAGATACCACAAGTATCAGGGAAATGTCTGCTTGTACATTTTTTGTAGGTTCAACACTCTTGTCAATACCAGATTAAAGCCATAATTAAACAGTTTAGCACAGGTGTCCACAGACTAAAGACCTTTATAAATGGCTTTTGGGGAAATGGATGTACATTAAACTGTGGGTGTGTTGAATGAAATGGGATGATGAGGGATATGGTGATCTGGAGAAATGTCCCAGGAGCTGTGCAATAACTCATGCCTGTATTGGATTCTAACTGCCATCCAAAACACTGTATAAATGTCCTTTTTATAAAGTATTCCAATTTGGATGTAATCAGTACTTCATTAACTGTCTTTTTTTTTTTTTTTTTTTACTTTTAATAATCAGAGTAAAATATTGAGATTGGAAACTTTTTTTGTGGAGGAGGACGATGCTTTCATTTCTCATTTCCAGACTGAGGACAAAAGAAGCGTTTGTTCATCTGAAACTCAGACCAGATTCTTTCCGAGGCGCCCCCTGAAGTGAACAACAAAGCCGACTTATAGATTGTGAATAGCCTGCATTGTATTAAAGCTGTTGTGGCTTCCACTGGGGGCGAGTTTAATGCAGTTTAGCAACATCTGCAAAGGCGAGGCTCACAGATGGGACCAGTTAGAGGTGACTCACAAAAGGCCCTGTTGTTCTGTGTTTGACCACAAGAGGTCAGTCATTGGTCATCTAATGATAATACTCAAAAAAACAGGACCACAGTGACCAGCTGTCCAGTGTCCTTCCTCTTAAGTCATTTCCATCTATTGCTCTTACCTAGTTGAGCTATTTTTGGCAGTATTAATATGCTTAAATATATTCATGACTGCTCTGTTGTGTTCACTTATATACCTTTAAGGAAAAATGGAATGTACTACAGCCATCTACAACCACAAATGCCAAAAAAACCCAATAAATGTGAATCCCTGAGCACCCCGCTACCTCCTACCCTTACCTCCTTCACTGCTCTGCTTCCTCCACTATACCTCCTCTGTCCTCATCCACATCACCAGCAGCCAAGCCAGCTCTCCATCTGACTCTCCTGCTCTGCATCTGGCTGACTCAAATGTTTACTCTGCAATTAAAACACAGCCTATAAAAGGCAATGGGTCGACTGCCAGACACTGACGAGGGGGTCGGAGCTGCAAGGAGAGCGGTTATAAATCGCTTTGATGCCGACCGTAGTCTGAAGGCCCAGATTCCTGAGCTGGAGGATTGGAGCTCAGTGAGTTCATCAGAAGACAGAGCCAGAAACACTGATGATTCATGGCCCTTTACTGCATCTCACTTGGAGAGCGGGTATTGTTCTGCTGCTCTGGAGAGAAAGGAGATGGCTGGCTTTCTGATTCCCCCCCCACAAAGTTTTCATTTGATCACCTCACAGAAAGCATGTCTAAAAGCTCCCAGTGTTCCCTTTTCTCTGCAGTTACTGATGATTTATCAGCACTCAACATGTGATGCTTCTGTAATTCAATTAGTTTCTAATACAGTGTAATTAGTGGCTTAGAGACAGTTAAATATAGTTTACAAAAGATAATATGTGATGTGGAATTGGATAATCTAATTAAGATTATTTATTCACTACTGACCTATTTCTTCTTTTTTAGATTTCTTGTCTGGAGTTTTACGTCTTATGCTCTGGTATATTGTTTTCTATTAGATAAAAATAAATATTTGTGAGGAAGTTTTCTTCACAGGCTCAAATTTTACAGCCAAATGTTTCAATGTCAGCAAAGAACAGAGGGATCTGCATTGCTTGGCTAATTTCCACACTTCATATTAATCGACTGGCTGAAATAGTGTTCACTTAAAGAAAATAACAGTATTTATGGCTATCAGTAAAGTGGGATTTTGGAAAAACACATTGGAAAAGTGATGAAACCAAAATTCCCTGTTATTCTGTCCACTTACTCCCATGAATAAAGAACCAAAGATCCCTGGATGCTGCTGCAAGGCTCAGCAGCACGATTGCCATAAAAGGTAGCTTGAGATCTTAACTGCATGTCTAATAACACTACCAGAAACGGATGAATTTCTTATTCCAGAAAGCAAAGCTGTAATAAAACAGCTTGCACATATAGCTCACATTCACACATGACTTATATTTTTAGATGGCGTGATTGTCAAATAAATGTATGAATTTGTCAGACAGCTTTTTAAAACCTGAGCCATTATGTTGGATTTTATGTCTCATATGCTGCATTTAAGATCTAGAATAAGGAAGATGATATATTTGTAGAAGTACATTTTTTTTTCATTCCTGTTGCTTAAAGCTCCAATCTGTAGCTATATAAAGTAGGCAGAAATACATAATGAAAATCACATAGACACACGATTTTCTTCCATCATGGATTTACTAAAAATATTAAAATACTGTACTATATATAGGGGATATACATTACTGGTATATCTATCAGCACCGCACTTTTACTTTTGAGTTCATTTTGATGCTATTATTTTTACCTTTTTTAATGTCCTGTTTTATTGCATTTTAATTAAGTAATAGTTAAATGTCACGCTAATTATTATTTCTACAACGTCGCATAAAGTATCGGGAGGGAGGCGACTCTCTCTCACACACACAGAGGCACACAAATCATTTGAAAGCTTCGAGTGTTACGTGTGTGAGAGGCGACAAAGGGACCAGTACGCGACCAGAAAAGCTCCCAGTATGAAAGGAAAAGTGGGATTGGAGAAGTGACGGTGACGTTATACTGCTGGAAAGAGAGGGAGGGAGGAAAGGGGAAGGCTGGACTCCATTAAGCCGAAGCCTGCGGGAAAACAGTTTGGGATACTTCACTTCTACAGCGAGTTCTTCGGGGATTTCTTTCTTCTTTTTTATTCCTTTTACAGACTTTCTACATGATTTAAAGACGGGGGACTTATTCTCTACCGTGTAGACGACTGCTTCAGCGTTTTTTCGTCTTTGTGAAGGTGAGTGTTCAGAGTTAAATGCTGACCTCAAAGCTGTGCCCGTTCTCTGCTGTGAAATACATAAAAAGAAAACCTTTTTCTTTTTCCTCCTACAGCCTGTGCTGCGTTCAATAAAACGTTCAATATTAATAACTTTTCCGGCTAATTTAAGAGGCTTGTCTGCTTTTAGAGACACTTTCTTCTGAACTTACCGCTTTACGGACCGACTCGGTGAATGTGCAACACGGGGCCGGGTAGTTTGTTGTACGAGCTCTGCTTACATAATTTCCCCCTCTCTGCCTATTTGTAAGGCTGCTTTTACCGTTATTTTTAACAGGTGAACCGGCACTTTTGTGTAAATAACCGCTGCCAAAGGCCTCTGGTTAACTTGTAGCCTGGGGACTATAGCCTTTGTTCTGTTTTTTATTGATTGGACGGCTGTTTTGATCTGTCGGACACTCTCCGATCAAGGAATGACAAATTGGCTATACTGTAACTTTTTGGCGGTCCTCCAACAGCAGAGCTCGTCTTCTTCCCAGCGAGAGATGTGGCGCGATGGAAAAACGGTTAATTCCGTCCTGCTTCACTTAATCATTCTCCAAGGGTCAAATGTTCACCACAACTGTCAGAACTACAGCTTTGCCATAAGCGTGGAAGTGTTTTCAAGAAGTAATTAAAAAGTGGCTGAATGGGGGTTAACTATTATACCAACATTCAGATGTTTGTGGCAATCGGTAAATTCTTTAATCACAGAAGGTAACACTTCCCACAGTGACCTTGCACACTCCACTGGAAACACTGTATCCTGGATTTCCCCACAATGTGCACCAATTGTATCTCAAAATACCCCCTGTCCCTTGTAAATGCCTGTGTTGTTCACCCTAATGACATGATAATGTCATAATTGAAAGCACAGTAGGTTTGTGCTTTCAAGAAATGAGCAAGTAACTTGTTTTTAGTAAACTACTAAAGTAAATGTACCCATGCTAAGGAAATCAGCCTTCTGTTTGAGGCATCTAACAGGCTTCTTACTCAAGGTCTTGAAAGCATGCATTGGGGGTTGCGACACATGCATTTACTTACAGTGGCCAAAATGCTTCTCTTCACATCAGTGTGACAAAGGTTAGATAAGACCTTTGTCCCCCTCTCTCTTTCAGTCCCTCAAACTTTGGCTCTGTTTGGCAGGATGGCGCTGGATGGGATCCGGATGCCCGATGGCTGCTATGCCGACGGGACGTGGGAGTTGAAGATTCATGTCACCGACCTCTACAGGGACGTGTCGCTGAGGGTCACTGGGGAAATCCACATCGGTGGAGTCATGCTCAAACTGGTGGAGAAGTTAGGTATGCGAGTGTGCTGCTTGCTGGAGTGGTTGTGACTATTTTAATCAGCTAATCTAAAGTGTAATAAACAGGCACCGCGTGGTCTTAACACAAGAAAGCAATCCACAGTCAATAAGCAGATACATAATTAGATGTATTCCTGTTGTAATAAACCTTTCCTTGTGTCATCCTGCCACTGGTGAATTTCTGACGTGTGGCTGATTTGTGTTATCTGTTCATGTTTGCTGGGCAGTAAATACTACTTCTCTTCAAATTAGATGTGAGCATCCACACAGAAACACAGCTCTTCTTGTGAAAGCACAAAGTCTATATGGGCAAAGCTTAAAAGTATGGATTTAGGAATCAGAAGGAAAGTCAGAGGAAGGGGATCAGTTTAGAGTCTGGACACAGTTTGCTATTGTTTTTGAAAATAAAGGGCAGCCTGTTGGTTTGCCTGTGCAAATTGCTTAATGAGAATAAAAGTTGCTTGCAACCAGCTCAAACGGGGCTTAATGTTGCTCTTTGTTACCCTGCAGCATATATGGGTCAGTAACCCAAGGTATAAAATGAACCATACACTGTTTCCCTCCCCCCACTCTTTCATGAACTGTTGTGTAGCTGCAGTTATGCACTTGACAAGTTTGGGTGAAAGTAAGCATAAGAGTCTTCTGTTCCAGCCACTTGAACACAGCCCTGTTTCATGCAGTCTGCAGAAAGGTCAGTAGCGGTGGTGGTTGCAGTGCCATTTGGGAGTGACAGTTTGTTGTGTGTTGACGACGCTTGAATGCTCAGAATTCCTGCAGCGCTCCAAGGTTTTATTCCCTGCCCATGGTACTGTTTTTAGCTCTCCTGTTAGAGCTCCACATAATTGAGGTCTTTGTTCGCTGTGGTCGACTGTGCGGAGTGGCATCTCTGCTAGGAGAGGGAAGTGTTGCTGACAAGCGTGGGACGAGATGAATTCATTGGTCTTTCTGCTCAAGGCATGGCTTTGTCACTTTCTCTGAGTTAACTTTTCTTCACCTTCTTGGCCATGTAGTGTACTGAAAGCACATCAAACATTTGTTGGTGTTTGTGCGTCATTACGTTTCATACATGGGATATGATAGGTTTATATCGTAACACAAAAGGTGTTTTAGGTTAGACCAGTTTTATTACAGTTAAATCATCATGTATCAGAGGCCGCATCAAGGCTGATTGTCTATCTTTTGTTTTCACCATCTCTAATTTCTGTTTTCCTGTTTGTAAGGATGTTGTCATTGATGACTTATTCTTTTATTCTTCTAATCTCCTAAAGAATCCAGTGACTTGAGGTCTTCACGTCCACAACTGAAAATAGTTTTGATTTGTTAAGCTTGATGTTGGCTGTAAAATAGGAGGAGGTGGGTTCACATATTTGTTTGTGCCTTTGTCACATCCCATCAAACAATAAAAAAGTGCTGTAGCTTCAGCCTTGTTTACATTCATAAAATATATTGGAATCTTTTCCATACTGTCATGTTGCAAGCAACCTTTTTGCAGTTAATTTGGCTTACTCAAGTATACTTCAGTAGAGCAGAGCTTGTGTAGTAGCATTAAATTGCTTTCTGATGGTTTGATGTTTTTGTGCTTTCTAACATGTTTATGGAGACTGTTGGGACTTTCTTCTATCCCTAAACACGAGTTTGTTTTCCACTGTAATCATTAACCAATAGACAGTATAAGTTATCCACATGACTGCACTTTGCAGGACAGCATGCACTATTATTGTCACACAGAATTTTGGCTGCTTTGAACACGCACTTCTTATCTTAGTTGAAGTTTTGTTACTGTGTTGGTGTACAATATGAATTGTTTGTTCAAATTACATTCTGAGTTTGGGGGAAATGAAAAGCAAGACATTTTCAGTAACCTGTTTCCATATCTCGCAGCTCTCGGTAGTGAGAGTGCTGCGTACTAAACACCCTTCAAGTGTTGTCGGGTACTCGCTGTTGGATTTGCTGGTGGCTTGGTCGTAGTGGTTATACATAGATGGCATTTCTCACATGGTGCTTTGAGAAAGAACACAGGTGTAAGAGTGTTTGCAAGCAAGGCCTCTGTCTCACACTCCCTCCTCTTTTCGTATTTTGGTCTTTTGCATTTTAAAATGAAGGAACCACCTTTTGACTCAGTTTTTTCAGCTGCTTTCCACAATGATGATAGCACTGTTTTGTTTGCTGTCAGCACCATTTGTTAATATGTGTGATAGGGTATATTTGCACACACAGTACGTATAATAGTTTTATGAGCGTGTTTGTGTGTGTTGTCTGCCTGTTATGCAAAGAACAACAGGCTATACATTTGTTCCTATTAGTAGTATTTGTCCATGTGTTTCCACATGCGAGTATGGTTGTGTGGGTTGGTGGGTGTGTGTCAACCGCATGCATCCTGCTTTCATCATTCAACCCTTCCTCTGTGCTGCAGGTCTCCCATCCACAGTGCAGGCTCAGATGGCCTTCGATAATGGATTAAATAGACAAATGCCAGGAAGGCACTCCGCTATTGATCACAGCAGCGGACACTGCTTCCATTTCCCTGCAAAACTCCAGGAGAGCAGTATTTAAAGCCAGCTGATTAACCAACCCCTCGTCCCTTGCTCTTATAATCCTTTCATCCTGCCATTGTGCTCAATCATTGGCGCTTTCTCTGACTTTGTTGATGTTTTCTAAAAGTGCTGCACTCCTCTCTAAAAGGCAATTCTGCGCCATTTAGGAGGCAAAACAAGTATTGTACAAACAACATTAGGAAGTTGTGCAGCTTTTAGTTTGGGTAAACTGGGGTAAAGTGCATAATCGATTAATGTTTTAGAAGTGGCAGGCCTATACTCTATACAACTTCCTCTCCCTCGCTTTCTACTCTAATTTCTTCTTCTTTGCAGGAAAAAAATATATAGTTTCATCTTTTTCCCGCAAAGAAGAAGAAATTAGAGTAGAAAGCGAGGGAGAGGAAGTTGTATAGAGTATAGGCCTGAACTGTCTCTCCTGTTGCTGTCTGTCCTCATTGTGACGTTAGCTACGCTGCTAAAATTCCATAAAAGTCTTCGACGAAGCAGGAAATGACTCCAAAGGTTTGGCATGCTGCTCTGGTCGCTGCCGTCATTGCTGGAGTCTTTGCTGCCTGCTTCAACCACCTACTGCTCTGTTTCTGTCTTTTCCTTTCTCCATGTTTCACTCTGACTTCACCCTCTTTTCTCTGTTCCACTTTTTTCAAATATATTTTGATTATTGTGTCTGAATATTCAAAACCATCCACTTCTCTGGCGTAGCAAGGCTTAATAATCAATAGCAAACACAGAGGTACACAGGTTTGTTCATTTACACTGACTGTTAAGTGTTACAAAAATAGAGCTTGCATATTTTTGAGAGTTAATGTGATTGTTTCCAGTGAGTGACCTGCAGTTTTTGGATCCCTCACCACAAACCCACCACAGAAAACCTTTGCTGCATGTCCTCAATGCATTTGTGATGATCACCATGTTCTTTTTTTGTTAAGTGTTGAATTAGGATTGATTTGCAAGTGACTGTAATGTTTGCATTGAACAAATTTGGTTTTCAAGATAATACTTTATTTGGTCAGCTATTTAACTTTGGTGTCTTTAATAAAACTGATCTTGCCGCTGCTGCAGGTTGTGGTGACCAGAAGGCCCTGGTTTAAGACGGTGGTGTCCAGGTTTCATTGGGGAACAGCTGCCGTTTAGCACAGGATGTTGACCTTCCGCTATGGTTTTTCTTTTTTAAATGCACCTTCTCCTGCCTGTGTGCCTTGCATCCTCGCCTTGGGCTGAGGAGAGAGAGATGGGTCTGCAATATCAGTTATAGCTTTCCCGAGGAGAGCGAACACATCTCTCACATCTTTTACTTTTATTACAGTACACAAAGGACAACACTGATAGGTGGTTATAACCACCTGTGTTCTGTTTTCTATCATCGTGACCCGACACACGGTTTAAACAAATTGCTATACTTAATGAGACTCATTGATTGTGGCTGTGGAGCCTTTCGAAAGGTCTGCCCTCATGAAGTGAGAAATGGCCTGGCAGGCTGTGTGTTCATCTTACTGTCTAATCTCTCTGGCAGGAAGTACTTATCCTAAGTGGTGGTCCTGCCCAGGCTAGAGCTTTCCTGTTTCACCGGTAAGATGCTGTGATTGTGTTGCTCTGTACTTAGACTTGCAAATGTGATCATATGCTGGCCATTGGTCAGTATAATTCTATACATACTCTGTGTTGGCCATATATAGAAGTGTTTGGCAGCCCAATTAGGTCTGCTGAGCTACTTCTTTTTTCTTTTTTCCTTTTAATATTCAGCTGATTATACAGCTGAAGTTGATGCAACCAGAATCTCATGAGTGCTAGGTTCAGAGCTTGAGCTATTAGTGGATTAATTTAATAATGATTCATTTAATGCTATCAAGATTATGATTTACCCACTGAAAATGGCTGGTAATCTGATCCCCTTTACAAATGTAGATTTGAAAAGTGCACCATTATCCAGTTGGATTTTAATATCATTGTTTTCCATTGCCTTCTCTCTGTAAGCACTTGTATGAAAGGACTGCTGTTTGTTATGGATGATTTAATTAATTATGTTTGGCATCTGAAACATGCACCGGAACAAAATATTATTGGCTCCTCTGCGACACTGATGCCAGGTTGTTGTTTTTTTGCCCCCCCCCCCTCCCCCCCCCCCCCCCGACCTTTCTGTAGTACAAACAGCACAAAGGATCCAGTGGAAGGAAATGTTAGCGCTCCACATTGTTGTTGTAACACCACACACCTGTGTGTCAATGGAGTAAACTGATCTGGAGTTTTTGTTCTGCTTCTCAGCCCACATTCATTCATTTTAAAGCTGTCCCCACCTCTTTTTTCCCCTCTGCTCTCCCATTCATAGAGAAAAGTTTTGTTTCAGTGATCAAATCATCTGAAATAAGAGTTTCTTAGCTGCCTCCAGTATTTAGAACTTTCACTTTGGTATGTTTGTTCTCCTGAGAATTTCTCATGATGTTGCAATATAGTTTTTTGCCATCCAAATCACAGGGGCATCAGCGGGCCAGCTTATCACAGTCCTGAAGGCACGTCTGGTAGGTTTCATACATGGAGGACAAATGAGTATTGTGTATCTGTTCCACTGATCTTAGTCCCAGAGTAACTTTGTAATGTCATTATTCCACCGGGTCCCTGAACACTTAATTGCATAAAGCTGTGTTAGGGTGGAGGAGGAGTACCCTCACTGTTTTGCTGTGTTTGGATTATGACACAAATGGATACAAACTATCTGTCTCTAAGGAGTTTTCCTTTAATAGCCCTCTGGCCTTTCCTAATGTATCAAAGCCAGCGCTGTTACACCCTTTTTACTCCTATCAGTAAATTTCATGTTAGGATATCTCATTCAATGTTATAAAAGCCTAGTTCAGCAGCTCTTACACTACCATCTTACGTGTAGGCCTCCATATTGTCTTCTTCATTTATAGTTGAAGCTGCTTGATCTTGTCCTGCAGAGTTGTAAGTTGCTGAGATGAGACTGGGATGTAAAACTGTAAGGCCTTGATTTCACTTCATGTGTCAGCGAGTGCACGAGGGTCTGCTTGGTTTCTGAGTGACCTAAATTTCATCATTAGGCAGTGAGCACGAGGGGTAATATTAAATGGGCTACTTACGTGGCACTTTTCTAAGTGAAATTCACCCATTTACACATACACATTCATGCAAGTGCTTTTTCCCTATATGCCTAAACACTTTTAACCTAAAGCCTAGGTTTTACCGCATTGCAGCGATAGACATCTAGATACACGACAGACGAGTAGCCATTTGGGTAAGCAGGAATTATACTTTCCACATCCGGGAGTCTGCTAGGGTCCACTTTGGTCCCAGTGGCGTAAATTTTGAAATCAACGAGCTGGGGTTTATGCAGACTTTAATGTGACCATGACTCGTTCGCAGAAAATTTACATTACAATGCTCCAACTACGCATTCTCATCAGGTGGAGGACCTCAAGCGTACGTCAAACAAGTATAACAGCAATGACTACTTGATCATTGTTGTTGTTGCATCTGCAGTGGAGTCTAATCTAGGCGTTATATGTCTTTTGATGTACGCTCGAAGACCACTGCCTGGGGCACATGCGTAGTTTGTGTATTCTAATGTAAATTCTACATGGACGAGTTGGTGTGGTCACAGAAAACAGGCAGGCACAAGGACTGTCTGATGACAAAATTTATGTCTCTGGGACCTGAGTCGATCATGAAGATCTTACAGACACAGATAGTATAATTGCTGCTTAACATTCACACACTTTTATTTCATTGGAGGCAATTTGTGGCTCAATATCGCCCAAGGATTCTTCAACTTTAAGGTTGGCGAAGCCAGGTATTGAACCACCATCCTTCCCATCAGTAGACCTGACCGTGATGCCTGCCAATTATATGCGACTCTGGGGTCTTTTCTATAGATTGTGTAATGGTTCACACGCGCTGCAGGCAGTGTACTTCAAAGAAGTACAATAGGAGTAAGTACTTGGGTGTGCTATTCATGTCTATATATAATCAAAGGTTAACTGAAGCAAAAAAACTATCCTGGCTGAAATCGTATCTGAAATCTTATTTGAACTTGTTATTTTCAACTGAAATCATAACAACAGACGCGGCCAGTTTCCTGTTTGCAGGAGAGACCAGCTTGGTCTGGTTTTAGCTGCTGCTGACAAATGCTGGGGCTCATGAATCTGTGGCTGTTTCATTATAAAAGTATTATTACTGTGATGTGTTCACACCCACGACCCTAAGTGGGGTAAGTTTCCATGGATAGATGGAAAGTCCAAAGTGTTCTGCACCAACACTGGTAAAACATGTTAACAGAGACAAGTTACTGTACTGTTCTTTTAGACAGTGTCACTGCCAATTAAACTTTAAGCCAACGATAAAAAAAGAGTTCAGTAAATGTAAACCTTAATAAAGCTAGCAGCCATGAAAATGCAGGGTAGATCTTTTTCCTTCGGTGATTACAGACCAGTTCTTAAAGGCCACTGTTGTGGTCATTTTCCTCCTTTTTAAAGTAAAACTTGTTATTGTCTAGCAATTTTGGTTGAATGAAAGGGTGTTGACCAAACAACCAACCAGATTACCTCTGTACCTTGTACACAAGTGTTCAAGTATATACCAGCCTAATGTGAAAACCCAGAGGGCCTGTTTATGCTTGAAAAGATGTAGTTTGTAGCATGTGATGTAGGTGGGAAGACAAAAGACTAAAGACCTTTAAAGGCGTGGTGAAACCGTCATGAAGATGACGTCAGTAATGGTATAGTTTCGAGTGTTGTTGTGTAAATAGAAGTCTTCTAGGCTGGGTGTGTGTGTTGGGGGGATTTATAAATTCCAAAATACATCAGAATGCACTTAAATGGTTTTTGGGCACTGTGTGTATTGCATATTTCTTTCCTTTGATAAATGGCATGTTTGAGGTATTGGAAGAATTCTGTGTTACGTAACAAAAGAGGCTGAAGTAATCTCAGCTAATTTAACTTAGCCTGTCAATGGAAAGCACTGCAGTTTTAACAGTGTTGCTTTGTGAATAGCAAAGGGATTAACACTGCATGTTTGTCTTATTAACTTTACACTTTTCTTAGTTGTGTATCACATGGAACATGTGCATCGTGTGGCTGTCTTCTGATGTGTAGTGATTAACACTGTTTACAACTCCATACATTGTCTTTAACACCAGCTGCTGAATTCATTGTATCGCTTTGATCTTTAAATACAATCCACCGTGACTTTGTCTGATGCCCTGCATACAGATACTGTCATCACCTCTCTTTTTAACCTGTTGTGCACATGTTGGCTATCTGATGTTGATGCTATCCAGCGTGACCGTACGAGCTACAAAGAACCTAAAAGCCATTTGCTGTAACTCTATTTTAGTGCATTGCAGTTGTTGGCTGTATCTTTGCTTGTCAATACCAACCTTCACCCTGCTTTAGATGTGGAATATATTTAGAAGGGCTTTCTCTTTGTACAGGGGGAGAAAGTGTGGGTGTGTGTGTGAGATATAAGGCTGCACTGTCTTTGTTGTGTATGAAAACAAATTGTCACCCTGCACCACTTCCCCGTGGCGTCAGCCAGAAGTCACCAAGGAAACTGCATGACCGAGCTAATTTTTATCAGCAGCTTAAAAAAAAAAAGATACAATCTTGCACTGCGTGGCTTTGGATATCACTGACAGCTAACAGATTTGTTGTGATAGCCACAATCATTTTGTTCTTTGCTAACACAAGAAATAGTCTAGAGCTGTAACCATGTCTTCTCTTAAATCATCTCCATCAGTGAAGCTAGAAATGAGCCTGGATTTTGCTTTAGGCAACAGCTGACTGTCACTGTGCTGGTTGAAACCCAATAAAGAGAGGGCATGAGTCACTGAGTCCACAGAGACCACATCTAAGAATGACTTGTGTGGTTTTTTTGTTGTTGTTGTTGGCGTCCCATCATCGTGTGGCTGCAACAATTAGGTAATAGGTTGTTCATCTAGTGATCAATAGAAAAATAATCAGCTATTTTCAGATCATTTATGTTTTTAAAATTCCGTCCTTTGTGGGCTTTTCCTGCTCTTTTCAGTCTTATTTGTTGGTAAATTGGTTTGTTAATGGAAGAAAATTGGCCGTTTCATCATTTCAGGTTGAGCTTCAAGAAACTGAGAGAGACACTTTGTGACATTTTAAAGACTAGCTGATTAGTTCAGAAAATAAATATAACTGTTAGCTGAAAACATGGTCACATGATTGCAGAACTGCTGGTTGTTTTTTTTGTCGTCATTCTGTACATTTTAGAAATATAGAAGCATTATTCCAATTGAGAATTGGTTTCCATTGATCAGATAAGATTTATTTATGAGCTTATGACATTGTTCTGCAACAGATGCAAACATGAATGTTTTAGTTTTTGGAGGCATGAGGACAATCGAAGATGTTTCTGTATATTTAGTGTTTTTCACAGATAGACCTTCATTTTGAAATTCCTCTTCCTGATGCTTCCTATCACTTGTCCTCTCACATTGTGTCCCTAGACAGAGCTCCTCCCCGTCCTCTGCTCATCCTCTTCCACTCCTCCTTTCCATGACCTTTCTCTCATTCCCTTTTTCTCATGCTTTTCTCTGTTGTCCCGTCCTCTCCCCCTCACAGACGGGCTCTCTACACACAGTCACTTAATATAAACTGCACCGATGCTGACTAAAAGAAAATGGATGAAGAGGCAGGATGTAGAAGGGAGTGGCAGTTCAAGCCCTTTAGAGTACAATTTTTAGCATTGTCTGTCTGTTGTCTTTTTTGCTAAATGCCTCCTAAAACAATGGCATTATTAATCCGTCCTCTTTTTTTTCTAAACCAGTAATTCTGGTTGTGGTATCTGGTGCACAAAGCAGAGGAAGTGGTCTTGGTTGAAAGCTGCGGCAGTAAGGGTGACGAATGGGGAAAGAAGTTGGTTGGGCACAATTTATGAATTAATTTCGCTTGTTAAATCATGAACACGCACATAACACAGGGAGCTAATTTAGTTAGTGCATGCATAAGAAGACCACCCTCCCCTAGACTAATACCCACACCTCCTCACACATACTCTGTATCATCTGTCATATCCTGCAGAGGTCATAAAACACGGTTTTCCCATTCTCTTTCCCCTCCTCATGTCATTCAAGCTGTACACATGCGCACGTGCGCGCGCGCGCACACACACACACACACACACACACACACACACACACATCATTCTGTTAAGGCGCTGTGGGTCCACATTTAATGCAGCCAATTACTTAGGCCCCCCATTCCTCTGGCTGCTGTATTACGTCAGGCTTGGCAGACTGCATTTTTAGCTGGTAGATGCCATTGGCCCTCCCTCTATCTGTGGATTGAGTTACCATGTTACAGCTTTAAGAGTCCAATGGAGGCCTGCCCGAGCTGCCCTTATCCAATCACGACACATCGACCCACTGCGTAATGATACAAGCAACGAGACGATAAAGTCGTGTCCAGGAAGGTTTTGGCATAAGATGGCAACAAAGAAACAGAAGCAGGGGCCGTAGAGAGCTTCTTGAGGGTAGCTGAGACCAGCCAAAAAGTGCACTCATGTCTTGCCACAGATTGTATGGTGGTCATGCATGCCGAGTATAAGGATATTTCTATAGAATGTGGTCTGTGGTGAAGACCTGAGTGCCAAACGTTAATGCTAGTTGTTCTGCAGGGCTCCCAGACACCAGAAATTACAAGGTTGAAAGAGGAAAAACTGTGAGCAGAGTTATGAAAATACATTCAGGATTATTTTCAGATTTTCTCTCTGTGCTCCCTCTCATTATTTCAGCCTTTAATAGCTGTAGAAGACTTAAGGGAGCAGTTTCTCTAAAGGTAGCATATGAAGTTGTTATCTGCACAGCTGAGGCATCAGAACTGCTTGATGACAGCTAGACCCCATGCTGCTAAAGCAACTCTCACAGGGCTTCAGAAAGCCTGGAATCTTTTCACTCAAGTACCAAGTGTTTGCCCACTGGAGTAAACAGTGCCAACAGCCTGACAAACAACCCCTCCCCAGGAGAATTCACAGAGCCCTAGGCTTTCACAATGCCATCTGCATTGACATGCTGGTGGCCACTCTTTTCCTTAAACTTGTTCTCCCCATCTCTTGTAATCCTTTCCTCAGCCCAGTTTGCTTTACTCACATCTCAGCAGTCTTGCTTCCTTGGTCTAAGGAGAGACAATCTGTTGTTTCACTTCCTCACCCACTAATCCCATTCATTCAGCTTTTAGGCAGAGTCCGCAGGAGTGTGTCAACAGTGTGTATAGATGCCTGTATGTAAAGGTCGTGGAAAACAACAGCAGCACATGGAAACAAAAGCCCACCATGGTGGCACCAAACTGTTTGACTGACAGAGAAGGTCGCAAAGAGAAACATTCAAGATCATCTTTGCAGTCTTTCACTTTGATGTACTTTTCAATTTATAGAATGAATTACCAGCAAACATCAACATTATAAAGGGAAAATGGATGTGAGGTTTTGCGCTGTTCTGTGTGTAACTGCTGCTTGCTCACAGTGTACTTGAAGGTAATTGCAATCCATTATGGCTCCAGTTTGTGCATTATTACCTGTGTCCTTCCTCGTGTCATAACAGCAGAAGATGTAATGAGCTGACAACGTATTCTCTCCTGTGCTACCAGCCTTGAATGCAAACTAGGTCGGTGTCCTTAATGAGGAAGAAAGCACATATTTTTTTCCATTAATGTACAGACTCGATAATTCATTGAATTAGAGTTAGTTGAGATTAAATAGCACAATTGGAAGCTTCATAGGGGTATTTTGTGGTAAAACCTTTCCCTTAGTCTGCATATGTAAACTTTACTGAGCTTTTGTATTTTCTAACTGAAACCTGAATCATGATGTGCCAATATACTGTATTTGCACTATATTCCTGTGATCTGACTATTGGTTTCTTATCTTTGTAGGGATATCAAACGTCTGTCTGACAATAGGTTGTTGACGAGCATACAGACCTTTTTCAAACACCCTCACTGACCCCGCAGTATCAGTATCGAATGATTTGATTAAACGGTGACTGAGCAAACTGACGTCTCTGTCTGGGCAATGACTCACTAAGAGCATAGAGAGACTCAGAGTGAGACTGAGAATAAGCTGGAGAAACAGTGAAGAGGTATGTGGGTGGAGGAAATGAGACCGATCTGGGAAATGCCTTCCTGAAATAATGTCGGGATAATGACATCACTACTCGGGGGACATCTGAAAGTAGTCAAAAAAAAACTTCAGGCTTATTCACGTCATCTCAACTATCAGTCTGCTAACAAGACTGTTAAATTTTACTCTTGATCATAAAGGAACACGTGCACAGTGTGGGGTACATAAATAGCCGGTTGGTATTTTAAACACCGTGTAAAGTTATGAGCCTTTGAGCTAACCGCTTAACTTGCGTGGCTAATTTGTGAATGTATCCCAGTCACTGATGAATCGCATTAATACATGAGAACAATGGTTTTAACAGAGCTACCACTATGTCTGTGAATATTCGGTTTTGCTCACCACTTTGATTTGCAATTCAAATAGAGCTTCAGCACATTGCTGAGCTGCTCACATACAGACGAGAACCAGGTGATCTGCAAAACAGATGCTTTGAGTTCCCTCAAATCCCTGTGGTTTTCACCTTCCCCTTGAAGTGAGACACATACACCATGAGACTACAGGTCAGTCGCTATTGTTGGTGATCCCCTGCAGAGCAAAAGCCTGGAAGCAATGCAGGGTTTTGGGTGCCTTGCGTCTGCTTTAAAGGGATCACGGTGTGACTCTGGAACAAAGAGGGCGGTATGAACCTGATATTCCCTCAGCGTCACACAAACAGCCACGTCTTTCACACATTCAGTCTTTTCCCCCCCTCCTCTGTCTTTGACTTCACCGTCTCTGCAATAATGTGCTGGTGCCCCTTTTCAATCAAGTGTGACCTCCAGCTGGGAGGGGATATACTTGGTTGGGTTATCAGTAGAGTGTTATACAGTGTTCTACCATACAGCAATATAAATGCTCCGTTCTTTGCTTAGTTTTCTTTGCAGCTTTTCAGTTTACATATTGATCACTGTAACTTCTCCATCTTTTTCTGCCTTCTCTTAGATGTAAAGAGGGACTGGTCGGACCATGCTCTCTGGTGGGAGAAGAAGAAGACATGGCTGTTAAAAACCCACTGGACGTTGGATAAGTACGGCATCCAAGCTGACGCCAGGCTGCTCTTTACGCCGCAGCACAAACTGCTACGGCTCCAGCTCCCCAACATGAAGCACATGAAAGTCAAGGTCAACTTCTCTGACCGGGTCTTCAAGGCCGTGTCGGACATCTGCAAAACTTTCAGTGAGTGAACGATCGACTCCTTTTCAGAGGAATAGAATGAACAGTTTTATTTTAAGTGGACATGTGAAAAGTTCTCATGAAGCCAGTGTGAGATGAGGTGTTGTTGGCAAGTAGTTATGTATTTGAAATTGTTTCACTTGCAAAATGGGGCATGCAGTTTACTTATGCACACCCTGTTTAACTGGAAACTTCCTGTGGTGATAGTATTTTTGGAAAAGGTCTAAAATGCTCGACATCAAACATAGCTAATCATGCCCTTCCTCCCTCTTTGTTTTTATCCCTGGCAATTTGTTGTGTTTATTAAACACAGTCTAAGCTCACAGAGCCAAAGTGGTGTCTCCTGACTTTCAGCCCAATCTAAAGTCATGTCCTTGAAACCTGGGCTCCAATCAGTCTCACAATAATGTTTCGTAAACAGAGATTATTTATCTGTCTCAGAAACAAAGGTGTGCAACAAGGTACACAGAAATGACTCCTACTGTTGGTCACAGTCTCCTTCTTATAACATCAGTTCTAATTTAAGTGTCCTCCATGGCGTAACTAATGCCTAAAGGTCACACGCACACACTATAGATATTTGCTGATCTGCCAAAGATGACTGAGGTCACATGCTGGACTCCAACAACCCCTGACCTACTAACATCCACTTTTCTTCAGCTCAGATCTCAATCCTTGCCCCTTGCCCCTTGCCTCTGCCTCTCAATCACTATCTACAGTACAGTTTGAAGGTTTGAAAAAACTCCCACGCACGTGTATCCTTAGACAGGATCATAACACACCTGTTGTGTCCTGGTCACTGAACTGTGTTCGGCAAGTAGGATCCGGGGCTCCAGTGACAGGGTCTCCTTTTGGTATCGCTTGACTTAGCTTTTAGTTTAGTTTCTGCAGAGCATTTTATTTAGTGTAAATATACAAAGAAGCTTTTTTTGAAAATACGGGGCAGAGACATCTGTTATATTCACATTTACATAAGCATACATTTTAGAAAAACTTATTTTAGCTGACTTTGCAAGTTGCAAGATTTTATTTTCAAAAATAGAGAGTGGGGATGTTTTTTTTCCTTTTGCTGTAGATGTATGACAGTTTACAGTTGCAGTGACCTGGAAGCATTTTTTGTTATTTGGGCAGCTTTCAATTTGACAGTTTCCTCTGCATAGTTTCTCCTGCCTGCCTGTGAGCTGCATAGTGAATACGAGTGGACAGGAAGAGTGGAGGCCTGTCCAGCTGGCCTTTGTTTCAGACAGCAGAAAGGGAGGAGCAGGTATAGTGAAAGACGGAAACCAGATTTGATTCTTCTTTTTTTCCAGTGATGATGAGCTTGGCTTTAAGACCAGATCTAGTTCTCGTGTTTAGTTCTTCAGTCATTGGGTTACTTGTGCAAGTCTGCAAAACAGAAAGAGAAAACAGTTTTACAACTACCTCATGCAACAGTCTTTTACTTTGCAGTATTAACAAACATTATTCTTTCCTCCAAACTAATGTCTTGTCTGGTTTTTAGTCTCGCTAGAGCAATTGAATTCTGTCAGTGAACATCCAGCATAAGAAATCAACATAACACTCTCATTGTCATTACATACTTCTCCCATGTCCAAAGCAGCTTGTTCTTGACAAATGCACTCCATCTGGTAAGACTGGAAAAGAGAAGAGGGCTCAGCAAAAGGCTGATGTACTGTAATACACAAAAATCACTCAGTTCCACTCCTGTTTTGACCTTACATCGTGTCCTCTACTGCTTAGTTGATAGGAAAAAGAGGCATTTGGGATTTTCCACAATTAGTTTAAAGATAACAATTTTGAACTCTGTAAACAATTCAGAGTTCTCCAAAATTATATTTTTTCCACTTTTTGTAATGTCTTCTGTTTTGTGAAGAAATGCAACTACAATGCTACAGGGAAAACTTCTGTCACAATTTCCTGGCCCAATTCACACCAAAAGATACTCAGCTTAAAGTTTTAGAGAACAGAAGAAATTGTTGAATCTTCATTTGCTTAATGATGCAACCAATAACTTCGGTATATTGTGTAATTAAAGTTCAGACAAGTCATGAAATCCAACTCACTCCCCAATCCTGATGGATCAGCTAATGTCATCCCACAGTAGGGTGTACTGTTGTTAGCTGCCTTTCCTGCAAGCTGCTTTGCACCCCACCAAAATTCCAGCTCCTCCTTTTGCTCACTGTGCCATCTTCACAACCTGGTTTCTCATATTGACTAAATATATATTCAGCCCACCCACCCACACACACACACACACACCCTCTAACACCATTTGTTCTGTGAGCCAGCAGACAGAATGTACTCTTCATAACTGACTAACACATGACTGGGGACATTGGAGCCTGAGGTGGTGCAAATCTGCTGCCTCCCTTAGAAAAGCGTCATTTCAGACTAACAAGAGTCAAGCTGCTGCACTCAGAGCAACTGTGCAAGCTCTTTTAAACTACTGTGCGCTTGAAAACCAACACAGAGGGTTTTCTATGGAATGGCTAATAGGCAGCACCAGTAATGAAATGTTACAGTGAGCCATTAAATAATGTCTGGCAAAACAGATTCATGAGTAATTTGTCAGTAGCACCTCACATGAAGAGTGACTTTGAAGCAGACATCTGTAATTTTTTGGTCCCACCACTTTGTCCTCAAGAAACCTTTCTGATTTTTGTATGGACCTTAGCTCTGTCGTTTTGGTCCAGCAGAGTTATGACCCATCAACCTGTGGCCTGCTTGACTGGGCCCAAATGTGCTCTCAACTGTTGTCATAACACAGGAGTACTGTGGTTTGGCCTCAGCTCCATCTCCTAAATGTAAGTGCATCATTATCCTTTCTGAGTTGCCTTTTAGCACATATTTAGCCTTGTGTCTGACAGAGAAAGAGAACTGTCACTCTTCCCAAGCCACTAAGGCCGTTTGGTATAGATTGTCAAAGCCAGAGTGAAAAATAGTACAAGAGACTTGTGCCATTTTAAGAACTGAATGAACTCGTAGTATGATTTGACTTAATATAAACACCAAAAGTTTATCATTCCTTTATGTGTAATCAGCTCAATTCTTGAAACATATAATGCAAATGGTGTGTGTGTGTGTGTGTGTGAGTCTTTAGACCTGTGACTCAACTGCAACATCTAGCTTCCATGTGTGGTGACAGCAGAGCCTGTTCTGAAACTCATGTGAGCTTGGCTTGGAGCTGCATGAACCAGTTCTCCACTCCACCTGTTACAGGTGCAGGTTTGAAGTGCCCTTCAGCGCTCAGTAGATCTTCTGAGCTGAAGGACTATCCTCGCCACTTGTAGTCCTTTCCACTGGGAAAGGTTTTCCATATTTTATATGGAGGACCGCTACAGCACCAGACTGGTAGCATGTGAAGCAAAGGGCCCGGCTTGGTGGTGAGCAGCTAAAAAGAACAGAACTAAAAAAAAACAAAAAAACGAGTCGCCAAATATCCTAGGCCTGTTGTTAACATACCTGGGCAGCCCGCCCAAGTAAAGCCTATATGTGGGAACTAGACCACCTATTCTTAACATTTAGGAGTATGCAAGGGAAACACAGGAACCAGATGATTCCTTTGTAATTTTTTGCCCATGTAGGTCTATATCAGTTTATACGGCAAACTTAAGTGCTGTAAAATTAGACTGTGATGATGTTTGTGATTCTTCTGCGGCTGGTCTTACTCACTGCAGTGAATCATCTGTTCCAAAGAGTAAATCTTGCATGCGCTGCTGGCTCCCAGTCAATCCTTTTCCTCTGGCTTCAGGCCTGGTTACTGCCACAAGTCAGCAGGACAGAAGATTGGGATCTTATTGTCTAGGTGTCATTTCTGCAAATGAAAATCCACCAAGCCTTTGTAAGCATTCTGACCATCACCCTCCTCCTCTTTCCTCCTCCTGACACCAGCCAAAAGTGATGAGCGTAGGAGTATGAAATATGTCAGCAAAAAATTAACTACAACACTTGCCCGGGATGAGAATTGGCATTTCCAAGACCATGGTTGTCAGCCAGAAAAGGGTGTACTGCCTGCTCTGAGTTAAGAGTGAAGTATTTCTTTAAATGGAGGCATTTAGCTGTCTTGAAGCCTGGTTGCCAAGTACGAGGAGAGCTGAGCAGAAGATCAGCAGGGTGATTGATGTAGTTTCAACAGTTATGGAGATAATCTACATTCCTACCACCTATGGCCACTAACTGTGGTGGGTAGTGACCTAAAGAATGTAATCATGCATACGAGCAGCATAAATGATCTCCTGAGTAGATAATTTTTCTGGATGTCGGTGCATTTTAGTGGAACAAATTTGCACGTTATTAAGCAGCCACAGATTTTTCCAGAAATCAGATACACTGCTGCATACGTGTACATGTTTATAGTTCTTAATTAAATGAAGTTTTTGAGCTGTCTGGTTTTGACAACAAACTCAAAAGTAGTGTAAACAATTGAAAAACATGGCGTTAACTCATTTCATTGAAATAATAGAGATCGATTACATCAGATGCATTATCTCCCCCAGAGTTTGTCATGCTAATATTTATAATATGGAAAAGTTCCCAGTGTTGATGATAGGCTCATAACAATTAAACAGAGTTAGGTTGTAATTAAATGCCACATGGTTCTGCAATGTCTCACAAAAAGACACAGTCCTATCCATCTACTTGCCGTTTGATACACACTTTACTGTGTATATTTGCCTCCTCGGGGGCTAAAGCGCAGCAGCAGGCCTGGAACTCACATGGCTGTATAAGGGCACGGGGACTGTGCTCGTCTGTTACAGCAGAGTGAGAATGGGGGAGGAGGGAGGCAGAGAAAGGGTGAGCTCCCATCTGGTAGTTCTTAAAACTCCTGGAATGCTTTTGCTTTAGTTACACAAACCAAACAAGCTTGCACATCAAGCCAAGACGTTCTCTCAACCCTTCTGCCTGTGCTTTCCACAACACCTTCTTCAGTTACTTGAAAAAAATGATTTGATTCAATAGATATGAGAAAATGGATAGCTATGCACTTGATTACATAAAAATATGAAATATTGCTCTCAAGTATCTGCGTGCTCGTCAGTTAATATGGAATCCTCGAGAAAACCAAGTCCAGCTGTGGGTCCAGATGTGCGTTGCTTCTAGCCGAGCTCCATCTATTCTAGTCCTGACACATTCTGGCCGTCTCACCGCCTATATCAGAACCGCCCCAAGCCATCCTAAAACATCATTTCTGCTGCTGCTGAGTGATGGTTCCCTGGCCTCCAGGCCCAAGGGAAGGAGGGAAAAGAGCGAGAAGCCAGGGAATAAAGACTGCTCTGTTTTAGTCATTATATTCAATATGGCGGGTGTCTTACTGTCCGAGTTGGATCTTGCACACTTCTCTTCCATTTGCATACATGCAGTTACAGTTTGGTTCATTTCATCTTTATTACCTGTTTGTTGTGAATAGTTTTGGGAGGGTTTTTGGCGGGCAGGGGGGTAAAAGTAACGCTACCTTACTATTCTCCAATGTCGGCTGAATTGTGTTATTAATGTGTGTTGGAGGAATTGTCTAAGGAAGAGGAGTAGGAGGGCGATGGAGGATGTCTGCTCAGTCTCAGCTGGGGATTAAAGTTAAAGCAAGATTTGTTAGAGCCCTGAGAAAAGGGATTTACAGTATTCCACCCTTTATGTGCACAGCTGTCTGCATCTGTTTCCCTTTGCTTTTTTGTCCTTCTTCCCCCCCCCCCCCCCCCCCCCCCTCTGCCTCTCACTTTTTTTTTTTTTGAGATTTGGGTTGGTTTAGTGTCCCTATTTTCACCTACTATACAGCTTAAAGTCATTGAGGTCATGTGGTTTTATTTCAAGCCTATAGTTGAAAAAACACAAATTACTGTATGGTTTTGGGGACTCTATGACATCCAAGCCTGTCTGTCTTTGTGTCCAAATGGCTTTGTTGCTAGTCAAGGTTTATGCTTATGTGACATTGAATGGATCTTCTTAATGTTTCTCCCCAAAAGATATCCGCCACCCAGAGGAGTTATCTCTACTGCGCAAGCCCCGTGATCCCAAAAAGAAGAAGAAAAAGTTGGAGGAGACAGAAGAAGATGATCTGGAACTGGAGGGTCCGATGTTAACACCTGGATCAGGTGAGCTGCTTCTATGGCTCGTTAACAATGTTTCCTAAAGAACTCCAACTGAGTTTGGAGTTGTTAGGAACAAAAATATTTCTTGATGAATAAAGCCAGGGTATTTTTGAGTTCATATTCCCAACCCATGAGTTGAAAGTTTGTATAAACCTAACCATTTAGGTTTTTACATTCTGATCTGTTTTTAGGTAATCAGGAAGAATTTTCACTTTCTTTTGTTGTGAAAAACAATTGCTCCTATTTTCTTGGGACAGCAGGTTGTATGGCAGGTTGTGCTGGCCCCATGAAGCTTCTTAGATTCTTTTTTGTATTTCATGCACTTGCGATTTAAAAAAAAAAAAAAAACACCCACCCAAAACACTAAGATGACCCGAGTTTGGTGCGCCCTGCTTCTCGTGACCAAATATGAATGTGTGAGTTTGAGGCCTGCATGGGATCTACAGCCCTCGCTCTCAATTCCTTGGCAGGGAGGACTAAAAATGGCTGAGATTCCACACATAGTTGGTCACGCTGCCATTTTAAACCCAAACCAGGCTACAGGAGTGCAGTCATACTGACCCTCCTCCCTCCTGATGGGAGACTTACAACCATCTGAGCAGGGAGGAGCAGAACAAAACAGACTGCTGTCACAGAGTTAGCATTAAGCAGAACTGCTAACACCATCAGACAGGGTGAATGAGACTCTTTGTGCGATTAGTCTTTTCTGCTCTGCAGAGTCAGCTCTGTGTGCACTGAATGACTATATAGACTCACCAGTTGCAGGGATAGCAGCCTGAACACTCATTGTGAAAAACAAATTCTCCTGAAATACAGATTTGGATCTAGGGTTGTCAAAAAAATTGATACTCGGATACTATTTGATACTAAAAATGGCTCTCAGATTAGATACTCAACCCGGCAGTGCTGTCTTTGCCTCCTCTAGTTGACACAGACCTTCAAAAAGCACTGCTGCAGATAGGCAGGCACACAGCCCCTCCCCTCACTAGTTGAACACATGAACAGTAAGTTCAACACTGGACAACACTTCAAGGAATTTCAAGACATTTTAAACGGTTATCAGAAACATTAACCTGGCTACTGGACTCATAAAAGTTTGCTGTTTAACTATTAGCATTTACCTGGTAGCTACATTAGCCTGCTGTTAAGTTATCATTAAGGTGCTAATGATGATGCTAATGGTGGAACTAGGCAGGAATCGTTATCAGTACCTGCCCGACATTAATAGGCTGTGTAAATTGTGTTAGACTAGCACAATTATTTGTGTCTAAAAAGTGTGTTGCTCTACCCCCTAACAGTACGATTTGATCAACAATGAAAGGATGGTGCCAACTCACCAGATGCACAGCACTACATCAGACAACCTCAAATTTTGCACTGCTTAAAATGATATAAGATATTGTTAAATATATAAAATAACATTGATGTTATTGTTGGTTTAGTTCTTATCTTGTAGAAAAGAGTCATGTGTCTTATTTTATTTTCCTCCCATGGTACTAAGAATGCTATTGAGCATTACTTTGTATCAAGTTTAAAATTCTAGTATCATTACAAACCTATGTGGATCAGAGTGAACGGTGTATTTATTCACTCATATATTTAAACGTAATGAGTGATTGAAACTGCAAAAAGCAGTTACTTCCCAACACATCGACCATGCCCAGAGTTGCATCACCACATTTTAAGGGGTGTGCTACACACTCCTCTACGCCTTTGGTTTAGATACATTTTGTTCCCAGTGGGTGAATGTGGTCAGAGTATTAGGTGGTGAGGAGAAACAGAGTTTCAGTAGGAATGTGGAGAATCTGTTTACTGTCACCAGTCTCCTTGTGTGAGAGAGTGTGTGTGTGTGTGTGTATGTGAGCGCACACACACACATCAGATCGCAGATCACATGCTACAGTCAAAGTACATTTTATGGCCAAGTTGTAAGATGTTATTCCGTCCCCTCGTGAGGAAGGGCTGGCCTCTTGGCCCAGATCTCCTGATAGAAATCACAAGGCTTTGAAAAGATGCAATCAGTACCACAGAACGACCTTTATCACATTTAGAACTGCAATACTTAGTTAACCAATTATTCAATCTACAGGAAATTAATATGCAACAGTTTTATTAGTCTTTTCACAATCCACCTTTTTAAATGCGATTATTATATTTTCTCAATAAGCTGATAAAACAACACATTTGATTATAATACCATTCATAAGAACGCGACAGTTATTTTAACACTTTTCTGAAGTATTTGAGTCCGATTGAATGTTTTGGAGATACTCAAGCTTTAAACAGATCATTTTGCCTTTTTCTCAATGTCTTTTTAACTGATTTATTACTGCCGAGAACGGTAAAAGAAATACATACAAGAAATGTGTGCCTATAGAGTACCTAAACACATGCAAAATAGCCTATGTGTACTGTACAGTGAGCTCCACACTGATCTCAGAAGCAAATGAAATGGGTGTTTGTCTAAACAACAAGTCCATAATGGGTACATGACCATTTATTTCCACTTGTAGACTGGCAATCTTTTTCCAAAACCTCAATCTCTATATTTAAAATTACTATTTAGGAAATGTCTCCACACTCATTTGACCTGCCTCACGTAATTGGTCATTTTTGGTAGAAAAACCATCCTCAGCTGTTGTTGTTACACGAACATAGACACGACGCTGCCTGTGATGCCAGTTCAGCAGCTCCCAGTGGAGCGGCTACGCCTTGGCATGCCCGCTGTTTGTAATCGTCTGTCTTGTCAGTGTTGAGAATGACAGACCTCGAACGGCCTTTACTTTGTAAAAATGTGCTGCACTTTATACATGCAAGGCTGGGTCATTCTGACCAACGCCTTGCCTGGGTTTTCAATCAGTCATGCTGCGTTGGATGGTTATGAATGGGTGGATGGAAACTGCAGAACTTCACTAGTCATGCCAGGGCGATCTCCCTCTGTGAAGAGGGTAAACTGAGTCATCCACTCTGAGGCTAGCAGTTGGCAGTGTCTGTGGAAATGCCAAAGATATACCCCATTCTTGTATTCCTCAACTGTTGTCTTTTTTCCTCTGTTTCCTTCTATGCCTGTAGAGTTTTCTGTGTCTTAAATCTGTCCACTTGAGTTGATTTCTACCCGTTTCCTTCCCTCTACATTTTCCTGTCTTTCTTTTTCTTACTCTTTCTCTTTTCATCCTAGCCTCTGAGATAATATACATCGGACCTGTGAAAGGTAAGCTTTCCCCTTCCTCTGTCCTTTCTTTTCAGCACTGCTTCCTCAGCATTGCCTCCTTATTCCTCTCTACACCCCACAGCTGGTGTGTTAAGGTCACATGACATATGTAGCATTTGAGACTAGCAACCGAGTCACCTGACTGGTCCTCCTAAGGAAGTCAGCTGATTCGGGTGGTGTCATGACAAAGGCTTTGCGCCCTTTTAGCAATTAGCTCATTGCTCACTTTTCTTAAAGCTACTCCAGGGGCCTGCTCACTGTGCCTGCAGGATAGCCAATCACTTGCTTGAGTATGCAGATATGAGATGGTTGTTATCGGGCAAGTTATATGTAGGACATTTGTGTTTTTACCCATAAACTTGTGTTCAGAATTAAAATCACATGCTTATAATCCTATCTGCATGCTTCAAATAGCAGCCCACACAGGAGCGCTGTAAAAACCAAATCCATGACAGTTCATTTATTGACCACCATCCCATGGTTTACTTGTAGTCTCAACAGCTGATGGTGGTCCTGCTCCTTCCATCTAAGCCCTCTATGAATCACTAGTGTGGGAGTATTAGGGAGTAAAGTCATGTTAGCATTCTTTGTTTTTGCACCAGCATTTGAGATTCAATAAACAGGATGGAGGAGGCTCCTTTGTGTTATTAATGGAACTCCAGCTTTCAATTTATACACACTTTCCCTAGATATTTGGCATTCCCCAGGGGACCCTACGGGTGATAGGATAAGTCTTCTTGACCTGATGAACTTTGCATTGGGAGGAAAACCTTGAAAGAACCACTGATCACCCTCCCCCACAAGGAAGGGGAGGCCATAGCCAGCAACATGTTCTCATGACCTCAGTTTGCAAACATAAACATCCACATGCACACTCACATACAGAAACCAAGCCCACTTCCTCATTTCAGAAGGGGTTTAATGGTTTAGCCAGTGTTGCTTGACCCTACAGAGGGAGAGTTGGAATGGAGGGGAATGAAAATACTTTGGAACTTGGACTAACAGGAAATGCAAATAACTTCACTTTGGGGGCTTTTGTTTGTAGCCAGACTCCCAAATTAAAACACTGCAGACCAAATATACATATAACTCAGCATTTAAGTTGCTTAGACACTTAGTTTATCAAAGGTTTTTTTTTATTTAGTTATATTCCTTTAACATGTTTAAAAGATATTCAATGTATTCTCCTCCAATATTTTTGTACTCTCTCTCTTTCTCGTGGGTAAATTGTGCTGTAGTTTGCTGTGTGCAGTGCATTCCTGCTGGTTTTTCTTTTGGTCTGTAAGTAAATGGGTAAACCTGATCATGTTGTGCATCACCTGCATGCTGATCAACATCTACCCCACCATCAGCAGGAGGGTGGTGTTGAAGTCACTCATCTGCAAAGTTTGTGCTGGTAGTCACATGGTGTTTTTGACCACTAACTGGTCAGGCTAGGCTGCATTTGCGTGTGCTGAGAAGTCTTCACTCTTCCCCCTCAATGCTGTGTTAGTGACTTATGTGTACTTAACTTGATTGTGAGTGTCAGTATTTGGAAGTTTTTTGTGTTAGGTTTGTATTTCTGGCTCCGCAAGGGAATACGGTAACTGATGGTTATCTTTTTTCAGGGAGCATCTACTCTAGTCCAGGCTTATACAGTAAGACCATGACCCCCACCTATGACTCAAGGGACGGCAGCCCTTTGTCACCAACTTCCGCCTGGTTCGGAGACAGTCCCCTGTCAGAGGGCAATCCCAGCATCCTTGCTGTGAGCCAGCCAATCTCCTCACCAGACATTCTGGTCAAACTGTACAAGCCCCAGTCCCTGCTGGACAAAGCCAAAATCAATCAGGGGTGAGTTAAACTTTGCCTAGTGGTTTAGTTAAAAAAAGGTCATTAACAGACAACATTTACAAGAGACTGCTTTCATGTTGTGTGAAAAAATAACATATTCTAATTAGCTGTAATCCCTGTTTGTACAGGTGGCTGGACTCGTCCAGGTCTCTCATGGAGCAGGATGTAAAGGAGAATGAGGTGCTGCTGCTGAGGTTTAAATATCACAGCTTCTTTGACCTCAATCCAAAGGTAAATCATACAGAAAAAGCACAGCACATTGTAGTCAGTTGAGATAATTATTGAGACCCTGCCATGCTGAATAGCTCTGTATCATCATAACCTAAAAGCACCAGATATAAGTTATTATAATCATAAAGTAAGCAGGGATACATCCAGCCATTAGTTGCCATGATTTGGGTAAAAATATTTGTTTAACACTGGCCTGTAGAGCTTACGTTCTATATCTGGTACCGATGACCTGAATGGGGCGTTTGAAAGACTAGTTATTTGATACTTTTGTATCATTAATCTCATACAACCTTTACCTTTGACATCACTGTATTCAAAGTTGTCCAGTTTGCTCAATAATATGGTTTGATGTGCCCACAGTATGATGCCATTCGAGTGAACCAGCTCTATGAACAGGCCAAGTGGGCCATTCTCCTGGAGGAAATTGAATGCACAGAGGAGGAAATGATGATGTTTGCTGCCCTCCAGGTAAGAAGGTTGAGTGTTTGCGTACTGATACAGTTTAAGTTGGCAAGGTATGAAATTTAAAGAAACGCTGACCTTTTTTTATTGGGTGGAAGGCACGCTTTCTTCTCAGCTTCAAGGTAATGAATTGGATAGGATTGCAGCTCAGAGTGAAGCTGTAATGCTGAAAGCCCTGTTGCAGCATGCAGGCTAAATCTTGATTATTGTGTATTGTTTCCTATTTAGTTCATACTAATAACAAAGTAAATAGGCTTTTAGATTTAAAGAGAGGTTCTTATTACAGAAGTGTACTCGTCAAACAGTTTGAACCCAAGAATTATTACGTGACTCTCGGTAAAACAGAAACACAATTTTGGTCTGGGTGGACTTTAAAGGCACTGGTGGCATTGGATTATTGGGTTTTGAGACAAGTTCAAAGTAGATCAGTAGAAATGACAGTCGCTAGAATGGATATTGGCTCGAATGGGAGTGATGTACAGATTTGAAGCTCTTTTACACCCCTAGGTTTCCTCATGTACCATTGGGGTGGTGTTCCTTCTATTTCTGACCCCCATAAACTGTGGGTGCCAAGACCTGAGGACGCCACCCTGTCTTCACCCTGAGGGTAATTATAGGGCATCTTGGAGCACAGGACCCCATACCTCAGACCACCCACCCCAGAAAGACAAGGTCTTGTAGACCTGTTCACATTCCTTTTCCCACTCTTTCACTCTGAGGTGTTAGGTTTGTTTCGTCTGACCAGTTGTAATTACACTTCACTGGTTTCTTCTTACACTGCACTGGGAGAGATGCTAATCTAAGTTGGGTGTTTGGGCCGGTAGGTAGACTGTTGCTGCCTATCTTTTAGCACTTTAGTAGCTACTACTGCGTTTCAGTCTTGGCTTTTAGCTTAGGTTTCACTGTTGACAGATACTAAGGTCTAAATAAAGAGCAATGATTGTCCAACTCTGGTATGCAGCTGGCTGGACTTAGCATGCTGTCACCCGGATGTATCACTATGGTAGTTCTCAAATATGAGGTAATCAGTGGTCAAGATTAGTGATTGACCTCATAGTCATGGACTTGGGACACAGGTTGTAGTCAGTACTTCAGCAGATAAAGAAGTAACTCTGATGATCACACAAACAAACAGAAAAATGGGAAACACTCCTTCACAGAGTTGCATTTTTTAAAGATGAGCCAGAGGATTGGACATCATGGCAAGCTCTTTGTCCTACAATATGAAGCCTTAGCCAGCTAAATCCTAGCTAAATCAGCTAAATCTCTATCAAACGCTGCATTGTATCGCTCACTTTCTTGACAGCTGTTCATTCATATATTGGTGGGGGTTGCTGATGGGGTGACATTATAAATACCATTTATCTACAAGCTAAATTTGGTATCTGTGACTCACTGATGGGTTTGTTTGTGGGGGGTTTGTAATAGAGAACAATCTCTTACTACAGTCTTGCACCAGTCCTACATTCAGTATACACTTGGTAAAAACAATTTCATTGCCTATAACAGCCTGACCTCAGTGAATCTTTACCAGTAACTTTAGCACACTTCTCTTCTTTAGACAACTTTCTTTATCTTCAGCTTCTTCCAAAAAAAACGGCATAGCTGGTAAACTCAGTGGTGTATGCTGGCAGCACTTGCTAACACAAATGCCATCACATCTTAAAGTATTTATATGGCAATTATCACAGATTGTTTTTCCTTTTTATAAGATGTAGCTGGAGCGTTTATGCACCGGTAGCACACAGCAAAACTTTATAGAAAAAAGCAATACTGTTGACCATGTTGGTGCAACAGATAACAAGCTGCTAACAGTCTATCTCCACCTCACACTTTCTTTAAATCCCCGTGTCTCAAGTGTTTTATTTTAGACCTGGAAGCTTTAAGGGAATGGACACTTTAGTAATAGATTGCAGGTTTCATGCTTTTAACCAGAGCATCGCTCTTTGTTTCATTCTCAGTACCACATCAACAAGCTGTCAATCATGTCATCAGACAACCACATGAATAATAGTGAGAAGGAGGTGGATGAAGTGGATGCAGCCCTGTCAGATCTGGAGATTACCTTGGAGGGAGGGAAGACTTCCAACACACTGGTATGAGACAAAACCACTGGTGCTTGAGTGTGCACTGGGCTTGCCTGCATCCTTTTTGTCCAAATGGGCGTCATTATGTGAATTTGTTTTTCCCCAATTGTGAAATCTTGGCATCAGTTAGGTGCTTTTGTTTCTACTTGTGACGAAGTCTCCTTTCATCAGCACTCATAAACATGACAGGAAACGCACAAAGACAATGCAATGCACTACAGTTTGCTGGAAGTGCAAAATTTCACAGTTATTCAAAAGCTCTGCATCTAACAAAGAGCTGGGGGTTCTAAGGCCCCACTGAAAATATGTCTCTACTGTTACAACAACTTCTTGAAACATGTATTTAGCTTATCAGAGGAAACTGACCTCTGAGATATTACATAAGAAGCCAGCTTACTGTGCTGAGCAATGACATTGAAAATGTACAAAGTCAAGTGTGAGGTCATTGTTTTGTGTTTAATCCTTTCCCTTTTTTTCTTTCCTTTTATTCACATATATGTATGTATGTTAAAGTGTTCCAGGCTTATTTTAACAATAGCTTTCCCCTTTCTCCTAGGGTGACATCACATCTATTCCTGAGCTAGCAGACTATGTTAAAGTCTTCAAGTAAGTCCAGTGCCATGAGGTTAAATGCACCTTTACTATTAGCAAAACCACTAAACACTGCATGTTAGTCTATGCAAGATTACATTTTATCCAAAAGCTGTTGACTATGGCGGGACCATTCTCTGGCCAAGTAAGCCTGTTTTTCTATTTTTTTATGAGCTTAAAAGGCAACCTGAAAGCTCAGCCTGCAAATATTCTTTGGCAAAAAATCTAGAGTGATTATAGTTGGACCAAGCTTTCGAATCATATTCATTTTTGGCTTGAAGCTTTTGCTGACAGGCAGGTGGCCCCTTGGGTGGTTGTCTCATAAAATGGGGGGTATGATATCAAGAGGCATTTCCTCTTTTAATGGTTTTCCACAGTGCTGGCTTCTTTCCTATTCATCTCGCTGACTTTGCACTTGAGAAGCTCTACTTCTTTTCCTCCCCCTCCTTTGTACTTATGATCTCCCCTCCCCCGCTGTTCCTCCTCACCACCAATAAAGAAAATGGTTGTTTTTTCCTTTTTTCTTTTTTTCTCCCACCTGAACTCTGACATGTCTTCCGCTTTTTTTCTCTCTAGACCCAAGAAACTGACGTTGAAGGGCTACAAGCAGTACTGGTGCACATTCAAGGATATCACAATTTCCTGTTACAAGAGTAAAGAGGAGGCACATGGGACACCTTCCCATCAAATGAATCTTAGAGGTGCAGAGACATCCCTAGTTGCATAAGAGTACACACACACACACACACAAAAAAAAAAACCCTCAATGTCATGCCCATTTATTTTTTCCCTGCAAATAAAAAAAATCTGAGGTTGCATGTCTAAAGAACAGGCTCTGACACTTGACCTCTTTTTCCTGCCTGCACCATGCTTTTCTATTTGTAGGCTGTGAGGTAACGCCAGATGTTAACATCTCTGGTCAGAAATTCAACATCAAGTTGCTAATCCCTGTGGCTGATGGCATGAATGAGATCTGGCTTCGGTGTGACACGGTGAGGCTGAAGTTGGTGCACCCTTTAATGCGCTGTCTTATTCCTTTTTAGAGTTGGTTAATTATGACTTTTCATCTCCAGGAGAAACAGTACGCCCACTGGATGGCTGCATGCCGCTTGGCCTCCAAGGGGAAGACCATGGCGGATAGCTCATACAACCTGGAGGTCCAGAACATTCTGTCCTTCCTTAAGATGCAGCACATGAACCCTGACCTACCCATTGAACCAGTTGCTACTGATATCAACCCAGAATGCCTGGTGTCTCCGCGCTACCTGAAGAAGTACAAGAACAAACAGGTAAGCCATGTAGTCCAGGTTAGGATCTGTTTACAGCAATGTGGAGGTTAAAATGGTAGAAATGTTTGGTAAGGGGAAAAAAAGGGTTATCATCTAGTCTAGTGTGTGTTTTTAGAAAAGCTGATTACATGGTTGAAAGGTTGAAAAGCATCTGATTCATTCCAGGTGGGGTCCTCCTAACATCTGAGTTGTTTAAATACCTGTTCCTCTACTCCTCCTCTCTACATTTCTACCCACCACGTTCTCAGCTCTGTGATTGTAGAAAAAAGGACTTAAAGAGCAGAGAGTCATATGGATACATATCAGATGCAATGGATCAGAAAACCCGTTATTATGGACCTCGTTATAATCTGGTGTAACATTTAATCATTAACGATGAATGTTCTCAAGTGTTATGTAGATTTGTGTGTTTGTGTACCCTGGAACAGCTGAGTACACAGCTGCCATGGTCAGGGATGGGTGAGGGAGGGGGTTCTCTTCTCGTAGCTTATTCACTCAATCTGGATTTGTTCTTATCGTAGTAGGAAAATACAGTGGTGCTAGGAGGCTAGAATGATGTTGGGAAGCTGCTGCTGGTACAGCAGGTGACGACTCAAATATTATCTGAAGCATAACTTTAAGTATCATTGATGTCTGGAAAAAAATTGCTCAAAGAAATGAGGGAATAAAGGGGTAAAAATGGACGTAGAACAGGAAAGGATCTAGGCAGGTTTGAACCATAGGAAACCAGGAATGTTATTAAAAGCAGTTGAAATAGAAATTATTGACACTCTAGGAGAAGTTAGACTTTGTTAGTCTGTGCTGCAAACTTCCTATAGGTTACCACAGTACAAAGCAGTGTTTCTCTTTAATGCTCCTTTCATAGAGGAAATGTGCATGTTAAGAGATCAAACACACAGCAGTACTAAAAGTCAGCAGTTAATCCCAAATTACAACAGCTCAAATTTAAAGTTTCAGTTCTGTCTTTCTATTTGAGCCTGACTCGCTATCTTCTTAGTTTAGTCAGGAAATCCCTTAAATATATTTGGGGTCACCCACATGAAATTACTTCCACATCTATAACAAAACCTACTGATAAAAAAAATAAAATCAAAGAGTTGATTTAGTGTCAGGTAAAAATGCCATAAATGTGTGTCACTGCCCAACCTACAGTTTACCTGATGTCACTGAGAGACAGAGAAGAGTCCTAGCTCACTTTGGCTCATCTTTTCCTGCACTATTTTAGAGCTCTTTACATTTTTCTTACATGCTTGCTGTATAACTTAATCAGAGCTGCAGTTGTGGCCAGTGACAAAAAAGGGGTGTAGAAATAGATAAGGGTTTTTTTTTTTGTTGGGGGGGTTACAGAAAAGAAACACTCTGTAGCAAAATAATTGCATGGAACTGGGGCTAGCTTAAATAGGAAGGTTTTTTTCCCCTTTTTGTTTTTTGAGTATTAGTAGTAATAGCACAGGATGTGTGTCTGTCTGTGGTCCTTTCTGGCACAGATCCAGTCTCGCACTCAAACACAGTCTAATAGATGATCTCCCTGGGCATAACATTAAAGCGTAATGGTGTACAGTCCCTTGTTCACACACACACACACACACACACACACACACACACACACACACACACACACACACACACACACACACACACACACATGTAGTGGGCGTGGGACATCCGGAAATGAGCCATGCTTGGGAATGTTGCGCGGGAAAACTGTCTGGGATAAGCCCATTAACTCTTTGGCCAGCTGCAGCCCCTCCCCACCTCCCTTAAACTGGACTTCCTGTTGCAAGATTTGTCAGAGTAGACTTCTGTGCTGCATCTCCAGCCAGATACACGCACACAGGAGTTTTGTGATTACGTGAGTCAGGGTGGTTTCTGGATAAATGGGTTTATTTTAAACAGAAAATAAAGACCTGCAGCTTGGAGAAGCCCAACACCTTTCACTGCTGCTGTCACACATCGCCATCTTGTGGCTGACAAAGATATTACATAGAAACTGACTTCAGGGTTTTTTGGTTTGTTTTTTTTAATGGCTCATTGTGTTTACAAAGAACAGGCAGGCATGATCTGACCTAAAATCTGCAGTTACACTGCCCACTTCCTTTATGTGAAAATGTGTGATTTCCTTGATTGCAGCTGTACTTTCCTCCTCCTGGCTGAACGCTGCATGCCCCTTTAGCTCCACAGCCTTCCTCCCCGCTTTCTGTTATTACAGTCATGTCCTGCATTGTTGTTGTTGTTTTTTTTAATCTTTCCTCTCTCAACAGTGATCTTACTGTCTTCTTCTCTTTGTCCAAACGTTGTATTCCTTCTATCTGTATGCATCTCCTTCATTCCCATCTATCTTCCCATACCTACCTCTCCTCCTCAGCCAGGCTATATCAGGGACTTGGTAAGTTGTGTCCACTGGCTGCTGTTTTAAGCTTTAGATACTTGCATGATTGTTTGAACTCTGAACAATTTATGTATCTGGGTTATCAAACCTAACAATAACTATAGCAAGTCATAGTGGCCGCCATAGTAGATGGTATAGTTTCTGTATGTCACTTGTTATTAACTCTAACAGTGTTCTTTGGGGTGTACAAGATAAGAAAGTAACACATAATTATATCAAGTGAGCATCTGTGTGGTGTGGGGCTATAAATATACAGACTGAGTGAAACAAATGGACCATGCAGGTCTTTTGCATGTTTTAGCTCATTTAACACACAGTCCATATGCAGCATTTAACGTTAGCCTCACTGATGTAATAGAGCAGACCCTTGTGAAAATGTTTTTAGACTGATGAATAGTTTAATGTATTTTATTCTTTCTTTTTTTTTAATAATATGTTTAGCCTTTAGTTAGATGCTTATTTTAGTTCATGTATTTCTAATATATGTAAAGCAGAGCCCAGACTGCTGAAGATAAGTGATCCATCACGGTAAATCTAATTTACGTATTTTATTGTAATGCAGTCCGGCAGAGACCACTAAAGCTTTTCAAGTGCATTAGAGAAGCTGTGATGTTCAGGCAGCTTCACTGCAACCTTTTTAATGTATAAAATGATCAGTCCATGATGGATTACTTATCTTTAGGGGAGTTTACTACTCATTCTCTAAGTGTACTGACAGAAATGGTAGAATCCTTGTTTTGGGCTATGTGGTCATTTTGACTTTCTGCTCCTGTGCTCATGGTAAGGTTTAGGTTACAGCCTTAAGAATCATGTAGCACCACTGGAGGGAGGCACACATGTGTGAATACATGCATGCCAATTCACACAGTTCACCCTGAAAGCTTCCTTAAGTTGGCTCATTAACCTCAGTCTGGGTTCTAAAGCAGACTCGGATTCATAATTGTTTTCTAGCTGTACGTAGTAGACATTCACTGTGAACGTTCACTGGTTATTGACACCCTGCTCTGAAAGCTTTATGGGGTTAACCACAGCTTGTTTACACTTTAAGCGTGTGTTAAATTGGTGCATTGGGTTGTTAGAGTGTGGTGTGTGGGATGCATTTGTTTACAGTCATTAGTGTGTATGTTCGTGAATACTTTAAATGGTGGGAGTAAATAAAAAATACATAAAAAAAAAAAAAAAAAAAGTCATGTGTGTAATGAGTGCGGTTTTGTTTCTGTCAGATTTCAGCCCGGATTCTTGAAGCCCACCAGAATGTGGCCCAAATGAGTCTCATTGAGGCCAAGATGCGCTTTATCCAGGCATGGCAGTCCCTTCCTGAGTTTGGGATCACTCATTTCCTTGCAAAGTATGTTTGTAACAACTGACTAAAGATGTGTCTTCATCCAAAAAAACTCATCATACATACTGACAGTCACATATTTAGTCATTGTATCAACACACTTTCATTCCACAATAGATTCTAACTCTTTTCTTCTTTGCAGGTTCCAGGGTGGAAAGCGGGAGGAGCTGATCGGTATCACTTATAATCGTTTGATCCGGATGGACGCCAGCACCGGAGATGCCATCAAGACATGGCGCTTTAGTAACATGAAACAGTGGAACGTCAACTGGGAGATCAAGATGGTAGGAAACCCACATAACTGCTTTACCTTTAGTATTACCTTCTTAAAAACATTATTGGAACATGACAGGCACACTGATTCGATCAGATACAAAATTAACACAGTGTTATAAAACAGAAGAGGCAAATTTAGCTTCCTTTTAACCTTCTTGGATTTATTTTGCTGGTTTGTTTAATTGTGTTTGATAATTAAGTGAATGACTTGAATTTGTTGATCTATTAATCTAGTAAAAAGGGTGGAAGTCAACAGTGAAAGTTCTTTGCATTGCTTGTTGTGATGTTAGCTTAGCTGATCACACATATAAAACGACTATGTCAGCCAAAAAACGACTGATGTGACTGATGTGACGTGCTCTGTGTGCACAGGTGACTGTGGAATTTGCAGACGAGCCCAGTCTTTCATTCATCTGCGCCGAAGTGGACTGTAAGGTGGTCCACGAGTTCATTGGTGGCTACATCTTCCTGTCCACGCGTGCCAAGGACCAGAATGAGTCTCTAGATGAGGAAATGTTCTATAAGCTGACAAGCGGCTGGGTCTGAGCTGTTCCAGGCTGCCAGGGTTCAATGATTGTAGGTCAGGGGCCAGGAGGGGGAGTGGCTGGAGGTCGGGGGGAAACCTCAATATATGAATTTATTTTACTTTTTCTTTTTAATTGTTTAGGTCTGCGCTGAAAAGCCCAGAGCAGCATGACTATTGCCATGGTTGACGCTATTTTTAAGGTCATAGTTTTTTGGAGGTTTTTTTGCATTAATGCTGACAAGGTCATTTGTTGCAACACTAATATTGTGGTGGATGCAGTTCAGATGAACTCCAGTGGTTGAGCAGAAAGCTAAGTTTGTCTGTTGTCCTACAACCACCTGTCTCCTCTCCTCCTGGACTGGCCACCAACTTACGTCCATGACGACCCTTTAACACCATTCAAACATCAGAATAAATCCCAAAGAATCTTTTTTCCCCACTTATTCTTTTTCACTTTCCTTTTTTCTCTCTCTTTTGGAACTGGACTAAAGAGGCTGACATAACAACGTAGATAAAAATGTAATTGTAGTGCCTCAGGGACCTACAGTTACTCATCCTAAAAGGTGGTTATCAAGAGTATCTATAACAGCAGAGGTCAGTCGATCAGATCTGCATGTCCATCCTGTCCACTCTGTGAAAGGTTTTTCTTTGAAGTCACGTGTAAGTGCACTTGTGCAGTATATAGTCCTGTTTATGAATAAGCTGTCCTGAACTTTCCGTTTATTTTTTTGCTTCTGATTTCTGTCGTTGCCTCACAACTTGTGTCCTTCCTGTTGAGTCTCTCTGTTGATTATGTTTTAGCTGACAGGTTTGACATTGTGAGATGTACTCTGTATTTAATAGACCGCTAAAAATGAGAGCACACTACAGTTCAGTGCAACAGCATGAGCATCAAGTGGGTTTGAGTTATCTGGTTTCCGGCTGATGTAAATGTCCTTGCTGCAGAAATGTTGATAGAGTGTAGCGCTGACTACAACCGCCTACTAGTTTTTTTTTAAAGTAAGGTGTAAAAATTTTCAGTTAGAATGTTCAACTAAGGTAATTAACATGCCTTTAAAACATGATGTCTTTTTATATTTTCCAAACTGTAAGCAGTCTTCTGTTTAGACAAAGCTTAAAGTGCACAGATTTTATGCCAGAGAGCATTAACACATCTGTTTATGGCTCTTTTTCTGACCACAGTTTTAGGTCAGCTTTGAACGGCATCCTCAGATCTGAAACCACTGATGTCTCATAGCGTAGTGCATGTACACTACATAACAGGAGGGACATTATCACATATCCCTTGTACTGGCTTTTACATTAACGCTGTTTTGTTTGTCACACCATATAGTATTATTACTATTATTATTATTGTTGTTGTTGTTATCGTTATTATCAGTACACACCAGCAAAAGGTCACAGAGTTTAAAAAATAAATATGCAAACTTTTTTTGTTCTGTCCTCAGTATGAAGGATCAGTAAATGAAGTATTTTTTTTGTAACTAATGTAAAAAAAACACAAACATTTTTATAGAATTGTACAGTTTTGTTTTGTTTTTCTGCATTTTGGGGGTTTGCAGGTAAGCCATCTGTCAACACGTGTAGTAAATGTGCCTGCTCATGTTGTAGTCTTACTGAGTTTCAGATGAAGATATATGTGAATATATATGAAGATAACACTAGTCTCAAACTCCAGGTTTGGTTAAGAAGTTCTGTTGAGTATATATATTTTTCTAAAATACAGATACACAAGCCTTTTTCACTGTGCCCTGTCTCCCCCCATTTCTGCTTTCTCTTCTACATTTCCATTTGTAGCTCTGTCATTTTTAGCTCATTTAAAAAAAGAACTGACATTGTCATTGATGTGCTTTTTTTGCTGCAAGTTTGACTCTATGCCATTTTAGGTTACTTCACTACTTACTATTTGTCTGGTATTTGACACAATTGAAGTGTGCAATTAAATAATGTCCATATGAAGGAGAGACAAATCAGCAAAAAAAAAAGAAAAAAAGAACAGAGGTAAGCGAAAACTGTTCTGTTAATTTTTAATTTCTCTGACTTTTTGTTTGCCTTCAGTGTCAAGAGTAGCAGTGCATGTCCTGCTGTTCTGTTTTCTGACTGTAAAAATGCATTTATTTAAAAAAATGAATAAAATAATTTTTATTTAATTACCTGTATCTGTCCTTGATTTGACATAATTTGCCATTACAATATAACATTTGCACAAAAGTAAAATATGACATTAAGGCTGCAACAATTCGTCGTTATACTCGACGACGCGGAATTTTATTGTCCACACGTCCTATTCTAAAAAAACAAAAACAAAAAACAACCCACAAGTGTGTTTCTTGTACTTGCAGTACACTGCAGTAAGCTATATTCTGCTAAGACTGCACTCAATACTACAAAGAAGAAACTAGCGCGAACGGCAAAACGAAGAAGGAAGGAAATGGAAACAGGTTTTTTAAAAAGTGAAAACATTTCACAGTAAACAAATGCAGACTGTGTAAAGTGGAGCTTTCCCACCGCGACATCACTACTGCAGTGTAGCAGAAGTGGCCTCAGAAGGTCTGCTCGATAATGTTAATGCAGCACTACGGATGATATCTACAGCCACGCTTACCGAGACTGATCTACAATACGGCAGCAGTGAGATGCTTGGCTAGAAGTTGGCAAGTGGATCTGAGGGCAGACCATAGCAACCTCCTCCCCCTGAACAGGGTCCAGTAACCATCACGGTGGCAGACATCCAAGCAAGGGTCTCTAGTATGAAGAGCATGAACCAGGCCCCGACATAGTTCACGCCTATTGGCTGAAGAAGCTGACTGCACTCCACGAGCGTCTGGCAGCACAAATGAACCAGCTGCTAGTTGACGAGAGATACCCGGAATGGCTAACCGAAGGTCGGACGGTCCTGATCCCCAAGGACCCCAAGAAGGGACCGGTCCCATCCAACTACCGACCAATAACCTGCCTCAGTACTACATGGAATGTAGTACATGTCAGGCATCATATCGGCTAAGATGAACAGGCACATGGGTCAATACATGAGCGGGGATTGGCAAGAATACCAGAGGCGCAAAACACCAGCTACTAGACAGAACAGTCAGCTGAGACTGCAAGACAAAGAAGCTTTTATACATTAAGTGAAGTTGAGAAAGATTATACTTACGGAGTTTCCCATTGAAACATAAACAAAAACTGAACCTTGTGATGAGGATACAATTTCCAGTTGCCGAATAATATACCCAACAAACACTACTTGAGTTGCAGCGTCATATACAAGTGTACTGATTATATTTCTCCACCAGAGGGCAGTCTACAGCCATCTGTACTGCCCATGTTTCTCCTGCAGTCCAGTGCTGGGTGCATTCTTAACCAAAAAGAGCTGCTTTTGCCTACATCTGAATGGTATACCTGGCATCCCAGCAGAAGCCAAATGCCAGATTGTGGAGGAGATTAGATCAGAGAACGCCTGCAGACAGTCTGCCTATTTGCAAGCTTTTGCCCATTCCTCTATAGTGGGTACGGTGTATGTCTGTCACCTGCAGAGATGCTGGGCGATGGAGGTATTAAACAGGGAGCTCCTACCATGATATTTGATGGAGACTGTAAAGATGACAGGGACTGTGAGCACAGGGTTGGATGAAATTATGATTTTATGATTAGAATTAGGTGTGGTAATTAAAAACTGCTTTAAAAATCCAGTGATCATTATGAATATATTCTTTTTTTTTAAAGTTAATTGTTGAAAAATACTGGCCCTACTATAGAACCCTGTGGAACTCCATAACTAACTTTTGTATGTGGAAAACTTTGGGCCATAGACTCACTGCCAATGCTTATGTTAAAAAATATAGAGAAGGTTGTACATCTGAAGTTTAGTCTTGGAAACCTTAAAAATGTGTTTCACAAAAAGTACCGTAAATTTTTTTTCTCTGGTTGCTGAGATTTCAGCTTTAATGATCCCTTTAAAAAAAAGAAGAAGAAGAAGACTCTCCAGCATTGGCGTTGAGTCCTCAACTCCTATCCTCCCACATTTCATTTAATAATCTTACAGTGTATTTTAACAGCCCTGCGGTCATTTGTGCGATCAGATGAGGTGTGCAGCATGACAGCGGGAATAATAAATCCTCCAAGAACATCTTGTTCTTGCTGAAAAATGTGTCACAATCCAACAGTTAAACTGGAAAGTTGGGCAGCGATAACTTCCAAGAAACCATTTGATGCGGTCAACAAATCAAGTTTCATTTGGCAACTGGATCTAGATATGGAAGCATAAATGTGGCTATTCTTCTAAAGCTCTCTGATGTTATATAGCCTATACTCCAGTGGGATCTTGCCCTATTGTGTTCAAAGCGTGCACTGGAAGTAAAGACGTCACAATAACGGCTCCAGCCAATGACGTGGAGTTCTTTGAACATCTAGACTGCCTTGATGTGAGAGAAGAATATGTTGCAGGAGACCTAAAGGTGACATTTATAGACTATATGCTTCTCACAAACATTTTTTTGCATTTTGCAGGAAGTAAACACATAAAAGAAGCAGCACAATACAGAGAGCAAAGTAGCACCTGTTGTCATTCAATGCAGCAGCTTCCTGGCTGTATAATTCAATTACAAGGAAGTTCTGCTCCGCTTTCCTGTAGTTCACAGCCAGTTAAAGTCATTGTTAATGTCATGGAGCTCTCTCTCTCTCTAGGAAACCCTTTCTGACATTTACCCTCTTTGCCTGCAGTGAGCAGTGTGCCACAGATAATGTGAGCGATGCCGGCAGATGTGCAGATTTTTTTTTTTTGCTTTTCAAACCAGTTTTTATCTAGATCAATATTTTTATTATCTTCCTCAAACTCCTGGCACCTGCTGTTAAAATGTCATTTTCAGGGGAAAATGTGTGGCGATTCAACTACTAGCGGTAAATATAATGAGAGCGAAAACTGATTTTCGGGATGGCGATGCTGTTCTAATGGTTGGTACTCCAATATTTTGGATTGGTCCTGACTGTAATATTTTGCTTTTTTTGTTGTGACTTTTATAGTCACCGTGTCTTAATGGTTTTAGTTACCCTTTTTTACCATCAAGAGCCACAATGAAGTAAAAACTTGAGTAGATTTCCATTGGATTTATGATGAAACAATCTTGGCATTCTCCTAAATTCTTCTCCATTTTGTTCTCCAGCAGCAAACAAATATATTTCTTATGTTTCAACTCATGTCAAAACCTAATTTTTAAAAAGTTTTAAGCATAATTAATCGCCTTATTTATTTAGGTTTGTAAATCAACAACAAATGACTATAATCCCTGAAAGTCTAGTTTGTCTCCAGCATTATTTGAGTGTTTCTTTGTGCAAGCCAATTAATTTTGGAAGTTGAGATCCTACTCGTTATGAAAAGAAAATAATGTCAGATTCATCATTCTTTCTGTGTTGATAGGAGTTATGTGGGTAGTTCAGCTTCACCACTAGGGGGCTGTCTAACCAAATTGTGATATATACTGTGTCGTAGAAGCAGCGGCAGGTTATGTTTACGTACATGGATGTGAGCCACGTTAAAATAAAGAAGCTTGCTAACTACTACGGATGTTTTATTGAAAACACGACATGGTACCAGGAGTGGGGTAGTAAAGCAGGTCATCATGGACAGTGTTAAGCCACCAGATGCCGTCAACTGGAACGGAAATGTGGACTGTGAGTGGCGAACTTTTAAACAGCGGTTTATGCTATACCTGCAAGCTGTCGGCCTAGATAGTAAGCCTGATACATGGAAGATTGCACTGCTTCTTACCGTAGCAGGTCCACAAGCGGTGGAAGTATATAACACGTTTGTGTTCGCAACTGCAGAAGACAAAGAAAAGTTTGACGAAGTAGTGAGAAAGTTTGATGAACACTGTTCGCCCAAAAAGAATGAAACATTTGAGAGGTACGTCTTTCGGTCACGTATACAACAACCTTCAGAGAGTTTTGATACGTTTCTGACTGACCTCAAGTTAAAGGCAAGAACATGCAATTTTGGACAGCTGCAAGAATCTATGATAAGAGATCAGATCGTATTTGGAATAAAAGATATAAAGATAAGAGAGAGGCTTCTGAGAGAGGCGGATCTGACTTTAGCAAGTGCTGTGAAAGTATGTCATGCCAGCGAGCTCGCCATACAACATGCAAAAACCTTCAGCAGGTCGCCGAGGGAAACAGACACGGAAAGCACAGCTGTAGCTGCAGTTAATACACGGCAGGCAGGGCGCACGTACAAAAAAGAACAGAAAGAATCAAAAGACACTTTCTTGTGCAAAAGATGTGGCACAAAACATGGAAGGAAACAATGCCCAGCTTATGGTAAAATATGCAAAAAATGCAATGGACAAAACCATTTTGCCAAGCAATGTTTTTCAAAGAATAAACAAAAAGAAAGAGTACACACAGTAGAAGAAACTGCTCTCAGTGACACGTTTTTTGTGGGAATGGTAATGCAGCAAGATACACCCATGGACCAACCTGCAGTCAGTACAGTGAAGCAGGACAAATGGACAGAGATGTTACCAGTGAACGGAGCCCTGGTAACTTTCAAACTGGACACAGGAGCCAAGGCTAATCTGGTGAATGAGCTGGATGTGAAAGCGATGAAAACGAAACCACACATATTCCAAAATAACAGTTTACTCCAAGCATATAATGGAGAACCAATCAAAACCAAAGGTAAATGCAGGCTCCGGGTACAAGTAAAAGGAAAATATCACAGTCTGATGTTTATCATTGTGCCAGAGGGACATGAATCTCTGTTGGGAGATAAAGCATGTGAGAGACTCGGCCTAGTCAGACGGGTATACAGTATAAACAGCTCTGAGCCCAAAAGTGTGAAAGAAATCGTGGATCTGTACCCAGACATATTCAAGGGGTTTGGAGTCTTACCCTTCACCTACAAGATAAAGCTGAAAGAAGGAGCTCAGCCTGTGGTTCATGCACCTCGACGTGTTCCAGCTGCTCTTAAAGACAAGCTTAAAGAGGAACTAGAGCGGATGGAGGCACTGGAAGTCATAAGAAAAGTTGAAGAACCTACTCAATGGGTTAACTCCATGGTGTGCATTAAAAAACCAACCGGCGCTCTTAGAGTCTGCATGGATCCGAAAGACTTAAATGCTAACATACAAAGAGAGCATTACCAGATACCTACAAGAGAAGAAATAACAAGTGAAATGGCTGGTGCAAAATTTTTTAGCAAACTAGATGCGTCCCAAGGATTTTGGCAACTCAAGCTTCATGAGGACAGTACAAAATACTGCACGTTCAACACGCCATTTGGGCGTTACTGCTTCTTGAGAATGCCTTTTGGAATTTCTTCAGCTCCTGAGATATTCCACAGGACCATGGAGCATATGATCGAGGGAATCGAGGGAGTCAGAGTTTATATGGACAACATCATTTTGTGGGGATCCACACTACAGCAGCACAATGAGAGACTAGTAAAGGTTTTGGAAAGGGTGAAACGTTATGGACTTAAACTGAACAGAGTAAAATGTCAGTTTGGCGTGGGTGACATTACCTTTCTCGGTGACAAGCTGACAGCCGAAGGCATCGAGCCGGACAAGGAAAAGCTACGAGCTATACTGGAAATGCCACGTCCTGAAGATAAAAAAGGTGTGTTGAGAATCCTGGGAATGGTTAACTTTATTGGAAAATTCATCCCAAGCCTGGCGGCCAAAACAGTGCACCTGAGACAGCTTCTACACAATAGCTGCGAGTTCAGATGGAATGAAGAACTGGAAAACGAGTGGCAACAACTGAAAAAGACACTTACAACAGAGCCAGTTTTGGCGTATTTTGATCCAAAAAGAAAAACAAAAGTGTCAACAGATGCATCGAAGGCCGGGATCGGCGCAGTGTTGTTGCAGGCTTATGGAGACCACTGGAGGCCAGTGGCATATGCCTCAAGAGCAATGACAGAGACAGAATCTCACTACGCCCAAATAGAAAAAGAGACATTGGGGCTTGTTTTTGGATTTGAAAAGTTCCACACCTATGTCTATGGTTTGCCAACATTTGTGGCAGAGACTGACCACAAGCCATTGATAGCCATAATCAAGAAAAACTTAAGTGAAATGTCTCCACGCATTCAAAGATTGATGATGAAACTACAGCGCTATGATTTCAACTTGATCTACACACCAGGTAAACACATTGTGTTAGCAGATGCACTCTCTAGGGCCACAACCCCAAACAAAGAGCAAAGCTCCACAGAGATGGATGTAAATATACATGTAAACCTGGTAGCAGAGTCACTTCCTGTGTCAGACAGAAAATCACATCAGATCAAGGCTGAAACACAAAAGGACTCTAGTCTGCAAAGAGTTATAACACTGTTGAATGGGAAATGGCCAAGAGGTGAATGCAAAACATACTACAACATAAGAGCAGAACTAAGTGTTGTGAATGGACTTCTGCTAAGACAAAACAGAGTAGTAATTCCACACTCACTGAGAGGAGACATCCTGAAAAGACTGCATGAGGGACATCTAGGCATAGAGAAATGCAAACGGAGAGCCAGAACAGCAGTCTATTGGCCAGGTATAAATGCAGACATTGAGCAAATGGTTTCCACTTGTGATACGTGTATCAAACACCAGGCAAAACAACCAAAAGAGCCTCTGACCATAACAGACATACCGGAGGAACCATGGCAGAAAGTCGGAACAGACATTTTCCACCTAGGAGGAAAAAACTACCTGCTGGTTATTGATTACTTGTCAAACTATCCAGAGATGGCATTATTGTCCAACATGTCAGCTACTTGTGTCATAACGCACATGAAATCAATATTTGCTAGACATGGGATACCACAGATTGTTCATAGTAACAATGGACCTTGCTATAGTTGTAGAGAATTCCAACTATTTGCTCAGGAATATGACTTTAAACATGTGACCTCAAGCCCCCTGCATCCACAGTCCAATGGGAAAGCAGAGAAAGGTGTGCACATTGTGAAACAGTTACTAAAGAAAGCACAAGATGGTAAGGCAGATCCTTATTTGGCACTACTGAGCTACAGAGCATCACCACTGGAGCATGGCAAGTCACCAGCAGAAATATTAATGGGAAGAAAACTACGGACCACTCTTCCTTACACAACAACCAGGAAACATAAACAAGTGAGAGACAAAATGAAACAGTTGCAGAAGAGACAAAAGGTCAACTTTGACAAGTCCTCAAAAAGTCTAAAACCACTCGCACCCAATGAAGCAGTCAGAGTGGAAGATGCAAACATCTGGGAAAAGAGAGCAACTGTACTGGAGGAGGTAAACCCAAGATCGTACAATGTGAAAACTGAAGATGGACTGATATTAAGGAGAAATCGGAGGAGTTTACTGTACACTCAAAAGACAATGGGACCATCGGAAGAACAGTGTGATGACAACAACACACCACCTGAACCAACAACACCCGTGAAGGACAGTGTGGAGCAAAGAGACCAGTCACCCATTGTCAGAAGATCAGCACGCTCTATCAAGCCACCTGATAGACTAAACCTTTAAGCATATATATATATGTATATGTTGGTGTATACATATATAGCTAGATATATATGCATATATCAAAAAGGAACTTTCTGCATTATTGTGTGTTCCGTAGTTTACACTGTCACAAGTGTTTGTGATGTTATTCAAGCTATGCAATGTTAGGTATGTTTCCATAGTGTTGTTCAGCAGATAACATCTAAAGAAAAGGGGATGTGTTGATAGGAGTTATGTGGGTAGTTCAGCTTCACCACTAGGGGGCTGTCTAACCAAATTGTGATATATACTGTGTCGTAGAAGCAGCGGCAGGTTATGTTTACGTACATGGATGTGAGCCACGTTAAAATAAAGAAGCTTGCTAACTACTACGGATGTTTTATTGAAAACACGACACTTTCCAAACCCTTTCAATTTCCTTATAGTATCTTCAGCGTACACACAGTCAGTCAGTGAGCTTCACCGTTCCATTTCACATATTAGATGACAGGAATTCCACCCTTGACAAACCTCACATATGTTATTGCCATTATCTTGGACAGTTCAGTGTAGATATTTCCATGGAAAAGGCTCAGTCTGGGCTAAACACTAATGAGTGCCAAGAATCTTATCTTGATGTCATCCATTACACTCTGGTGCTGCTAACCTGACTTTAAAGACTTTATGAACACATGTTCTTTTGTTTCCAAGGCTAAAAAGTTAATTCAATAAGTTTCCTAAATCCTCCCTATTTTCTTTGTTACTCATAAATTCAAATGGCACTAGTCAGGTCTTGGTTTACACAATCATACCATCACTGCTTTAACCTGTTCTGGTTTTGATGGAAACCAGAAAGCAGTCCCCTTCCATGACCAAAATTAGGCATTCCTATGTCTCATGTGTTGGATGAGCACTGTGAACCTTTGACCACCAACTTGTTAGCCTTGCTTTGAATTCCAGGACACCTCACATGCATTTGCAGAAATATAAGTGTGTCATTAAAGTCTCAGAGCCAATCCAGAGGGTGTCCTCTAAGCAGATGAGGTCATGTCACATGCTGTTTATTGAGATGAGATGGGCCTGTGGTGAGCCAAGACGCTTGCTTCATCACTTTCTGCAGGATTGCATGGTCATGCGTACAAACAAGTGTAAGCAATAAGGGTTAGAAACCATAGCTAAAGATACAGATGTTGTGTATTTCAGCTCACGTAACAGTTCAGCCTAAGTCTGCTGTCAGGCTATTTGCTGTGAGAGTCTTTAAAGTAATTCCCTTCTCCCTCAGGGATCTTTTGGCTTTAAGCACTGTTGCACTTAATTGGGTAATTTGCATCACCTCTCTCTCAAAAATGTATTTTGTGTGGCTAAATCATGCAATTTAAAACAGAGTTTTGGTCAGGGAGCACATATGGAACAAAAAGACAAGTGTCAGGTCACTTTGCATGGCAGTAGGAGAACTTATGGTTGCCTGAGGCATAATGAGAGTACATCTATTCAGGTCTGCTGACTTGTCTAACAAGGAAAAAAACAGAAGTAATCTAATGGGGGAATGTGCAGTTTAGAGCAATCCGACAGCACTTTTTATTGCATTATGACCTATTCCTTTGAAAAAAAAAATCAGGTGTCTATAAATCGATCCCTGTGCATCAATAGCATTAAAACAGCCTATACAGCCATAACTTTTAAAGACCTCACTGGTGCGTTCTCCTTCAATTTCGCCCTCATTTTTTATTGCTTGTTTGTTAATAGATCTGTGTTTGTCCCAAAGTCTCAGTGGCTCCCATGTCCGTCCCTGCATCTCTACCTTATCTCCGTTTGGACTCATGGGTATAGCAGTGTCTTTTGTTCTGTCGACAGTATAAACGAAATTGAAACGGCAAATTGAAATAGGAATCTTAGCTTACTGTGTTGCCCAGGGAGCTTTGCACTTTGATAAGCTAATTTAGGTGCTTTTGACTGTCAGCTGGCAGTGAAACAGTGATAAGGGGTAGAGTGAGAGTCAGTCACTGACAGGCAGAGATAGGAGAAAGAGAAGACACAGGACTCTTAGATGAAAACTCGAAAAGAGAGCTGAAAACCTGAAGTTGTCCAACCAATGCACAGAGTAAAATGATTCACTAGTTTTGCACTGCTGTAAAGAAATAACTTACCTTATATTTATGGCACCAGGTTCCAACATTTGTTAGACATTTAGAAACATATGTAGAAATGACCAAGAAAGTAGAAAGCTGTATATATTAAAAAAAAGTAAAAGTGCTGTATTAAAGGACGTCTTTAATGTAATGCATGAATACAGACAGAGTGACTCCTGTGATGATTGCAGGTGCCTTTAAAATGATAAAGGTGACAGTGTTTTGAAGAGTACCATACAATACACACACACACACACACACACACACAGAGACACTCACAAAGCTATCATTTAGCTGTCCCGCTGCTGTGATAGAGATGGATTGAGTTTGTATTGTTTAATGGTGCGTGCCTCCATTACGGAGTTTTTTGCCCAGTGAGCTGCTCTCAGATTTGGCTTCAGCACACCCCAGGGTATTAACTTTGATTCAGGATGAGCTCTTCTGAAAAAATAATTTTCCCCCCAAAAACGCTGCATAAAGCAGCTGCCTGTGGACAAAATTAGTTTCTAAAGTGTTTCCACAGTGGATGGTGGCAGGCAAATGCAAAACAGAGGCAGACTGAACCACGTTTCACAGTTATTAAGTGTTTGGCATTTCACATTGTGTTTCGTTTGTACTCCGTACTACTGCAGCGGCCTTAGAGTGACAGGCTGAATGGTTCATTTTGTATTCACTACTTATTTGTGTTACTCGCCTCTGTCAGTGCGCCCCAGGGTGGCTGTGGCTACAATGTAGCTTGCCATCACCAGTGTGTGAATGGGTGGATGACTGGATGTGTAAAGTGCTTTGGGGTCCTTAGGGACTAGTAAAGTGCTATACAAATACAGGCCATTTACCATTTACTGATTTTCAAGGTTTTCATGGCTGATTTCTGTAAAAACTGCTAGATTTTCAAGCATTGTACTGGAATTTTACACTGTACATTCTGTAATCTAAATTAAATTATTATTAATAATAATTTTAATAGTAAACAAAATCTACAAAAGCAGTTTTCAAGGTATAGTAGTTTACCACTTAGTTGTGCTAAATGAGTGAATGAATAAGTGTGAGTGGTGCATTAGATGAGTTTGGGACAAATTCAAGCAACAGTGTGAGACTGAAAAAACCCTTTGTTATACTATAAAACTGTAAAGTAATTTGTTGTTATTCTTGAACATTTTCTTTCATTTTATTTTCAACAAGTGCAAAGTTTGCCTTTCCCTCATAAGCTGGGTCTTGATTTAATTAGACTTTTTTTTTCACACTAACCTGCGTCACTGATTCAAAAACCAGCATTTTATTAGGAATGCAGAATTCAAAACAGAGATTCAAAGCAAATATATTTGGCATTTTTAATAAAGAGACAAAGCCGCGCTGATTGATCAGACCATGAAAGTCATTACTTGCGGTTGGCTGGGCATTAACATGATTGATGGTTAATATCTTCTGCAAATCTAATTAAAGTGTCGGTCTCTGGCAAAGGAATGGTCCTGTGTTGGTCCCAAAATTCAGCAAAACTGTTGTCAAGAATTATGTCAGTGTGAGCGGTTATACGATTAGTTGGTGAGATCATTTTTAAGAAGTGACGGGTCCTTATGTTCCAGCAGTGGCTGAAAGATCATATGGATAAGTCCTGCAATCAAAATAAACAAAATGAATGAGCAAATCATATGAAGCCTTTGGACAGGCAATGTCCTAAAATGCCTCACTGTAAAAGGATAAAGTCTTAGAAACTCTGTAATAACCATCAACACAGAGGTGCTTGTTTGTGTCTTCATGCTACACTGAGCACAACTGTGCACGCAGCCAAGCAGCTTGTTTACTCCAGGTGTATTAGAACTGGTTCTGATTACCAGAGGATTTTAACTAAAACTCACTCGTGCAAAGAAACTTAATTGTAAGATTCAAGTGGAAAATACAAATGATAATGCTAGAAAGTACCTTAAAAACAACACAGGTCAGATGCTTCTCTTTCAAATGTGATTAGCTGGGCTACGTGTGCATGAAGAGTGCAAATATACACTTTTCTTGATAAGTGAAATCTAAACGAGGAGTTTCAGACACACCCTTTTCATAACTGTACTCCTCAGCTCTGGATGAGCCAAGATTCAGGAAGAACTACAAAACAACCGATGGAAGAGTATAAAACATACGCTGTCTTGGAACACAAAGCCATACATGGAAAAATCAATGCATGCCACAGCTCACACACTGTGCACACTTACTGAAGTAATGTATGCAGCCACAATAAGACATGTTTTTCTCCCGAGTGAGCTCCCATGCAGCTCTGTAACCAGTGTCTGATGAGTGTGTGTGTTTCATACTTCACACTGTGCAGAGTAAGCTCCAAACCACATGAATTCAGTGTTTGATTTAGCAGGAGTGAAAGAGGGAAGAATGGAGATGGCGGCCATCTGGCCATGGTGTGGGGAGATGAGAAGCAAAAGCGGTGGTTGGAGCAAAGGGTCCCTCGCATCATTCCATTCCTTCTGTAGTCAGATCCCTGTGTTTACCCTGCTCGCCACATGGGACTGAGGAACCTCCTTCTCCCTGATCTCACGAGTGAAGTTGCAGGCTGAAAGCGTGTTTATCTTTTCCAGGATTTTGGCGGGAGGGAAAGAGGGGGTTGGGGGGTAGTGATGGAGCCAAAGGAGAATAAGTGCCGGAGAGCCCTGACAGTAGCTTGGAATTGTATAATGTTCCTGGCTATGAGGAAATGCATTCCTCTGTGCTAACAATGAGCATAAAATGATGCACAACACATCTAAATGTCTACTTGATATAATGGTGCAGCTGAAAAGAGGGTTTCAACAGTGGTTTGAATATCACTCAGTATGACAGTAAAGCAGTTTTGAGGAAGCAATGTAAAAAAAAACTAGATGCATTTTGTGCTTCTTGTGTTTTACCATAATGTTTTACTCATAAAACTAAGCATCAGAAATTACAAAAAGTATAGATTTTACAATTATTGACTGCTGTCTTGTAACCACCTTGATAAAACAGAATGATTGCCTCATTAATGATTGAAAATTGTTCCTCTAAAGAGTGAAACAGTTAACAATTCTGCATATTTGCCACAGACCTTACTAATGTTATATCTCTTTGCTGATAGAGTCTGTTTTTCAGTGAATGGCTGTAGTTTGTTTTGTTTTTTTCCAACAGCCTTCCCTACGCAAAGATTCCACTCCTCTAACGTGTCTTGGAAACTTCAAACCACACAAGGGGAACCTGGAGGATGTGTCAGTCTCTGTGGTGTGTCATGCATCCAAAATTTAACCTCAGCATCGAATTGAGCAATGAGCATAGCCAAGGTTCCGACATTTTCGTTGGGCAATCAGTCTTGAGGGTTTTATTGAAACCTTGTCGTGGTTCAATGCTTTGCCTCTTTCATCAGAGAAATTCACTGACCAGGCTTTCCCTGGAGAGACTCAAGTGCCCCAAATCCCAAACTCAAAAGCAGGAAACTAATGCCTGCTAATGCCCTTTTCACCCTCTCAGCTTGTGTGTGTGTGTTCTCATATATATGTGTGTGTGTGTGGATCAGTTTCTCGCCCTTTGGCCACTTTCTGCTTTTTCCTCCACCTGGAAAAAGGGAGTCATTACATTAAAAAGTGTTTACTCATGTAGGAGAACACAGAGTGTGTGCAGGGCAGTGTCAAAGTACCTTCTTGTACTTGTCCCAGGGGCCTCACAGCCACAGGAGTCAACTATTCCCCTTTCAGATTACAATTTATACTCAACAGAAGGGTCTCTGTAACAAAGTGGATGGTCACAAGGTAGCCTCAGGTAGTCTCAGAGGATCAAGAGGGGTTTTTTTTGTTTTTTTTCAAATTCCACATTCCTGAAATGAACTACATGTTGTGCCAGATTGCTAAGCTACCTGCTGCAAGGAATAACAAAGCCATACAAACAGTAATACGATCCCAAGGAAGTTTTGGGAACGTTCATATTTAATTACTGCTGTGCTGTTTGCCAAGTGAAAATGTCCTCTGTTTCTGCATGAAGCAGAGTAATCTGACTATCAGCTGTACCCGTTATCAGTGGAATGATAAATAAGTTGCATTCTTGAATGAAAAACCGATTGAAATCTGCCATAAATACAGTTAGACTTATATTTCAAAAAATAGCATGTTGTAGTAGATTCCTCAGGCTCCAGAATGTAAAGCCAGGCAAACTCCTGCAAGTTGTTTTCAATGATTTTTTCCTGGACAAAACAGAAACATGAATTTCTGATTACAGCGTTGCTGTTTTTCCAGCCACAAGTGGTTTTCTTATCATGCATTTCATCTCATAAAGCTGACCTAAGGACATCTGCTATAGTACAGCGGGTCCTCTGCTTATCGTGGTAAGTAAGGATAGCTTAACCGCTCAACAGCTCCCTCCGCAACATGTTAACGATCAAATCCCCATAGGCAAAAAAACAGAAGCACATAAAATATGAGCTATCTCAGATGAAGCAGAGGTTTCCAAGTTTCTTCAAAATGAAGACAGAGCGTGTAAAAGAAGCCAGATCTATCAGGAGAGGAATTAGGGATCTGTGGGGAACATGGATGACTCACAACCAGACAAAACCATCCACTGTTTGTGTGTGTGTGTTTGTGTGTTTGTGAATTCCCATGGAGCAGATTTCTGTTGGCAAGGTTGTAGAAAAACAAAAGATGATGGTCCTGAACACTGACACCTCCCACACGTCCGGCGGGGCGTTATTGGAAAGTGTTCAGGTAGAGTAGGCCTGTCTAAACGACTAATTCAAAGAACTTGAGCTTCTTTTTTAGATGATCTTGGGAAATGCCCTAGTTAGCAGTCATAATGTGGGAAACTGCCGTATAACCACAAGTCTGTAATGTCTGCGCCACAGGCAGCGTGATGAGAATTGTTGTATAACACCATTATATGCTGTTGTTTTCTCATGAGGTGATGCTATTAGAACTCTAGTAACCTGTTTCAGGAGGGGAGACATGTCCAAACAAATGTGTAAAGGTGGATAAGCTTTTCTTTTTCTTTTTCTTTTTTTTAAAAGAGAACTTCCTTTACAAGACTTCTTGAACAGTTACTGTTCATGAACTCTTACAGGGAGATATCACATACTGTACTTAAAGTCTGAGTCATACAGACTATGCAATAAAACCTATTGGTGTCATAACTGCCAGTATATCATCAGAGGGACTGTGAGGTTTACCTCACCAGGCACTGTAATCCTGTCCAGGCTAAGACCAGGCTAAATTAGTTGTAGAAGATATTTTGTAGGCTAAATATGATAATCAGTCTTCTTCAGTGTTTGAGACATAGAAAAAAACAAAAAACAATATATATAATTTCTCCACCACTACACTCACAATATCCTCAGAAGCCAGAAAGCTCTTTTTTATGAGCTCAGCAACCTTGGTAGTGCCATATTTATTTAAAGTTGTAACTTGGGGAAGTCCGAATCACTGAAGAGAAGCTACTTTCTGTTTTTTTTAACCCCTATAAACTATTAGTGTTTCATTCATTCACAGTACATTTCGGGACAATTTTGACACGGGCCACCAACTTCAGAAGCTCTCTCTCCTCTAGCTTACCTTTTGTCTCTTTTTACCCTCTTCTCTTTCCCCTCACCCCCACCTGGTTGCAGCAGATGTCTCTCCTTCCCCGAGCCTGGTCCTGCCAGAGGTTTCTTCCTGTTAAAAGGGAGTTTTTCCTTCCCACTGTTGCCAAGTGCTTGCTCACAGGGGATTGTGTATTTTTTGGGCTTTCTTTCTAATATTGTGGAGGCTTTACCTTGCAACATAGAGCACTTCCTGTTGTTGTGAATTCCATATAAATATAATTGAACTGAATTGAATAGGTGTCTACAACAAATTGACTAACTACAGATTAACTTGATTTTAACTTAATTTTAGTTTAATCTCACCTTAGAATTAAGTCGATTCTTATGTATTATAAATGTAAAAATGTAAAATCTGTTGGTGCTTGGTATGTGTTAGGGTCAAGGTTAATCCTGGTAAGTGCTTGTTGTACCGAATGATCATAGTTTGACACATTTCTATGAAGTATCCTTTTGCTTTCACTTTTGTGTTTGAATATTATACATATTATGACTTTTCAAGAGGCAATAAACATCCAGCCACCGCCTCCATTCAGCCTGGGAATTTTCTCCGTCTCGCGAAGCGTACAGACTCGAGGAGCTCACGACGTGGTGGTGTGATACTGTACGTGATTGGCGGGCGGGTGGGTTTGGTTTGTGTGTCTGGGAACCTGCTACTGGTCTCCCATCCATACACACTCACACACAGAGAGAAAGAGAGAGCCACGGTCAGACAGACTGGCTCTCCAAAACCGACAGCAGGGGGAAAAAAACTCTCCTCTCGCGGCTCAGAAACCAGCAACTATCGCAGAAGTGAAGTCGACGCGATGTTAACCTCGAAATGCTCTCTTTTATTTTGAGAGGAAGGCTAACAATAGGGAAGAAGCTGTTTAAAAGTAGGTGAAGTGTGACAGCTGGAGACATTTAACCCAAGGATTTGTTGACTGCACGTGGAAACTGCTCGCTCAGACGCATCGGTGAGTAGTCTCTGCGTCCCGCTTACTTCCCGCAAACAATCAAAAGTTGGGCAGATATTTTACACAGGCGTACGGGGGGAGTTTCTTGTTATTGATGAACGACTGGAAGACTGCGCCAACAACCTTTCAGCCACTTTGCGGTACAATCAATATAAGCGTGCGCGCGCGCTTGTTAATCATTAACTAGCGCACGCGACGGTGTGACTTACTTAAAAAAACAACTTGTGTATTTTTTAAATTATTATTATGTATCATTCTCTCGGGCTTTCTGAACGGATTTCTTTGTCAACATTGTTATTATTTGAATTGTTTTGCTGTTAGAAAATATATATATATTTGTATCCGCGGTCACGTTTTTGTGCTTTAAAGTGTACGTTTGATGCCTGTGTTGTAAATTAAAATTAAATAGCTCACATAGTTTCTGCCAAACGTTTAATATTTGAGCGCCAGCCCAGCATATACAAATATTCCAGTGAAATTCCTTTGAGCCCAACGTGAATGTGGGGAGTTGTCCAGCACGAGTATTATGATTGCAGGGTGTGCTTCTCTGTCATCTGTTTGTTTGCTCGTCTTCATGTCACAGTGGCAAGTTAGAGTATAAAAGCCTCCAGATATTATCCACATGCTACACACATGTTAAAGCTGCAAAGGGTTATAGTTTGAATTCCTTCCAGTGAACCGTACAGAGCAAGATGTTTGAAGGCTAAATATGTTCACCTCTTAAATCTAAAGCGTTCAGTGTTAATATTTGGATAATTTGTGCAATATCCAAAACCAGGTTTTTGGCATCTTTGTGCTAAAACAAAACAGTCCAAATGTGTATGGAAACTGTTTAGAGCCCCAGGGGCCACCTCAGAGCTTTTAAAAAGGGAATGATGAAATAGTGTTTTTACTTAAAATGTGTATCAACCAAATGGCCGTTTTAAAGGGAAAAAAGACATATGCTTTGGCTTTAAATATATCTTAAAAAATCTCAGGGGTGGCTCTTTACAAAGTCCAACACATGCTTGTATTTAAATACTACTATACCAAATCCCAAAGCAATTCCCACTTTTGTATCTCCAGGACATGCTGCAGACCTTGAAGAATGTTTAGTTGGGATTAGCTGTGAGGCTCCTTATACTGCCCCTATGCTCCTGGTGGCATTAACTAACCCACTTACATTAAAATATTGCTTCTTGCTGCCTGAGTTCAGGGTTTAATTTGCTCTGGCATGCCATAAAAGATAAGCTTATACCTTTCCCCATAATTCAGTGTCCAATTACAGTCATGATGTAAACTGTTGAGCCGGCTCCCTCCCTGGCTTCTTCTTCTGCTAGACAGCAAATATCCTCGAAGGCAGACATAAAGAGATAAAGATCCTTGTTTCTGCGGTGCATCTCATATAGTGAACAAATACACTCTGCTGCCAGGGTTTCTGGTAAAATGACATTGAAGTCTGGAGTCTAAGGCTTTCCCTGAATTGCTCTGCTCTATGCTGTGTTTTAATATACTTAATGGAAAGGTAATGAAAGGAAGACACAAGAAAGATATAGGGGTGTGTCCTTTAAGTGCCTCCCCCCCCATTGCCAATTGTTAACCTGCTAAAATTTGGGTAAAATACTGGCTGTCGTCCCTGTCACTTTCCCCAGTCCAGTTAGCAGACAGCAGAGGAAGGGCGTGACAATCCTACTGACCAGCTGCCACATCCTACTTCTGCAAATCTTGAATGACTAAACAACAGTGAGCCTTATCTGCACTAGATGACATCTAGAACTAACGCTGTATTAATGTGAAAAATACTACTTAAAGAAATGTCAGCTAGAGTGAGTTAATTCCAACACATTACGTGATATTCTTTGTCATGACAACCAACTCAATTATTTTCAGAAGAGAACCTGATGTTTTTTGGCTCGCCTTCAGATTTTTAGTTTCTTTAAATTCAGAAATTTCGTCTTGATGCATGCTCAATCATCCAGGTAGGTAAATCCACAAAATTTGATTCAGTTCATCTGGACGTAGCGTTTTCAGTGGGAGAAACGTTTCAAGGAACTGACCTCACAGCCCATTGTTCCTTCAGTGGTACTAGTTTAAGTGATACTGTTTATAAGACTGGGGACACCTGCAGTCAGCTGAGACTGAAGAAGTCACTTGGGTGAGTGACGAAATGTTTCTCCCACTGAAAATGCTATGTCCAGATGAACAGAATCAACGTTTGTGGATGTAGAATTTCATGCCTAACATCTCTCTCGGCCCATCACAGTTCACTTCAACTCATTGTTGCCAACTTAGTGACTTTGTCACTAGATTTTTTTTGTTTTTTCAGTATCCTGCAAAAAAAAAAAGTACTCAAAACGAAACACCCCCGCCCAAAAAAAACTTCAGGCGGTACTCCTTCGCGAACGCTCTTGTTCTCCCGCTGCTGGCGCAGTTTTTTCACCATCTGCTCTGTTCAGCGAGTGACACCGAACAACAAGGTTTCAGCTAGTGACAGACAGCTGTGCAGCTTATGAGAGGAAAAAAACCCATCAAGTTGCATCTGTTTCTCTCAGTCATCATTTTACTTGTAAACGCAGACAAAAATCACAGCACAGCCATTATATCTAACTTTGGCTTTTGCAAGATGATGTTGAAGGGCAGGCGCTGCGTTAAAAAAAAAAAAAAAAAAAAAAAAAAATCCGAATTTTGCATTGAGGGATTGTTGCTCTTATTCAGTATTTTGGCTGTATGGAGTGGCATTTTTGTCTTTTTACCTTGATGTATATTTACGTCTGTACTGTTATGCAATGTGTCATGCCATTGGTCCTCTAACAGTCATTATGCTCGTGATCTCTGCAGTGTTTGAGACATCTCTCATTAAGTGCTCTCTATCTGCTTTTCTTCTGTTTTCCCAGCCCCCTTCTCAAATGTTTTATTGCTAGAGGGCACTGGGCTCTAAAGAATGAGCTCATTTGGGGGCCTGGCATGTCATTCATTGATTCATGGTTAGCCCATGCTGCCCTGGCAATATATAACCTTCACTAACAGCTGACTTGCACAGGAAAATGGATGGGACCTTCCATATCTTTCTGTTTTAAGGGGAGAAAATAACATCCTATTCAGTCTGGTTGATCTATGGTGCTCCCTTTTAACACAAAATGGCCATTAAATGGCATGTGCACTATTCGTTCTCGTGTACATTGCTATATACACATATGCGCGCCATGTGTATTGTGACGAGAAAAAGTTTACAACTCATTGAATTAACAACAGAATTTAAAAAAAGATCCTTATGCAAAAGATGTTCCTTACCTGAGTAAGAGCCTACAGTTTGAGCTTCTCTTAGATTATGTATGCAGACACGGATGTCTCTGTTTATTTTCTCAAAATCTGTGCGATGCCTCTGCTGAGCATGAGCTTCTCAACTATAAAAATCTAGAATGTGTGTAATATAATTTCTTGCCTTGCTGGCATTGTTACCCACGCAGTAAACGGTTGTTTAGGTTTGCATTCCTCGAGTCTTACATGTGACAGCTCTTCATTTGGATTTGGTTATAAGGAATTTGGAAATTTTGCTGCGTCAAAAACAAAACAAACAAAAAAGTGATACCTCAGAAGAGAAGATATGGCAGTTCAGAGCCCAATGTGCTGGATGCAGATTGGCTTTTATTTTTACTGGGAAAGTCTGACAAAGCTTTCAAAGCCTGGTGGATATTGTTTAGTGTCATACTTTTGATTCCTTCTCAACAGTACTATTGTTTTTTCCATGTAAAGTACATTTGACTAAATAGATTATATCTAAAGTGTCTTATCTTGCACCACTTAAACAAACCCCATTGCTATTGGACTTGGTTTTTATTTGGCTTTAAATGAAACTTTTTGAAGAGAGAAAAAAAAGATTTGATATTTTAAAATCTATTTTCAAAGTGGCACTACTATAGAGAGCAAACTATTGGATTCTCCAAGCTATAAAATGAGTCCATTCTAGGATCACTGACCCTCTTTCATTTGCTTGTCTAGGTAACAGCTAGGTGCTAATAATCAAACAGAAGTTTAGGCACTGGAACATTGAGGTGGGTCATAATAACACAATACCATGATGTTCCGATCCCAACAAATTCACTCCAAGGACATAGAATTTGCAAAAAAAGGCAAAAAAACTCTACAGGCCTCAGCTAGCATGTTAAATGTTAAAGTTCATGATTGTACAATTAGGAAAGGACTAAACAAGTATGGCGTGTTATGAAGCGTTGCCAGGCGAAAGTCTCGTCTCTCTAAGAAGAATATATTAGCATTTGTAAAGAAGATTAGGCTAATATCCCTTTGGATGAAGAGAAGATGGATGAAAGTCAAATAGAAAATAATTGCTTTAAGTTACTTGAAGTTGTTCTACAAGGTACTGAATCATGGGGTCTACTTGGTTTTTTTTTTGGTTTTTTTACTGGACTGGATGGAGTTCTGAGAAAAATCTTTCGCTTTCAAATGACTGTACATGTTTTGATATATTGTGTATGCGAAACTGATTTTATTTTTTGTATTTGTGGTGTAGTGCTGCATTAATACAACGCAGGCTGGCAGTAACACCTCAAAAACAGCAGGATCGATGTCGTAATCTCTCAGTTATTTTATGAGAAGTAACATTCACCATCTGTTCGCGTGGCAGTGTTGGATATCGCTCAGTCAGTGACACGGGTGAATGACATCACTCTCTAAAGATCTAATCTGTGAACGTAGGTGCGCTATGGAAGGTTTCTTTTTTTCCTGTTAAATCGAGGCCCTGAAAAGAACCGCGAGTCGATGTGAAAGATGTGCATGAAAGACTGCAGATGAGGGAGCGTGTTTTTATATCTTTGAGATATCTCCCACAGTGGAGTGTGGAATGAAAGAAACTATTTTGTTTCTGAACATTTCCAAAGCCAGTCAAATGTGAGTGGGAGGAGTAGATATGTACTTCTTTTGAAGGTGGACTTATTAGTTAGTTATCGCGTCAGATCAATATATGCGATATTCCCAGCTGTACTTATTTCATATCAGTTCAGCTGAGGTTCAGTCTGCACTGCTTTTCGTATTGTTGGCTTATCAGGAATAAAAAAAGAAAAAAGATTGTTGGCACGCCACTGCAGTGCACCTGTATGTTTAATTCTCAAATATGGCACAAGGGACTTGTTTAACAAACTGTACACTGTGTAAAAATGTTTGGAATCTTTTTCTGGATATTAGTTGTGGATTACAACTTTCCATAAAGCTGAGTAAATTCCCCAACATTAATTAACCTAGATTCCCAAATACGGCACCAGACTATATGCTTAGATTATTAAAGCTGTCAGTCTAAAAAGAAAAGTCTTAAGAGTTGGATATACATCCAGACTATACTGCTTTATATCAGTGATAGATAATTTACTAAACTTTTTAATTACACATACAGCAGAGTAAATATATTTAGTAATAGATGGATTTCAGATGGACTTGGTTGATGTATTTTTTTAATTAATAATCTTTTTTTTAGCCTGTGCCACCTGCTGATCTGGCTTTGAGCTTTTATGCCTCTCCAAAGGAAACTAAAGACACACCTTTAGTTTAGCTTGACAAAGCCTGTATCATCCACCTGTCTTTTGGGCCCATTTTCTCAGCTCCTGCTGTTTCTGTTGCGGTGGAAAGAAGTTGCGGTTCCTGTGTGCTTGTGAGCACAGACTGGAAAGCGGGAGGACCGTGTTGATGCTTAAAGAAGAAGATGTGCATTGTGCAGGCTAGCTCAAAGACCGCACTCCAATGAGGTCCCAGGAGAGCACTGAGCATTGACTGAACACATTTCACATTAACACAAGAGGGGAGCAAGGGAATGAGCAGGAACAGGGCTGGTCCTTTTACTCCTTGGCAATACACAACCACAGTTAATGAAGTGTTTTTGAAAGGTTTTGCTTGAAAATGGGGTGATAAGCAGCCGTAAAGTATATGTCCGTCATTTTCACTGCTACAACAGCTCCTTGGCTGTGACTTCTCGCACAGCTCAGAATTGCATAAGACTGCTCAAAGTCAGACCATAAGCTGTGCACTGGAGCTGGCTACATTTCGCTGCCTTGAGGCTCATGTTTGCTTCCTTCTCCTATTTCTGTTCCTTATTCTCTTCCTTGCATCCCCCATCTACTTATCCCCCCCTTCCCGTCATGCTTCAGCGGACCACCTGAGGGGGGCTATGTGCTGGTGACAGCTTGAGGGGTGATGTGGGCAGCCTTCCTTTATAGCTAGAAGATAGTGTAGAAGAGGGAGAGGTGCTGTGGAATAGGGCTTTGAAAGTGAACAAGTCCACTGCACTAAAAAAAAAAAAAAAAAGTCCACTGCACTGATTTGCTACTAGGTAGCAACGAGACCAAACAGTTGATGCATATTTTCTGTATTTGCTTTGCAGTGTGCTATCTAGTTAAACAACAAGAAAATAAAATAATTGTGAGCAACTGAAAAGGTTGAACTAATTTAGAGTGGTGCATGTGGAATTTAAAGAAAAGCTGTGACATACCCCCAGTATTGTTAGCTAAACATGCACATGCTAAAAATAGAAATACCGCATCAATATATTGAAAAAGCTTGTTATATTGGGAGGATTTGATGCATAACTCTGGAGAGCTGTACAGTTTGTGCACATTGAAGTGGGGCTTCTGTCAGTTAATGAAATTAATTTTGTGAAGATTGGGTCAGTGTATTCAAGGGGGGGAGGCTAAACCGTGGCAACTACTCTGGAATTCCTGCTAATGGCCTCGAGGCTAGCTCTCAAAGCAGGTCAGTCTAAAAGGATGTTGGAATCATATTGCAGTTATCTGGCAAACATTATTTTCTGTGGGGTAACTTGCACTAACTTGTTTTGGTATCTCGTCTGTGCCATAGATATAACCAAGGTTGCTAATGCTATCTTGAATGATAACTTAGCATTTCATCCTTTCATCAAAATGTGGTCACTCCTGACTTTGAGAGATGAACATGCAACATGCAAAAATGCAGAGGCCATAAAACAGCTCTGGTCTGGTTCTGATTTTATTGCTCTAAAAGCTGTATTAGCAGCATAGTAAGAATTATCAGTTAATGATTTTATGAATTAATTGGCAGATCAAAGACTTTCCGAATTTCAAATGGGACATAATGAATGAACAAACAGGCTATGGATGTGCTGTCTGCATATGTAACAGTAAACCGTCACTGGGGACAGTGTCAAATCCATGAGGAACAACTGTTAATGTGTGTTACTCCTGTTGTTGTTGTTTTTCTTTTCCTTTTTTCCCCTCTTGTTCAATTTGTCTTGCTCTGTTTTCTTTAAAAGATGTCTTTTCAACCAGTCAGTGTTCTACCTACACACAGCATCACAGCTGTTGGAATTGATTGGGTGCACACAAACACCTCTCCCTTATTGCATACCCATAATCCTTTACCCAGCCAAGACCTATGCAAATGGGCAGGATCATAAATCCTTTATTAGGAGAATTTGCAAGTCAGAAATTTTATTAAATATGTACATTTTATGTGATATGAGATTTAGAGTTAACAGGTATGTAAAGTAATAGTTAGCGCTCCTTAATGAATCAAAGGTCTGCACATTGTCAGGAATAATCTGAAGACTAAGCTCTAGCTAATTCTTTATAAATAAGGCTGCAAGTTTTTCAGTCGGTGCCGGAGCTCAGAATGGCAGTATACTGTGCATGAAAGGTCTAAATTGAAGGAGCTGTCTTATGTTGAATGCAAAATAGTCCTGTGCATATTTTGATGGGAAACTGTGCTGTCTCTTAGCCAAAGTCTGCGGTTGTTGGACATCTCCAGTTCCAAAGAGAGACACATTTATTAGCCTCTTTAATTACTCTCCTGGCTGAAGTTTTTGTTTACTTTTAAGATTTGCATTGCTGAAAGAGCACACAAGAAGATGGATAGAAAGAGAGAATGTTTAATAAGTGCTGGCTGTGAAAGATTAAGTTGGAAATGTAGAATCACTACTACTGCTCGATTGTTACTTAAGCTTTCTAATCTTCTGTGATGAAAGTAGTATGTTTACCTAAAATAAAAAACATTGTCAGCACATGGTGATTGACGTTGACATTTTAATTTTAATTTGTAGTTTTAATTTTTTCAAAGAAAAAAAGTCAAGGCCATATTACCATCTTCAGATTTTTGTGGGAGGAGAATATGGTGACCTTGGAATACATTATATCTATGCTGAACGTGTTGCATTTTTGTGGGTGAGGTGCCTGTGACAGGGAGATGATTCATCTCATTTTATAGATCTTCTGTGTGTGATGTAATTCAAATGAAACCAACATAAAAGGATATATTAGAAATCACTTGGAGTGTGATGATGGGCTCCTTCCTCCATGACTATTTATTAGATTATCTTATATTGTAACAATGCTGTTGTGTCTAAGGCTTTTAAGTTCCACTTGTTTTGAAGTATTTCTTTTGGTATGATGTAATCCTGCTTTAACGCTTAGACCAGAGAACACTGAGGGTGCTTGGTAAAGTTTGTCCTTCTGCAGGTTTGCTTTTGTGCTAATCAGTCAAAACACCAAACTGTACTTCCACTAAGCTGCTGAGCACTAATTTCAAAGCTTGTTGCATTGTTACAAAAGACTTTACTTTGTGGGCAGTTGTTTTTATAAGCAAGTCAGTTTGATGAAAATGGTGTTTTGCAGTCTTTGCCTCGCTGTAGAGTAATTCAAGCGCTACTTGAGGCTGACAGATTAGTTCATAAGCAGCAGGGTGGCCTGTGCTGGCCTGTGATGTATGCGGTTGTAAGTGGTCTGTGTCTGAAATGAATGTGTGTGGCTGAGAAAATGATTACGTTTCAGTCCTCATGAGGGGGTTTGGGCCTAATTAACCTACTTCTTTATGACTGTTTCTTGTGCTCACTCACGGTTAGGGCAACTAAGCACACCCTCCTTTGACACCATCACACGTAATGTTGTGTTTACTGTGGTCTAGTCGCCGTCCTCCAGAAAGAGATTGACTAGTAGAAGTTGGCTTGTTGTAATGGAAATATGATTGCTGTTCTGTATCTGTGAGACTAGCAGTACTCTTAACAGCTTCAGCTGAAGTCATTTCATCTTTGTGAGTGGCAATACTTCCAAGGAGAATATTGCCAAAACATTTAGAGATATGCAATGCTAAGACTGACTGCAAGGGAAATGCAGCTATAGAGGATTTTGGAAATAACCTAATGAGCTGTGCACTGTGAGCAAATTCAGGTAGTCTTGTGTGGATTTTTCTCTGCTGGAAAACAAGATTAACTGGTCCAAGACTAGGTTTGTGCATGGACAAAAGATCTAAACAAATCTGCAATTAAGTACCTCAGCTTTGTGCTACCATGGTACAAGGAAGTGTCTCCTCTTCTTTCCGAAACCATTAGAATTTTGTGTATAGCACAAAAGATAAGAGTTCCAATATTTAAAGAGCGCTTATAAAAAGTTACTTTAGGTAATGTAAAACTAAAATGTTTAGCAGTTATTTTATACTTTCAGTTTTTAGGGAAAAAAACTACCTGGGTTCCTTTCGTGTGTACATTTGACTTGTGCTGTATATTGCCCTCTCACTGCCATTACACAATGCTGCTTGCACCTTGTTTCAGTAGATTCACACTTCAAATTAGGATCCGTGTTATTTATTAGAAAAGAAGAATGGGAAATGCCCTTAATGTACTTGCTAAATGAAAAATGTGTGTTTCAGGATATGTGAGATCTTTGCTTTTTCTAAGCACAGTCTAGTTGGTCCTACTTAATTTAATTAGCTGGTTTTCTTCACTCTCTTCTCTTCTTCAGTGAAGCCTGGATTGCTCCACTTTAACTGGTGACCAGCTGTTTACGTCTGCCTAAATCAGAGATGAGTGCCAAATCTGTAATCAACAAGGAGGTGTTCATACCTCACGATGAGAAGATGCTTGCTGCTGTACAGGTGAAGCGGAGGACAAAGAAAAAGATCCCCTTCCTGGCCACCGGTGGTCAAGGAGATTACATGACATTCATCTGCGTCTCAGGTCAGGACAAATTAAAAACCTCCTTTTGTTTGCTTATGTTTAAATGCATTTTATGCTTTTTGCCTTTCTATTTGCGAGAGCGCACCAGTTGCGCCTTTGCAACCCACAGTCACATTTCCGCATGTCTCCCATAATTCTTCCACTAATGTTCACACTGATGAGCATGTTTACGTTTTCCCCTGCCAACAGAATGACACACTAAATCAATTTGCTGCAGGGCTTCATGTCAATCTTTTTAAATAGATTAGATTTAAGCTGAAATTGATTAATTGCTTCACCAGAAATTCAGGTTTCAGTTGTTTCAGTTTGGGGTTTTTCTCCCTTATTGTTGGAACATTAGCTGATGTATTACTTGTTAATTGAATTACCCAGGCAAATTGTTCATGAGGAGAATATCTAGATCCTCCTTAATTCTCGTGCCAGAAAAACTGCTTGTGAAAATCTGATACATTTTTCATTTTCTGTCTTGAACGCTGCTCTGGCAGCAGTAGATTACATGACTGAGGGTTATAGTTAACTTAAGGATGATTATGAGGAATTTAAAGTATAACCAAGCAGCTCAAAGCCAGTAAAGCTCTGTCTATGTTGGATTCAAATTCAAGGTTGCCTTGCAGCAGGCAAGTTACTCAACAGTCAGCCTCTTTATTTACACCCTCAGATACATGTACATGAAAGGCAACTGTAGCGAGCGCAAGCCACAAATTGTCAGAGAGTGGACACTGTTTTTCTAAAGGGTTTATAATGAGTCATTTCGCCTTTCATGTGGAAATAAGTATTGCTTGATATTCACTTCTTGTAATGCCAGTCTCGTCACGTCCCTTGCAGCAGCGTTCACCTTTGTATCTCATTTGAGCTTGGCCACTGTGAAATATATTAAAATCACTTGATGTCCTAATTGCTTATTTTGCATGGCAGAAAAATGTGGTAATTATCCGATGTTGTAGCTTTTTGTTAAATTCAAAATTACTTTGTATCTGAAAATTGGGTATCTATGTTGTTCCTTTGCCTGACCTAACGTCACGTGTTTTAATCTATCTATATTGTATTTTCTATGTCTTAATCCTCACTGACTTTGATACTCCTTGTGTCTGCTCTACTTGTTTCACAAGAGCAAAATAAAAAAGAAATGCATGTCACCATGGGCCAAGGGAGTCCACGCGTTTGTAGAGACATTTGATTTAGGTGGTGAACATCCGTGTGTAAGCATCAAAGCCTCTTGCTGACATGTTTTCTAATGACTCCACACCTCCGATACTGTGTTGTTGTCTAAGAAAAAACATGCTTGGTGTCATTAGTTGGCTTCCATTTGATTTGCTGGAATTGCTGCAGTTGTTTGTCCTTTCTGCTTGTTAAATAATTTTAAGTTTGACTGGATATTTCTCCTCATTATCTTTTTCTGCATTCATTTGTTGCCATCATTGTGTTGCTACTACTTTATCTAAGCCAAAAAATGCCCACTACTACACATTTTACAACAGTTGCAATCGGGGCAGTTGAGTAATTGGTCAATTCACTGACCATCATATCCATAGATGACGGGCACATAGTTAATTAAACAAAAAATACCTCCAAAGTTTGATTACTGGATATTTTTTTTATTCATTAGCTGAGCATTATTCTCAGATTCTCAACTCGGTGTTCCAAACATAATCTTTACCCACATGGACCTCCTAAGTAATGGTAGTCAAAGTGTATTTGGTGACTTATTTTAGCATTTTTAAACATCCTCAAGTGATTTATTAGTGGACAGTCTGCCTGTTGTTATTGCAAAAGTTTGGTGGTTTTGCATGCATGTGTCCAGGACTGGGGGAAGAAAATACTTTGGATTTATAAACCCAAGATTAATTTGTGCCACAGTGATTGCAATAGAAATCTATGGAAAAGAAAAGCATACCATATCATCTGTCAAACATGGCAGAGGCACACATACATGGTCATGTCTGGCTGCCAGTGGAAGTAGCATTATTGATGATGTGAAAACTGATAGAAGTAGCAGGATTAATTCAGTCCAAATGGGCCATCCAGGCATTTTGCAAAAGCAACCCAAGAGTTTCTCGAGGCAAAGAAATGGGATGTTATTAAATGGCCAAGTCGTACTCCCTATTCCAGCCAAGTGGAGCATGACTTGTAGTTACTGAAGACAAAACTGAATGCAGAGACCAACTGAAGATGGTTGCAGTAAAGACCTGGCAGAGCATCTCAAGGCAATGTCTGTGGCGAAGGACTTTTACTCCCAATATTAAAACCAGTTCTTATACGTAAAGCTGGTAGTTTGTTAATTCAGAACTGAAATTGGGCTGCGTATAAAAATGGTTGCAAGTACAAAACACTCAATGCAGTCATTTTGTTAAAACCTCTTGAATTACACCAGAAAGTATGCACTTCACTCTGGTTTGATTTGAAATGCACTGCAGAGATGTACTGAGATAAATATTTACAAAATCTGCCCTTATTCGACTGCCTTTGCCCCTAACTGTACTTTTATAGAGATTTTCTACAGTCATTGGCTCCAACCTTGGTCTAAGGATGGATAGGAATGCTGTTGTTGAGTATGAGTAAAAGGACTGTGAACTGTTGCATTCCCACTTCTTTTATTATTTTTTGGTAGGTTTTTGCATTGGTTTACACAAAATTTATGTGGACATAAGAAACGTTTCACATGCTGTCATCATTTTCTTGTATGTAGGAATGCATGTTGTACCAAAAGAAATCCAGAGAATACACTGTCTGAGAATTCTGCTATCACCACCATTGCACCCATTTATCTTCCCCTAGACACTCTGACTGTCTGCATTAGTGGTCTCCTGACTCGGCTGATGTTTTGTATCACATGTGGGAACAGAAGTAGTGCCTTCACTACTTCTGTTTCCACAAGTCATGTGGCTTTTAAGCCAGCACAGCATTGTTCTAGATTTTATGTGCGTTTTCCTATGAATGTGCTGCACAATAACACCACAAGTTTGAAACTAGTCAGCTCATGGCTCCCAGGGCATTTTAAACAGAGGGCAGCTTGTGTTGCTTACGTGTTCAGGATGTGTGTAACTGTAAAAGTACTGTGTGTGTGTGTGTGTATAAGGGTGGGGGATGGTGCTTGTTGACAGTCTCATGGCGACAGTAGCATATACTTGAAGCCTGGGGGCCAAGCAGTGGCAGAGTTATGTAATCTGTGGGATGTCACGGTTAAAGGAAGCCTAAAGTACCAGAAGCTGTACTGTAGAGACAGCCACAAGAGATTCACTCTCAAACTGAGTAAGGTAGCAGAATGAAACCACATGACTTCTGCACTCACTCCAGGATCATATGCTTTTGTGTTGTCAAAAGAGGAGTATCTGAATACGTCAACAATCAAGATGTTTTTGTAATAAATCACTAACCACTCAAGTCTTTGACTTGTGTGTTTGTTGAGCACATGGCTGTTTGTCTTAGGTAGAGAGCTACATTTATTAATGGAACAAAAAAGCCTGGACACCTGCCAGTTGGTGAGCAGTGCCGCTTACTACAAATTACATGTTGCTGGAGGAAAAACGAAACTAGTTTAGCTCACTTAGCTGGCTGTTGTTTGACTTTAGAGTGAAAGCTTGTAAATTAATCTTATGTTAGCAAAGAAGACTGATAATAATCTTAAATTCCCTGCAGCAATAAACTGATTTCCACTAGAGGAGGGGTTTTTTTGCCCACAAGGTCTAGCAGAGAGCTCTCAAAAAACACTTGACTTTTTGGTGTGCATGATCATCTTTCTCTCCTAATTTGTTTGATGTAGTTCTCTGCATTTTTTTTTCTGTTTCAATCACAGTCTAGATTTAGTATGTGTATATACACAATGTAAAACTAAACCAGTGATATCTGTTATTCATATTACTGCCTATGCTAGTTGTTATTCAACTTAATGTGAGGTTGCATAATTTCTATTCTTTCTCACTATTTAATTTCCTAGCTCTTTCAAGCACTGTTGGGGTCAGTGCATTGTGATTGATCCCTGTTCACATGCCAAACCACAGTGTCATCACAGTTTAAGTCACTGGTGGATCATTAACTTTCATAAGGGCCTGAATGAGAACAAGGTGTGTTGTGGAAAGCTCCATTAATATGATGAACTCAGTTCTGCTCAATACTGATTTTTATCTCTTCATAAAATTCCACTTTTAATAGTTTTTATAATTAGGCCATGAATATATGCAGTGGGCATAGTAAAATGGCAACAATTTATAATTTAAGTTTTGCAAAATTTCAGACTTTTATCAGTACTGTTGGCATTTTGCTTGTAGTCCAATTGCTTCATCTTCAGTTTTTCAGTTCCCCTTTTCTTGTTCAGAGAGAAAAATGTTAAAACCCAAAACAGACTACAACTGCACAAGAGTCTGGGTCAAAGTCTGTGTGGAAAATCCAAAAGACAGAGGAGAGGAGAGAGAGAGAGGTGATTGTCATTGAGAATGGATCTGTAACTGGATTTGTTAAACTGTGGATATTTGTTCTCGTAGAACGGTGGATCCAAAGAGAACCAACATCTTTACTGTTGGCATGCGAGTAAGACTGTTGCTCTCAGGCTGGCTTGAAAGAAACTGCATTTCATCTGCAGATAGGCCTTTGTCCTGCAGTTTGGTATTTAGTTCATTAGTGCAGTCACATCAACAGCAAATGCATTTGAGGGCTCTAGAGTGTTCTTGCATTTCTTCTCACAAAACTCTTAAGTATATATGCTTTTGAGTCCCATATTCTTTTTAACAGTTTGCCCAGGCTGAGCCACCTGACAGCTGTGTGGTAGCCTCTGTCACAACGTTTAGTCTCGTGCTCCTCCGAAACTGCGAACAGACTATCTGTGATTCAGCGCTCTTGCCTTGACCAAGTTAACTATTCATTAACAACATGGTTAATTTTTAGCACTGACTTAGATCACCTGGAGTATAATACAGTGTAAAAATACCAGTTTCTGGGTTCATTTCAGTCTTTTCATCTTGCATCTGATTCAAAAGTCCAACATTTTTCCCTGTCACATTTGGACAACCATCGGGTAAAACGCCCACGAGTGTGTCCCATTTCAGCCCAAGCCCATCAAAGCACTTACCTTCGTGAACAAATCACTCCCTGTCGTAGTCCCTTTCACTGAGTGCATTGCTGTCAGCGCCTCCATAATCTCAAACTCTTTCATTATCCCACGTACAAAGATGAATAACTGGCTTGTGTTGCGGACATCACAGCTTTTGTTCAGAGCCAAGGATAAAAAGGAAAAAAACAGTCTGCTCGATCTGTCTTGGTACAGTTCTTCTGAAGAAGAGTAGAGTACATTCACTCGTGTTCATTTTCTTCTTCCTCATGGCATATTAGCATGGCAGAGTCCACCAAAAAGTCTTTGATAAGATCTCCATCAGAAAATGGCTTACTTTTTAAAAAGTTTTTATGGAAAATCACAAAAATAGTCTTGACTGCTCTATCCCTGAATATGTAAAGCTTGATAAAAAAGTTCTTGTTGCTTTTCTCTGTAATTTCATTTCCCATGAAATCCCAAAACAGTAAGTCATTCTGTTGGAGTTTATCCAAAGAGAAAACACTGTTTGGTGGCTGAAAAGGGACAAACTGGGTGATGTATATTTGTAGCCTGTTTTTTGTTTTGTTTTTTTGTGCATATTAAAGTTTTCAGGAGAACATGTTTGCTGGAACGATTGCAGAACCTTAACATTGACCAAGTTGGTTGGTAACTTTTTGTCTTTAATCACTGACGAAGCCCAACCAGCTATCAGAGTCTCTGACACATCCTTTGTGCACTTGGGAGCTTTACATGAATTTCCATTAAGACATTCAATGGCATGGTTGTATTCATGAATTGCATTTATGCAGGCATCTTATTTTGTGGGTTGGATTACATGTTTAATTTCATATGTTGGCTGGCTCTTACACATGTGCTGAGGCTAATGCTGGTCTCCTGTTTGTGGTGATTGTTTTTAAAGTTTAAGCTTCTTTTTCATCACACCAACTTAATTAAATGTTGAATAATGTAATGCAGTAACACTCTAGTTAATGTTGTAACACACAGGGATCATTTACTTTGAATACTGTTAATTGGAGCCAGTGACTTACGACAAGTGTGTTTATACATTAATGTTGCTGTCATCTGTCTTGCATCCTTGTGGTGTTAAAAATGATCAAAACTCTCAGTTACCACACTTTCTTGCGTATTGCATTTGTGCACTTTCAGCTTGACTCCATTCATCATCAGTGCCCTTGTGATTATTGATTCACTGGTGAGATGGGGCGAGTGGATTGTGTAGCGCAGTGGTACATTAAGCTGCTCAGACCAGCTAAAAAATCAGATCAGGTATGACCTTGGTTACCTGGTCCAGAGACATAGAAGTCTGAAATTCTCTTTTCATATACATACACCTTAGTTTCTGTCTCTATTTGCCAGGGTTTCTCTAACTTTAGCCGGAAGGGGATAGCTTAGGATAAGAAATGAATACTATCCTTAATAAATTAGTCAGCTGATTTCCAGCAATGCCTTTGTTCACTTTTTTAAAAATGTTTGCCGCGGCCTATAAAACAGACCAACAACATTAAAATGCGACAACAAGACTGCACATACCGATGATATTTTGTTATATTTAATTGCACCTTTAAAGGTGTCCCTCGAGTCCTACCTCCTATTGGTTTAACCTTTCCCCACAGAAATCACAGAAACCGGATTACTAGGATTACTAAAATGGAAAAACATTCAGCAGTTCCCCCATAAAGACTCATTTCAAATTAAATGTGTCAATTGTTTACAATTATTCAGTCCTCAAAGGAAAATGTAGTTTGACTGTATCACGTTTGAAGGACTACTTCAGGTCAGTTGAAATTTGACCACTGTTAAATCTGAAGCCTATAACTGAGGCAGTGTTAGACAATGTACAAAACATGCAGTATTTATGACCTGATTTTAAGATATTTTGGAATAGATTTGGTTTTATTTATTTAAAAAAAAAAAAAAGCAAATTGATCTCTCCCATCAAGTATGTTATGTATAAATGACAGAGGGGAAAGTAACCATGTTAACTGCTGAAACATGTTTTTGAGACCAAAAAGGGAAAAAAAATCAATAGTATATTGAAACTGTTGTGGCCTTAATGTCGTTCTGCAGAATCAGCAAACACCTACAAGTCGCTTGACATGTCTTTCAACATAGACTAGCTGGAGGACTCCCACAGAAGCACATGTCTGAGGAAAAAGGGCGTACGAGAAGAGCTCTTCAGACAGCACAACTGAAATCAAACAGAAGAAAAAAAATGCACTGCTGTGCTTTACCTGTCCGTTCGTAGAAAAAAATAACCGAGATACTACTTTGTTCATTTTAACTTTAAAAACAAAGTCATTTCTAGCTGAAAATAAGCCATTCCTACTTATACTTTTAAGACAAGAAGACAGAAAATTGTGCCTCTGGGGATGGTGCAAAGTTCAGTTCAGTGTACTTTACAGAGTTTTCTAGTTTGCTGTAGCATTCCTGCTGTATCTGACTGATATAACTTCTTTAAACATCTTGGGGAGTCTGGACAAATGTTTTTTAACGAGGTTCAGCCAGACGTGGGTGTCTGGATGACCTGGGTGCTATTCTGAAGATTGTTACCTCTGTGGGTTGCCAGTGGAGCAGCAGTGAATGATGCTAGTCTCCCAGTATTTACTGAGAGCAGAGACATACAGCCCACTCACGCACAACAGTAGATACATCAGCATGGCACTAATAACACAATCCCTGTAAGGAATCTGTGTGGTTATGTTCATCCATTTGTGTGTGTGTGTGTGTGTGTGTCATCCATACTAGAGCCTCTTTGTGTCAGTGTGCTATTGTGGGCTTATCTAGACTAATTAGGTTCTTGTAGTTCAGCTCATTTCATGGTAGGTTGACTACTTTCTTAAACATGAACTGACTTCACCTTTCACTTTGCACCCTTTTTAATGTCAGCTTCCCCCTTATTTCTTTGCCTCTTATCTCCCCTAGGCCCTTGATGAAGGCTTTTAAAAGTTTTATGAAAAGTTCTGGTCCTCAAGTGTCCTGAGCTGAAGGTAATAAGCAAAAGAAGTGATAGGTAGATGAGGTAAAAAGATTAAGGAGATGAAATGGCAATATTTTGTGGAATAGTGTGCATAAGTATGCATGCACACTATTTCCTTTTTTTTGTTGTTGTTGTTGTTGTTGATCTGAAAAAAAAAATGGTTCGGTCAGATGGTCTGTAAAGAATTGCTGGATAACAGTTTTGCTCATGCAGAAAAACAATTTATTGGGATGGCTAAAACTCACTTGACCTTGATGCTCGATTGCTAGCAGACCTGGGGTTGTCATCCAGACTGATGAGTCTCCAGTGCAAGTTGAGCATCCAGCCATGGAGTGAGTGTGATTTGGGAAGTCTTTGTCCTCTTCTGTGACCTAAACACAAATCCTGATATCCCAACTGATTTCTTTTCTTTTTTGGGGGCCAGAGTATTTGGATAAAATGGCTTTAATCAACTTCATTTTTTTGGTATCCATCCATCTTCTTCTAGTGATGTGGTGGTTAGCTCAGCAACCTTACAGCAAAAAGGTCCTGTGTTCCAATCCTCTCCACACCTCTTTAGGGTGTGTCCTCCCTCTTGCCCTATGTCAGCTGGTATGGGATTCAACCCCTTGCATCCTGATTTATTGTTACACTTGTTGAAGTTATCACTTTTTAAACTAAATATTTCTGATAGAAACACAGGGACATAATCACGCATACCCATAATGCAGCATCCTTATGTTTTGTTGTCTAATACATCTTCTCACTCATACAGGACATACACATGGATGCAGCAGGTGTAGCTGATAGATGAAAGGCTTAGGTGCTCTGCAGGTTGACTGTGCTGTGTTTGGTGTTGTGCATACAAAGCCATCCCCTGCAGAGATGGCCAGCCTGTTTGGTCCAAGAAAAATAGGAACATAATAAGCATGGGTTGGGTGTACATCTTTTTTTAACCAGCACATACTGCTGAAGTTCTGAAAGCTGTATTTGTTGTACTTTTCTGTAACTAAACTGTTTATGAGGATTTCATCATCCAGCAGCTTCTTTTATCCAAGATACATTTTATTTCATGTTCGTTCAGTTTATCATCCATTTATTCTTCATAAGTGGTAGTCCTGTGTGTGTGTGTGTGTGTGTGTGTGTGTGTGTGTGTGTGTGTGTGTGTGTGTGTGTGTGTGTGTGTGTGTGTGTGTGTGTGTGTCGCTTTTTTTTTTCCCCCAACAGAAAACAGTAGGGTGCTTTTTTTTCACAGGAATCTGATGATTTCTGTGGTGGAGGCAGTGTGTAGCTGGCTTGGAAGACTCCCTTCAGCTCCCTGTAACTCTTCTCTCTTTGGCTGCTGCTTGTGAAACTCTGCTATGTTTAGGGCTCTTTGTTTAGGACAGAGTGTGCTAACACGTAAAGCAGATAGGAGATGGGAAACGAGGCACTGTGCAGGTTTTTTTTTCTTTTTGAGGAGGGAGGTTCACTGTACCTTGCAAGCTTAGACAATACATTTGACTGCTGCAGTTTATTTTTGCTGTTTCTGAATGTTGTGGAAGTGTTGGTGGCCCAAATATGCCAGAGATGAGGTGATGTGGCAATGATGTGGCAGGTAATTATTTGTGTAGAGAACCACACAACACATGTTTTTGGCATCGTGTGCCCTGACCATATGTATTAGCTCTCTAACACAGCAAAGATGTCAGTGCAATTTCCTGTGTACATGGAAAAAGTAATCTTCATGGTGTTCTCAGCTTTTGTTTTGTGCCAACAAAGCTTGTACCCCACATCCTTCCTCTCATCTGTACAGTGTGAAATGAAGGGAGAAACGCAGAACGGAGGAAAAAAGAAGAGCTGTAGCACAGGAGTGAGCTTGCCCTCATAAAAGTCAACCATCCGTTTAATTAGCTGATGTGCTGTTTTTGTTAAAATCTGAGCTTTCACAGGTATTAATAATCAACTTTAGTTACTGAATGAAATTGACTTTCCAACAAGTTTATGTGGCCAAAACCTCCATCTGAAGATACTGAAAATAGAAATGCTCAAAGGGAGAAAAATACTTTTACGGCCTGTATCTGGTCTGAATAATAAGGGTCGTTTCAGTACAATTCATTTTCATTACACAGCGTACCGACACTCTTTGATCACTAAAAAGTCTGCCAGTGCGTTATGATTCCGGACATTTCACAAAGCTGTGTTTCTCAATCTGTCACACCAATTTGTAGGTAATAACAACCCCCCTTTGGGGTAAGGAGTTGCCAGATCAAATGAAAAAGAAGCCAAGCACTGTCAGTGATGAGAATAATTGATCTTATGGAAATGTGTTATTTATTTAAAAAAACAAAACCCTTTTCATAGACGGATCAGTTCATGATTCTTTAAAATCTGCCCCGACTAAAGACGTGTAATGTAATGCATTACAATCTGTCATGTAATCGGGTTTAGAATAAGAGAAGGCAACCAGGAAATAAGCTGCTCCCGTTTTGTTTTTAATAAAGCCTGACCAATAAATCTGCCAGGTCCACATCAGTTCATTGCCGTTACATTGGTGTCAGCCTGCACAGTATATCATCATTGACATGAAATTGAAGTAGAGGAAAATCTTTTCTTTTCTATAATCGAATGTGTAAAAAAAATTCAGAATTGCATCGTGACATGTCCTTCAAGAAGATTGCTTTTCAGTTCAGGAATAGTCTATTCTTCAAGCACTATGGACCAAACAGGAGATTGTTACTATAGCCTTGACAGTTATAGACTAGTATTTTTTTCACCTTTTGAGTCCTACTGTAATGGAAGCCATCACAATGAGTACTGTGGATGGATTTATATAACCTTATTCTATAGACAGGCTTGTCATGGTATATATTTATTGTACACGTGTGTAATTAACATGAACGACTTCACTTATTGACTTCTCTTTAGTTTACTTCATGTTTACTTTGAGGTGATAAACAGTAGTTTCTTAGATATGTAGTGGCTGAATGTTAAACCAGAGTCACTGTAATTGCCAAGAAGGCCTTGAATTAACAGATCATTTTTGTAAAGAACTTTGTGGTTTTATCTTCAGGGACTCATTTGTATATAACAAGAACAGGTCAATGCACCACACACTTCTCTGCAGGGGATCTCTGCTGTTAAATCCCTGGTTGCTTGATTCTGTACAGTTCCACCTGTTCTTTGTTGGATAAAAGTCATCATATATGGACGTACTAAGGTCACTGTTGGCTGAATGCTACACTATTATCCTGGCTTTGTGCCTTCTCTAAAGTTTATCATGTGTTTGGCTGCAAACTTTGGCACATCTGCAAAAAGTATCCAGTCGTATAAAAACATATGCACATAATGCTGCCAGATGGCATATTTTAGAACTGTGGGTGTAGTTAAGCTGCTTTTACGAGTTCAGTGATGTTCTTCGATACATTTTCAAAATTAGTCATTGATCATCCTTTTTTAAATGAAGCATATTGTTCTATTTTATCCAAAATATGTCTTATGTATTTTTTTTCTGTGTTTGAAGTGTTAATGCAAATTAACACTCCCAACACTCCCTGAAATTCTTGGCAGCAGACAAAAAACTTGACACCTACAAAGTTTGACTAAAACAAATTTCAGTGGTGATAAATGACAGCTCTGAGAGTGGATGGGTCTCCTGTGTGTAAATTTACAGATGCAGCCAGTAAATCTTTTAGTCAAGAGCTCCTATGTGACTCTGTGTTGATGCTGCCTGAGATGCATGTCATTATTATTAATAATAAGAAAAGGAGGAGTATTTAGGGCTTCAGCTTAGACTGGGAGAGGAGCAGACCAGGGAGAGCAATGGATAGTGAGGCACAGATGATAGGGAGAAAAAGGGAGTGAAAGATCTCAGGGGTCCTGATCTCTGATAGTGTTTACTGGAAAGAATGAGGGTTTGAAATGGAAAGTAAAAGCTGGAAAGTTGTTACTGTTGTTAAGAACTTGAGCTATGAACTTTTTTTATATGCGTGTTTTTTTTTTTTTTTTGTTTTTTTTTTGGGGGGGGGTCTCTATGGCTTCAGTATCTGCAAAAAACAAAAACAAAGATGCTCTTCTAGGTTGAGATCAGGTGACCGACTTGGCTGTTGAATATAAGTTCTTTATCTAGAGAAACTTTTACTTTGCTTTTGCAGTGTGTCCTGCATCTTTATCCATTTGCACTGTGAAGTGGCGTCAGTTTTGCAGCAGCCGTCACACTATCAATAAACACTAGTGGCTCAGTTCTACTGGTCATACATTCCCATGCTATATTATTGGCTCGATCATTTTAGACAGAGGATGTGGTATGGTTTGGATCCGTCCAAAGAGTTAGGTCTTTTTCCCCCTAGACTCTACATCCCCTAATTGGTGTTTCCCTGCCCAAGTGTAATCTGGTTTTCCTGTTTCTGGGTGCAGACAGTGGTTTAGACCTTGTTGTTAACTGTGTTTACATTCATGAAGGCAAGGATCTCTTGATTGTATACTTTGATAATCACATGCCTAACATTCTCGACTTGATAGATGTTGGGAAGGTGTCTTTTTTTGTTTGTTTGTTTTTTCCCTTCTTCTTTCCTCTTTTAAACCAACTATGCAATCGTCCACTTTAGTTGTCTTCTGTGGTCTTTCTGGCCTTTCACTGTTGCTGAGCTGGCCAGTGCATTCCTTCCTTTAAAGATTGTTGATTTGGCCACTTCTGAAGTTTTTGTTATCTCTGCATAAGGTTTGTTTTGTTTCAGCCTAATGATGACTTCCCTCTCTTGTGCTGATATCTCTTTGGCTCTCATATTGAAAGTTTCACTTAAGGATACAAAATCAAGTTAAGCACTTGGAATAAACTGTAGATCTTTTATTTGCTTAATTTGTGATGTAATCCAGTGTGAAGAGGCCTCACCCTGCCATGAACCTGCTTTTGAGTCAGTTGTTGTGTTACTTTGGAGTATTGAAAATTTGGGACTATGGATAAAATCAACCGTAATTACCAAACAGTCGATGTAATACTTTCATTAAATCCCTCAAGTTAAAGTGTTCAATCAAAACCTGATTGTTTAATTTAAACTCCACTATAGTGGTTCACAGAGACAAAATGGTAAAACTTGTAATTGTACTTTTACTCGTAACTGCCCGGAGACTTTTGGATCTAATTGCAGATGGCTTAATTATTTCCTTGCCACAGTTGATCCTTGAGTTGTGCTTGTAGGATTCTTTGTGATTGTTTCACTTTGTCTGACTTAAGACTTCAATAAGCTGGTGATATCTTTGCATACTTAAGGTCATATAAATTGAAGTGTATTATCTGAAATTGGATGTTTCCTCCAGAATATTGTTATCTGTGGAGTCCTGGTTTTGTGGCAGTTAAGAGACTCGTTTGTTCTACTTCCTCGTGCTGCTCATGTATGTCTTCCCTTCATTTACAATTCCTTTGATGGTCAGAATAATTGCATAAATAAAACATCTGTCTGTGCCAAATGGGCTGATCAATTTGTGGATGTCCACTTGTACTTTAACCTTGTGTGCACACACAACGAAATGCATCCAATCTTCAGGGTGTCCAGTATTTTCTTTTAATTCCACCACCAGTTTGTAAACTTGCTCCAGAGACAGATAATGAGGCAACATCATGAAAAAGTTCTTAGTACATTTTTTAATTTAGTTATATTTACACAGTATAGGATATACAATTTTCTTTATATTCGACTTTTACTATTCCATTTCTGAGACATCTGTTGTCATCTTTACATAACCTTTTAAGTGGATGGGGAGTTAATAAAGCCAAAAGCATGCTGTATTCGAGCTAGCATTACAGACAAATACACACACATAAAGAGCTGTAAGAATGAAATTGCCATGCGATAACCCCGGGGGACTCGTCTGCCTGGCTGAAAAACCTTAACAAGAAGCATGATATTTCTTTTCTGCTTCAGCAGGCCCTTTCTCTGGAGCTGTCCAATTATCTTTTGTTTAAATGTCTTTACTGTATAGTAGCTTGTGTGTGTGTGTGTGTGTGTGTGTGTATTTAAATTGTGTAAGAAATTAGCTAAGTGTAGGATTTCTGAAAAATAAATGAAACTGGCTTATCAATGAGACATTAGAATGAAGCGTCTGGCAAGCAAAGATATTTTTATTATATAATAATACTGTTGTGTTTCCAGTTTAGATCATGTTTGAAAATACAGCTCACCTCACTCAAAACTAAGACATTAACGTATGTGATGTAAAAACGTCTACTGTTATTTAAAAACGGTAAATACAGCCAATAGTTATATATTTTTTTGGCTGTTATTCCCAAATTAATGCAATTACAAGATGAGTCCCAGATGTACTGCTGACCCCATTTTTATGCATGATATGAATATTTTAAACCCTATACTGGATATATAGCTTTTCTAGAAATTTAAACTTAATGACCACAAGAAGTGCTGTTGATCTCATTAACTTTCCATCTTTCATATAAGACAATGTTTTAATAGCCCACAGCTAACTCTGTATAACTGGGCAGATGTCATAGTACACTGTAACATCCACACATCTCTTTGCATTGTTTTTAGTCCTACTGCTTCTGTGCTGGACTTTCCCTGTTGGTGCAACTCATGCAGCTCCTTCACACACAACGACTGCAGACAAAAGTAGTAACACAAAGTTTGTCCAAATGGGATTATTTCATATTCAGTCTCAAGAGATCAGCTGTTGAATCATTAACCTTAACAAGCCATATGCTGACTTTAGTTAGGTTAGTGGCATCTAACCAAGAAGCATAATGTGCAGCCTAAGAACTAAATCACTCTACAAGCTTTTTCTTTGTTTTCTTTGCCTGTTTTCTTAACTGACAAAAGTGCAAAAGGTTGTTAATGTTTTGTGCATGGTACCAAATGTTTTAATTACTAGGACTGCAACTAACTATTATTCTTTTTTTTGTAGTCTGCCCATTTTTCATCGATTAGTTGATGATTATTTCAATAACTCTTATGTCCACTTCCTATGGGGAAAACCTCCAGTTCTAGGCTCCAGTGCCTCACCTGCTCAAGTCTGCCCATCTGTAAATATCACCCTGTTTCTCGTCAAATGAAAACGATGACCCAGGAAAAATTTTAAAGCTGCATGAGCCTCTTTACAGGACAAACTCATCTATATGCTGGTGCCTAATACTAGTTCAACAGAACACAGCAGAGGCTCTGAAAAAGATCTTGCATGATCCATGAGAAGTTTCTGACAGGCAAGCTAACTTAACTCTCTAAAACTGTTTGTGCACTACAGTAGTTGTTGTCGTGGAAGGAAAGCTCCACTTTACACAGTCTGCAGATAACTGTTTTATTCTGTGAAATGCTTTCACATTTTTTAAAGTCTCTTTCTCCATTTTCTGCCATCCTCCTGTTTTGTCGTTTGCGCTATTTTTCTTCTTCATTAGTATTGAGTGAAGTCTTGGCAGACAATGTAGGCAATACTCTCCCCATAGCTTCCTATAGTTACAAAAGCACATTTCCGGGGTTTTAGAATAGGATGTGTCGACAATAAAATTCTGCGTTGATTAATTTTCATAGTTGACGATATCTCTTATGGTGGCAAGTTGTTGCAGCCCTTTTAATGACCTTGTGATCACGGCCTGGTCTTTAATGTATCCGCCTCTAGAGAAACAAGTAAAATCCTGGGACTTCTTTTTTTTCACACTTTGTTGTATCTTTTCTTTTTTTCCGAGAGGCCAATATGTTTATCTTATATTAGATGTTCCATTTCTTTGTACATTCCCTCATATCCATTCTGGTAGTTTTGGCCAGGAATTTGCTGACATCTGTGAATCTCTGACTGATATTGAGACTTTGAGACATACAGAAACTGCAGTGAAAAAGTAGCCAGAAAATGGGAGCCGCAAATACTTTTTGACATCTAAAATGAAGATAACACTGTATATATTGTTTTTTACCTTTTTGTGAACAACTAAGGTGTGTTGCTTATGAAAACCATGAAGTGCTACAGAGAAAATTACATTTTATTTATGTAATTAACACATTTTGAACTCTTAAAGAAATATAACAAAAGGAAAGACATCCAGCTGAACTAAAATGATCCATGTAGCAAACAAAAACTGTTGTGAGCCTCCACCCTTATATCGCCTTTGGACTTTTGGAGCCTTGACCTGACACCCGCAATCACGCCTCGCCGCCTTAACGTCTGTGCTATCTGTGCTGTTGTTGGTATATGTCGGGCTGTGCGCTGAAAAGCTACAGCCAGCTGTGTGTGTACAGCAACTGTGTGTGAAAAGTGGTCAATAAAGAGATGCTGAAAAGCATGTTGATGGAAACATCATTGGTTCTACCGTGATATCTTTATAATGGGACTTCTGCTCGTGAACCTCTGCGCACAGCGTCTGCAAATCGGGGCTGTACGAAGTCACTTTCATCTTTACGCAGGACTGTAAGCTGTCATCTGTGAGGCGTGAGCGGTGTTTGTTTTTAACATAGTTCACGGTGGAGAATAGCTGCTGACATAATGTGGATCCGAAGATCCATAACTGGCCTACCTGGGGTTGAAAGTCTCTATAAATGCACGGCGTTTCAGCGGTTACACCGGCTTCTGCGAGTGTGACGCTTGAGCGATGGAAAAAATAATAAAATATAATTTTATTTTCATATTTCAATGTCACAATAATCTTCCAATTTAGAACTACAAGTTAAAAAATAACTAACACAAATAAAATACACTTCAGCTAAATACTTCTAATTTATTTTCCCAAACCGCGCAGAGCCGCACTATAAGGACTAAAGAGCCGCATGTTGCCGACCCCTGGTGTAGGGTCTCAGAAGGGTTTGCTTTACCTAAGACTTTGGATTTATACTTCTGTGTTAAATCTATGTTAGGCAAATGCGTTACCCACTCTACCTATGAAAAAATAAAATGCTGCTATCAGCGTCTTCTTCTTTTTTTCCCCCAAACTGTCGGCTGTAAAAATATGTTCTCATTGCTCATGGAGAAGAATTGGCTTGTTAACCTTCTGTAAGTGATTGAGGCTGGGACTGAAAATTATTGATTAGTTCCTTTTGCAGAAAAGCCCTTTCAGCTCTCACAGTAAATATTTGGTTGGCTCTCTCCAGCCAGCCCTGAGTTTAGAGAACAATGCATACAGCATATGCTGAATAATGCTGTGGCAAAGCAAATATTTAACATTCGGTCTCCGTCACTGCCTCTACACATAAATAAATAGACTTAAGTAGAACTGCTGAGCTATTCATTCCATCTCTGTGAACTGTAATCATTGTCTCAAGTTTTACCTTTCAATTTCCTTTCTTTTTTTTCTTCTTTTGTTTGGGGGGGGGGATTCCCTGATAATTCAGAAATTAAGAACTCCAATATTAATGTACATCATCTTGTATTCTTTTGTAGGTTGCACTCTGCTACAACCTTACAAAGCTGTATCTCTGCAGATATGCTGCTGCTGCGTCTCCATACTCTTACTTTGTGCTCCTTTTAATATCTCCTCAGTGCATGCAAAATTTAAAGGGAGTGGGAATAGTTTAACACAGTACATGCAGAAATATAGTGATATGTTACAAATTGTGGATGGATGGAATGATAATCCACATATCTCTACGACAACTCTACTCATTATTCTACTTGTCTTTTGATGTATTCTAATTATTATTTTTTATCCCGTACTTTGATATGCTCAGCATGTGGTGAGCCATAGCTGTCTTAGAAGGAGCAAAGAAGGTTTAAAAACCTATAGAAGGGAAAGCTTCTCTGTGAAAAGCTGGAATAATGCATAGCACGGTTGATACCATCAGATGTAATGAATTCGGAGGCGAATTTGATTCCATGGTCCTATGCTTGCTGAGCCTGATGTTTCTTACATAATTTTAAAGCTGCTAAGTATTGATTTTGAAGTGAGGCACGTGGAATTGCTGAGCCAGTACATTTAGAGTTAACTCTATCAATCTCTTTAAAGGGAGAATGGATTTATCTTTGGCCCCAAAATAGAAAAGAATTTTGCCTTTTAAGCACGTCCGATTGTAGCTACAGTCTTTGAGAAGATGCAAGGTTGAATTTGGAACTGTGTGGTGTTATGTATTTTTAGCCCTTGCTGCAAATTTTCTGTATGTAACAAGGAATTGCACCACTTTATATTTACAATAACGATGCACTATTTCAATCAACAAAATTTATTTTGAACATGCTTTGCTAGGGAGGTTAACATGGAGAATGATTTGTACTCCCTGAGTAATATGTGCTTAAGGCTAATTCTACGTGAGCCAGCTTTAGCTCTTAACAGTGTGCAGTGCTTATGGCGGTGATTGGGACAGTATCCAAAACAGTCTCCTAGAAATTCTAACTTAGTCCTTAGTCTTTCTAATCCTTTAACTCTCGAAGGCCACAAATGAGCTGCAGACTGAGTGAGAGAGTGTAAGCAGGAACAAATGCTGGAGAGAATGAGTGACGTTATAGAGCAGTCATGCTATGCTAGATTCAAGCAGCGCAAGAGCATGGGATTCTGAAGTACTGCAGGTCGCCAGAGGTTTTGTGCACATATATCCACTGTGCTCCTTTACTAATGTTTCTAATGCTGGAGTATTTGGGCGTTGGTACTATGTTTATTTGCTTGTTTATGAGTCTATCCTTGTGAGTTCATTGCAGTCAGCCCATTAGATGTGGATCAGCTTTGATGCAAATAGACAGCACTGAATCTACTAAGCTTGAGTAATTGGACCTTGTGGGGAACATCAGACCCACTTCTGGAAAATGCACACACTCATTACAGCACAATCACACTCATGTAAATGAACTGCTTCCCATAATATCACTCTTTGTAACGGTTATCTGACAAAAGGCTAATCTTTTGAGATTAGAATAATGGCTTTTTTGGACAAGCACTTTCTTTTTTGCAATTGCAGAAGACACAGAGATGTCAAGGTCATTGAGATTGCTTTGATACATGCTTAGGGAGTGCCATGTTGTCACAGAAGGTGAGCAGGGCATAGTCAAGTTCCTCCACTAACTTTCAACTTATTTAAACATTTTTTAATTGTAGAATTTTTATACAAGGGCTGCACAATTATGGCCAAAATAAATGCGATTGTGATTATTCAGTGATTTGATGGTAAAAAAGTTACACAAACATTACATTGCTCTCACATCCACGTGAATCCAGATGGAATGCGAACGGTTGGTTATTTCAGTGCATTTTTGTGAGCTGTGCAGCTCTATACAGTGTGCAGGCTCAGTTTTGTGGACATTTGAGTTGATGTTAGGCGATTCAAGTCTTTATTCATTAATTATACTGCAATTTGTGCTGTGTTTTCAGGTAGTTGAATTAAGTTAGCTGTGTTTCTTTTGTGGCGCTGATTTCTTCCTGGTTAATGTCCCTTCTGCTAAATCTGCTGTATTTCCAAACAACAGAACATTCTCCACTTTGAGGACCTATCTCTGTGGCTTCTGCTCTGCTGCACATTTGAGTTTTGTCTGCTTTTTAATACAGTATTACTTGTCCAAGCCAGTCCAGGAAACTTGGTGAAGCGTCATGGTGAAGGAAGCCGCTGGGATTGACTCATGCAGGCGTGTTGTTTGGTGGTGATTTTGGAAGTGCTTGAATCACTTTTGCTTTTATTTTCAGTATCACTCAAACGTGTTAATCTAATTGTGGGAAACCAAAATTTTGATCAAGATTAAAATGTGATTACTTCTACAGCTCGGCTTTGTATTATATATTCCACTCACCTCCATCATAATGGATAGGTCAGTATTTACTGGGAAGTAATTAACTAACTATTTAACATAGAAGAGAGCTAGGTTTGTGTATGTATTGTTCCATGTAGTATTGCTCTGAATGTGTCTCTTCATTATGCAGAGGCAAAGTCAAAAGCAGAAAATATGCAAAAGGTTTCAGAAACCTTATTACTGTATATTAGTGTCAGAATAATTGTGGTGGGTGCACAGTTGCAGTTTCTTAGACCCATCTGTTTAGCCACAATTTCCTTTTCTAATTCTGACTTCCAATATTAGCCCCATAATGTTTTAATCCACTCTGTTGCATCTGGAACGCTGAGTTTTTATTTAATTGGCGAATTCTAATTACATTTGAAAGTTTGAAAATAAGCTTTTAAAAAGTGTTAGCATAATCTTATATGAAGTTGGGGTTACAAACTTGAAGCATATAAAGGAAAACACCTTTTTTATGCTCTCTCCTCCTAATAACTAGCACGCTTTACTGTGTCTAACATGCTCATTTTTACCTTGCTACTTTTGAACAAGAATGTTCTATAATCAAGGCATTTCGTGGTGGTTGTGAAATGACTGAAATGTAGAGTTGCCAGAGAAAAGCATGGAATTGGAATTTGGCCTTGTCTCCTGAACTTATCAGAGTTGCAAAATGAAATGGAAAATATAATCGAAACTAGGCTGTTAGTTTTCTTTTCTGCGATTATATCTAACAAAAAGGCAGAACACCTCTGGGACATTATGACACAAAGCTGGTTTTCTGTTTTCTGTTTTTTGTACATGACGATTATAACAGTTTTATTTCCAAGAAACTGTGATGGTTTCTTTCTAACTGAGCTGTCGTGCTCATACTCTAACTGAACAAGCGGGGGTAAAAGGCGATAGCTAACCCTCGTCGTGTCTTTGATCACGTCATATTGAGTTTTCCTTTTCTGTGATGGCTCTTTGATCGTCTTCTTTACTCTCCCCACCCATACCCTGACATCTTTTTTTTAAATTTTTTTTTTATCTTTGACCTTCTTCTTGTATTCAACATCTGTTGGCCTTCATCTCTCGTTTATCCTTCATTCAGAACTTTCTCACTGTGTTACTGAGGAAAATGACAAGTCTTTTGATGTAAAGCAAAAACAGGCTTCCCTTAGAAGCACAGTTAGACCACCCGTTAACTTTTGATGAATCACAGATGAATGATTATAACATGTTTAACACTTGAATTCACTTTATGAAATGGTTTAATTGTCTCGTGATTAGGCAATGATTAATAGAAGGGGTTATAATACATTTAAATTGCTGAAGTCATTACTGAAGATGCAGAGGTTATAGGGCATGCAAAGTAACTGTCAGAAAGCTATTGTAGATTTGCTGTAGTACACCCTTACACCACTAGTTGAAGAATAGCTATTAAATGATACGGAGAACTCTTGCAGTACTCTAACTGCATCTTGATTTCTGGAGAGATTTACAAGTTTTTTAAAATGAATCTTGAAAGGACGGTGCTCTTCTAACTAAAGTGCAGTAAGTTGGGTACACACAGCATCCTCTGAGCAACAACTAGCCTATGAAGTTGTAGCAATGAGCATATTTTAGGTGTAACAGTATATACAAGGTACTCAGTAAGCTAATAGGGTTTTTTGTTTTGTTTTTTTTTTAAAGGTAACAAGCTTCCAAGTCCAGTGTAATGTTGAAGGTTGTTTGACTGAAATTGCATCTCCACTTCAGCCAGTTGGTTATGGGTGAAAACAGCTCTGTTTCTTAGCTCCTAGTTAAATAAACTGGCGACAGTGAACCCTGTGAGCTCTCTCTTTGTCTTGTGTTTCTTATTGTAAACAAAAGCTGGTATGCACATGATATTAATTTATTATATGTTGAAATGATGAGAGACTCAGAATCTACCAGTGCACACTTGCCTATATTTGTATGATTTCTTGGTGTAAAACTGTATCAACTGAATAACTACTACTGAGGAACAGAGCCTCATGACCAAAGCAATACAACGACTTCCACCATGATATTGGTTTTCCATTCTAATGAGACATTGAATCCAGCTTGGTATGTGTATAGCTCCTGACATTAGCAGACACTGCCAGAATAACAAAAACAGAAGAAAATAATAGCATGCTCTGCTGCTAATGTGGAAAGCTGAATAATTGATTTCTACAGCCAAAAAATATACATTTCTGTCACAACAGGATAAAGAAGGAAAAAGTTTCTCTGTGCCTGGTTCTGCTTACCAGTCACAGGTTTATTAAAACCTTAGCGTAAAGCTGTGAAAATTCCTTGCATTTCTATATAGTGATGGTCTGCTGTAGGGAAATATCTGAGACATGCTCATCCCAAAGTTGGAGTGACTTGGTTAATACAGGCTCAGAGCTTGGTGCCACCTGTTTTTCTTATCTAACTATACTAATACTGAACACTGGCCTTACTCCAATTACACATTCTGCTAACAAAATAGAAGCAAAACTGCCGACCAGCTTCAGAAATGCTTAAAATTTTAAGTATTTCACATCAAAAGTTATTTTGTGTGCAAGCTTTCTTGATCTTCAGGATTTATGATTGATGCCTAAATGTTGGTTTCACCTGAGGTGCTAGTTCATGTGTCTGTTACACATGAACTAGCAGCCAGTTGCATGTCAATGAAAGCTTATAGGTCTAGTGTGGAGACAGTTAATGTAAACCAGAGATTTGTTTGGCATCTGACCTTGTGCTGCTACTTATTGCAAGCCAGCTTTAAACAAACTGACACTGAAACAGTATCCTGTAAATAAGCAATTTTTTCAGTACGAAAGTATGTGAAAATATACAGTGTATACAATGTAGGGCTGCAACAATTCAAGTAATTTGACTCTAAAAGATTTGCAACACAAATGCTTGCTTTTAAAACATTGCTCGCCATGGAAACGCAAGCCACATTTGTGACTAAAACCAGACATGCAATACAAACGTATTTAGGAGCAGCATGTGAATAAAAAGTTTGGCAACATTAAGCCCACGCACACTGATAACTCAACAGCAGCAGTGACCATGACACTAGCACAGTTCAACTTGGAGTTGGTTTACAAACACATTGCGAAGAAGCGGCACCATTACTGAGAAGGTGAGCTCAGACTGAGTGATAGAAAATGTGTTTCTCATGTCCAAAACAACAGTGCTGTACTGGGAAAAGCCTGGCTTCATCAAATCACCCGATCGACCAACGCTGATGTGAAGAAAAGCAAACTTTGTCGTGTGATTGTGTGGTGACCACTTACAGAGCCAGTCCTAAAATTGCCCCTTTATAATGTCTTAAGAGTTAGCTGGCCAAATCAATACACGTGAGAAGTTGGCTGCTGCAACAACAAAGGAGCCTAGCATTGCTCTGTTCTTGTATCATTAGAAATGTGACACTATCACTGACCAATTAAGCTTTGTTTTTGTTTGCCTTTTCCCTGGAACATGAGAGCTGATGAGGCATGTAAATGAACAAGTCTGTTGAGAAGGCAGTGAAAATTGGAAGGTAATGGTCTCTGTTTTCACTTTGCTTTGATCGATTAGCTTTAGAATAACAAACAAAAGTTCCTGAATAAAGTGCCTGTTAGCTGTTGTGCAATAAGCTGACTGTTTTCTCAAATTGATTTTTTTAACATCCAGGATTTTTGACAACAACCAAAATGATTTGTAAATAAGATTGTAGCGCTCTCAGATGACCTTCAGCTCTAGACACAGAATGATGACGGCAGATTTGCATCAAGACGTTAAAGCCAATGCCAGAAAAATCAGTGCATATGTATAATGGCTTTGCAGCTCCATAAATATAGTTCATTATTCATTTATTTTAATGACTAATATAGACTGAGTGGTTTTGAGTGATACACATAGGCAGTGATAGGCAATATAAGACCTGCACCACCTTGCAATCTTAACCTTTAAGAAGATTCACCAGACACAACTTTATTATTCTCAGAAAGATATTTTTCATTCACAAACATTAAGGATGAATTTGATTAATAGCATTGTTGTTGAATCCCACCATATTTATTGGTAGCCTGATTTTATCAGCAGTTTTCATCTGTTTTTATCAATGTTTATAATGGCCATAAAATGAGAATTCAAAAAGTAAGAGATGAGAGAACCACCCTTGAACTATGTTATAAGTGCTGACGTTACCTAGTGCACTTCCAATGTTTGCAGCTCGTGTTTGGAAAGCCACAGATGCAACAACTAGTTGACCCAAGTATAATCAGACAGGCTGTAAATGAGTAAAGACATTTATTATACATAACAAATGTTAGGAAAATCTGTTTGTTTTGTTGTTTCATATGTCTGATAATGGCATATATTCAAATAATATAGATTATTTATCTGTTATTTGAATACTGGTGTAGCATTTTTTCCTGTTATCCACCCAGTTTTTACATCTAGAAAATATGCAGCTTAAAAGGTGATGTAGACTACAGTTATGTCAAGTAAAAATGAGCTGACTTGAAAAACAGTGGAAATTCCCGATCAGCACAAATTTTTTATTTTGTGTATGTGACATAAAATAAAACATTTTATGTCAGTAGCTTCATTATAAAGTTAAGCTTGTAACAGCCTATATTTAAATGCTGCTCATTTTGTCTTGATTTCACTGATATAAAGAAAGGTATTGCTTGTTTGTCAGTGACGGCTAAATTAGTAAGATTGTTGGACTTCATTGCATCTCTAATTCAGCAGCTGGAGGGGGACTCCAGCTTTATGAATGCTTTCATTTATATGATTGTCTTTTGCAGTGTTTTATTGTGGAAATAAATATTGCAATAACGCTTAAAGAGACAATACAGTTTTGTCTTCTTGGGATTTCAAAGTTTATGCAGCAGAACACCGGTGAGAGATCTTAATAAAACTAATGACACACTTACCCTGAAAGCTCAAGTATCTAATTTGACAATATAGTTCACTCTCTTAAAGATTAATGGGAGATGAGCCTGATCTATTATACAGTTTCCATTTGCACTGTGGCTCATTACCATAATATAATCTAAGGAATACACAGGGTATAACCAAATAATGTTAAGCACTGAATGATACCACAGTTTCAATTGTTTGAATAAATACAGTATAATGTAGTATTAGTTCCCATTTCATGAAAATGCTTTTTGATTGTGTTCTGTGTTTTTCTTAGTAATTCAGTAAAGCAAACACATTTACATTTACATTTTTGAGATGGCCTCTGTGGAACCTGCTAAAACTACTTGTATATGCTTACAGAAAGAATGATTTGCAATGTATTTTAAGTTCAAACACAAAAAGGTGTTCAATATGATGTTTATTGTATATACAGTTCTTTATGTAACATCTTAAAAAACAACTACAGAAGTAGAAATTGTTCGAAACACGCTTTTCTATTCTACCTGAACACTGAAAATTCTTTATCCTTCCAAGAAGAAACGCCCAACTTTAGAGCAGAAACAAGCAAATAAAAGAGCATGGTACAAAATAATCTGAATTACAGCATCTGTCTCAAATCTACTTTGGGTTGACTTCACAGTCCACAATGTCCATCTTTTATGTACAGTATATGGAACAGGCATGTCATCTTGTTCCAAAGGCTTCTTTGTTTTTTTTTTAAAGATCTTTTTATCAGTTTTGATTTCCTCCCATTTCGATTGACCCACTTCTTAAACTTTTTTTGGCTCTCCACTGCCCAGCTGTGTCAGGCCTTTCGGCAATCCCTTCTCTCACTGTGATTACAGTGCAGATTTGACTGCAGTATAGTGTGCTTGTGAGTGGCATGCATGTTAATTGTGATAATGAAGGTCACCTAGAGGAGCAACTGGAGTCGCTCTCTGAATTTACAGTACTCCCTGTAGGGAAGTCGCTGCCCAGTGTGAACCTCACCAGGATATCGAAAAACACCATATGCTCCCCACCCACCACCTCACACCTTTTCCAGGCCTGCCACTGAGAAATTCAATCATAGAGCCAAGAGCCTTTTGAGATATGTGTGATATTGTGAGCTCTACTGTCCAAACTTGCATCAATTGAAACAAAGAACAAATTGAACTAAAATAAGCTCTAGAAAGCTTGCCCTAGTCAAAGTTGCAGTCATTCCATTTAATCATGATTTTGCCAAGTAGGAATAGAAATGAATCAAAGAAACGCCACCTTGAAATCAAGCTGCAGGAGATGTGGCAGAAATGATCTCGGCATTTAATTTGTACCTAGCAAACACAATCAAAATAGCTCAGAGTAATCCAGATTGTACACCTGCAACAAACAAGTTAATATTGATGTTGGTGGAGCTCAATAGCTAGGTTTCATTTGACGTAGACGTGACGTCGACGTAAAGCGCGAAATTTGACTGGCGGTCGGAAGTGAAAAAGATAAGCGCAAAATCACAGACAGACAGTACGCAAAATGCCTATGTCCTGTTGTGTTTACGGATGCTCCAGTAGGTCGACCAGAGAAACTGATAAACGGTATTTTAGGGTACCAAAAATAGCCCAACGAAGAGGAGAAAAATGGAAAATTCTAACCGAAAAACGTAGGAAAAAATGGATTTTAAATTTACGTTTACAGTCGGGAGGAGCAGAGTCTGCCAATGCCCGTGTCTGCAGCGACCACTTCGTCAGAGGTAATGTTATGTTTGCAAACGAACTTATTAGCATTAGGTAGTCGTTAAATTCTCGTTTACTTAGTGCTTTTAAGTTAGTAGTCTAATATTGACTTGATTGGGACTATAGGCTGCCCAAGTGCTTTGGATGACGAAGAGTCGGAGGACTGGGCTCCGACGGTCAATCTCGGCTACGAACGAAAACCCAGATCGGAATCAGTTCTCAAACGAGAGAAAAGAATGAAGCTTAAGGCAGAACAGCATCGATGTGCAGAGGCGATTTTGGATATGCAACAGACGGCTGAGAGCCCGGATTTGAGCCTAGTGACAGTGGAGAACAGGCTACTAACCCTGCCATACAATTGCAATGAGCTGCAATCACTTCTCCATCCTCCTTTGCAATTACCCAAGTCTTCAGAGGTGTCTCGTTAGACCGCTGAGAATGGTTTACCTTGAAACAAACAACTGTCACTCTAACGAAGTCCTAAGGATGTGGCATGTTTGTTGACGTTAAAGCCGCTACCGCTAACTGTTAGCGTGTTTAAGATAAAGCAATATAAGAACAAACACTCACCCTTGCAAACACCAAACTGTATCCATCACGGAGACGTTTTGTTCCAAGGTTGTGGACCCACCCGCTGACAAAAAAAATTGTACGCCTCCAGACTCTTGAAAGCTTTCATTTGCTGCCTAGTGTAGTAAGAAGTCTGGAGGACCAAGTAGTTGGTGATATCCACAGCCTCGATAGTAGGCAAATCCTTTACTTCTGTGGTGTATTCGGACATTTTCAAAGAATACGGATCACGTCCGATATATTTTTTAACTATCTGTTTATATCTCTCCCGAGAAACGGGGTCTAAAGTTGCACAATAGCTGCTCTCCTGACTCTCCACAGTGTCCTCCATGTTTACTTCCGCCCTCCACTCAAAAATCGCGCTGCCTCCGCACGTCATCAGAACCACGTGACCGCAACCCAACTATACAGACTCGTGCTGACATTCTTGCCATAATCACCGTTTTTGATGTGGATCCAAGTATGTGGGAGGGTTTTTTGTTGTTGTTGTTTTTCTTGACTTCTTTTTTCATTTATTTTCTCTGGCGGAAGAATCCTCTCTGTATATGATGGAAAAACTCCTGGGATGAATTTGCAGAGGTGGGACCAAGTCATTGTTTTGCAAGTCTCAAGTAAGTCTCAAGTCTTTATCCTCAAGTCTCAAGTCAAGTCTCAAGTAATGTCAGGCAAGTCGGAGTCGAGTCTCAAGTCACTGGTGTAAAAGTCCGAGTCAAGTCACAAGTCTGAAACTTTGAATTTCAAGTCCTTTCGAGTCTTTAAAAAAAAACAACGAAAAAATAATGTTGCAGTTATGCTAAATGTAAATATTAGACCATGTAATTTTAAAATCTGTGTTTTTCTCAACACATGACAAAATAGTGAACTTAGAAAATATACACAAATTGTGAAATTGCACCTCTTTAAAATGCAGCTCAATTAAACCTAGCTCCAAGAATAATTTTCACTGACAGTTCTGAGATAAGCTGCATGTTATTCTTGGATGCGGTTGTAGGACCAGCTTTAAAATCGCATGACAAAAATATCATACACATTTAAAAAAACTGTATCACCAACGTAGCCTGGACAACATTTGCTAGTTAGATGAAGTCAGCTATCTCATCTTAGCATATTTATATGCATATTTATAATTATACGCTTCTTGGAGTGAGTGCATACACTCATGAAGTTTAGTAACTTCCGGTCACTGCAACAAGCCCAGGTACAGTTTACCGACGGATGGGTGCAGGACCTTGAAATGCACCGTGTAGAACGAAAGACCATCGTACGTATCATAAGTTTACCAGTCTCACAAATTGTCGTCATAAATACACATTCCTTAACCGTTTATTAATAGGACCTTTGAGCTCAACGGTAATTAATTAGTAGTGGAAATAATTTCTGGTAGCGTTACAGAAATGTAGCAGTGACAACAATATTGTATGCTGTAATCACCGCGCGGATAGGAGGCGGCTGGCTTGACCGCGGCTCACAAATGACGGCTCACTTTACCGCAGTCTGTAATCGCACTGGGCAATTAGTGATACAAAAAACCTGTTTTATCCTGTGAATAAAAGTATATGTTTTTGTCAATGTACCATAATAACAGAAGCGAAACGCAATATTGTGTCAGGACAATTCACTATTTATGCACAATAAATAAAGGAGCATAGCGCGACAATTTCTGTTCAGCGCCAGACTTGCTTGTAACCTATATCACTAATTATGTTATGAAAATGACGTATTAACTACTAAAAAACACTGACCTTCGTGTAAATGCTTGGAGCAGACTAACCTGTGAGCTGGAGTGTTCTGGGACGTTATATTTGGTCTTTGAATGGCTGCAATCCAGGCCATCCGTCGCGTCTTTGTTACTTCGGAAACATGGCTTGAACAATTTCTCTTCAACGACGTAATCCGATAACAACCGATCTCTTTACCCGTCGGCTTCCCGTGGCTGTCATGCGACCGGCTATTGCAGTTAATAATACAACGGCTTCTTGACATTTTTGTGTTTCTTTTTATCGCTGTGTGACTGATTTTAATTGAAAGCCTGCGTGCGCTAGTACCGCTTGCCACGAGTTCCCAGAATCCTTTGCGGTTCTACCCGTGAATGACGTCACATTTTCAATCTCTATATAATATGCATGTTAAATTTTATATTTGGGGTAAAATATCAAGTCTTTTCAAGTAAACCGGTTCAAGTCCAATTCAAGTCCCAAGTCATTGGTGTAAAAGTCCAAGTCAAGTCACAAGTCTTAGAACATTTTTTCAAGTCAAGTCTAAAGTCGTAAAATTAATGACTTGAGTCTGACTCGAGTCCAAGTCATGTGACTCGAGTCCACACCTCTGTGAATTTGTATCTAATTTTTTGTTTTCTCAGATCCAAAAGTAGGCAAGAATACCTTAGTATGCACACAATGGGCATGCAATATTGAGATAATTCAAAAGATTTTATTTCATAAACCAATACCCCCCCCCCCCCCCCCCCAAAAAAAAAAAAACCAAAAAAAAAAAACCATTGTACTAAAATTCAAATAACAATGGATATACTAGCTGGTATATTGGCTGCATTGAAACAGATTTGACTTTTTCTTCCCAGCGAGGGGAAAGATCAATGTTTGTCATGAAAAGAAAAGTATAATAAAATGCATGGATGTAATAATGTTAATGACTTGTAATGAGAATACTATTGTACATTCTTTGGATTTGCCTTCTGTTTAAATCTATAAATGTTACTTTCATTTAAAACAGTATTTGCTTAACACGAGAGATTTGGTATACTAATAATATATAGTGAGATATCTTCTGTACATCAAGTTTTCATTGCATGTGTTAAGGCCAACACCTGGCAGTTAGACAACTTGATGTTTAGTGCTTGTCATGAGTCAAAGGTTAAACAGGATATGGACTGGCACTTTGTGTCCTGTCACCAGGCCAGAGATGCCAGTCTTCTGTTCAGACTTCCTTTGTCAGCCCTGGGTGGTCTTTACTGTGGTATTTCACATTAAGGGCATGGCATAGCACCCCTGCAGGCTCCCTGACAATGCGGTATCAATACACACTGTGTCAGTAGTGGGATGCCAAGCACACACACATACAAACAGGAGAAAATGCACATTTGTTTGGTTTCTCATATATTTCTTAAGTAGAATGTGAGAACACCTGAGGTTACTTTAAAGACATGTTTCTTTTTAGTTGTTAGGGTTATAAGATTCTCTCTTTTTTTCCTGCATGACTCCATGCTAAACATGGAAGGAATGATCTCATACTTTAATACCAATCTCACAACCCCCAGCTGTTTTCCTACTGCATGGAACATCATTCATGGGAAGACCAGATGGAAAGCCATTGACTGCGGAAACAAATGAAACTTTTTCCTGCATGCTCACTCAATCTGTGCCCTTCAGTAACACCATTTACATGTGTGGGTGTTTGTGACAAACCCTCCTCCCCCCCCAGGGTTCATATTCACTGTGTCCTTTCACTCAGTGCTCTGGAGTGCAGCGTCAGCCTTTGCTCTACAACTGCTATTCAATTGGAGATGAGTTTCAGCTCAAGATGCGGTACAATGTCATAACACTCCGATTTACTCTTACAACCTGAGTCATACTATAAAACTATCAGTTTCAATTAGATGTGTGTTTGGTTTGAGACTGTGAGCTGGAGGAAAGCTGTTTTCTACGTTGGACTGAAAGTCAAAATAAATATCCAGCGTGTGTCGTCAAGCCTAATGGATACTTTGTATTTCAGGTCTGCTGTTGTTGATAATGTCCCAGTATTCACCCTGTTAAGGGTCTCCGATTGATTGATTTGTAATGTCTTTATTACACTTGTGGTAAAACAGTATGCTGCTTGACTTGAATTTACTATTATTTTTTTTAAATAACTCAGAGTACAGACTCTTTTACCTTGGTGTTTTCATTTTCTTTAGATTTACAGCACTCTCCAGTAAAGCTGTGCACCTAATTTATTCTTTGGGTATATCTCATACAGATCTAGACTGTATTACAGAGCTGTGTGTCAAGCTGAAACCTGGTTTAATGTATCACTGCACACATGTTCACAGTGTACTGTTGTATGTGTTTATGTGGCCAGATCACCCTCTGTTTCCTCCCTTGACACCTCTGTTATGAATCCTGCATTATTAATCTTTTTCTCCACTCCTCCTTTGTTCCTGAGAACAGGGATGATGAATTTAAACGGAATGAAGGGAAAAGCAATTAATTTCCTCACCCATGTAATTTGAATAAACTTTCCCTTTTCAATTGACTTTAACTACCGAACAAATGGGCGAATTATTTTATCATTTTGAGACTCCTGTAGTTAATTGTCTATTTCCATTTTCAATTTGGTGATCAGATTTTGGGTTAATTAGAAAGGAGCATTTGTTTTTTTGTGTTTTGCATGCCCATTTCCAACAATGGTCTGCAATTACTTGCAGTGAGGGCCTATATTTAAGTGGAAAAAAAAGTACTTTGCAAGCATTTGGGAACTGAGAAAAGCCGTTGTAGTTCTGACAGAAAAATTCTTTCTCATATTTGCTTGATACAGAATTTTAGCTGCTCAACAGTCTGGGGCCTCCTTTGTCATATTTTTCTTTTCATAATGCACCAAATGTTTTCATAGGATGATGGATCTGGACTGGGAGACTAGTTTAGCACAGGGGTTCTTTATCAGTGGAGCCATGCTATTGAAAATTCTTTGCAATATGATGTTGGAAAGTGTTATTGCTATACTCTGCTTCTGAAATGCTGCTTCTGTAACATGTTCACTTTGGACACAATTGTGTTACTAATTAACCTCATTAGATGTTTTGTTGCCACCGTCCTAACTTTTCATTATAAATGACAATATGTTATCAGATTAATAATCATTTTTTAATGACTATCAACATACTGAATGTATTACAATATCATGTTCCAAGCACTACAAACTGCGTGGTGACTGTAGCCATATCTTTTTATTGGAGACTAACTTCCTTTTAGTACTCAAAAAAAAAAAAAAACAGAAGCTTTGATCCATTTGCTTCTTTTGGACTGCTCGATTATGGCAATTTTTTTTCTTTGTTATTTGTCCTTACATTTCAGCATCTTTAAACTTTATATTAAACAGGGGCAATAAAATTGGTGGAGGTGGAGGACATGGGTGGGGGCACAGGGTTGTCTAGTCGGTGGTTAGGCACAGACAAGGCGTAGTTTTTGATCATTAAGCTTGTCTCACAAGGGCAACCACCAGTTCCTGTCAGTCACAGTGTCCACCACCTGAGGTGTATGGGAGCATAAAGGCGTAATGGAGGCTGCCGCAGACTTGCACGCCATGGGAAACCAGTGTGAAAGCCATGGGAAGTGTGACATGGAGCTAGGCTCCCACAGAAACCTTGTTAAACTTATTGACTTTCTTTAGATAAATCTCATTTCATCACCACATAAGGTGAACTAAACAGTAAGTAAGTCTGGACTTTTAAGAGGGCCAAAAGCATGTGACTGAAGACAAAATGAATTCTTCTCTTCTTGGAGGCCAAAACCATAACTGAAAATAAAATCTGATAAATTAGGCAAACTTACTTTTACCATTATGGAACAATGAAAATTGACTTTAATGAATAAGAAAGAGAACAAGAAGCATGATTGAGCAATATTTTAAGAATATGTGACATAATAAAAAAAATACAATTATAAAAATGTAATTAAATTATTTAAAATAATATTTACTACTCCAGGTTGCCTTAATTTAAAAATGCCATTTTAATAACTCATGAGCTTTGTTGTACATACATAATGGAGCCTTCTGTTCTGCGCAAAGTGCATTATTTGCTAATTGTTTAGTTTCTTTAGCTGTGTTTATGACAGTTGTGGTTACTACAATTTTCAAAATTCATCTATGGTATTCATGCAGTATAATAAGCCCCACTAAAATATATTTGACAGTGAAAATATTACATGTAGATTTACATTTTCGACTTTGTGGACATGTACTGACCTTACTCTGTAAAACCTGTAGCCACATAATTAGCAAGGATCCTGTCTGCATCAGTACAAGCCAAATCTAAACTCCTGATGTATTGAACCGCATAAATTCATGCACACACACACAGATCCAGGTGTCACACCACATCCGGATTCACATACAACTTGTAGATATGCTTGTACATAAGATTTATACTTTTGAACAAAAGCCTACACACCCTTTTTAAATGGGAACATCAAACAAATGCCAATCCCTTTTTTGTTAGCTTTAATCTTATAACAAGTAAACGGTGTATCAAAGCAGAAAGAAATAACCTTGTGGCATTGTACTTGGCATACTTGTACTTTAGATAAAAAAAAAAAAAATAAAAAAAAATCAGACAAAAATCATCTTTTGAATGTTGTCTTTTCCTCTCCTTTTTCTCCTTATAGCTTTTTTAAAAGTGTACGAAGAGTGAACAGTATGGGTTCTTGGATATTTGGAGGAAGTGCAGTAATGTGTACACCTGCTTTTCAATGTTGCATACAGTCAGTGCTTTACTAAACCTTGTCTGAAAGAGAACAGATGGGCTGGGAAATGAAATCTGGCAACAAGCTTGAAAAACACTATTTTGATTCATTTGATTTCACTTTTTAGTGCCAAAGGTAGAATACACTTGCTTGACTCACTCATATTTAATCCAAATCAAACTGTCATTTCAGCTGTGAGCAACTTAAGGAGCTGATGGACAATCACAGAATAGAAAGTCAGACTACCCAGGCAAGTAATAAATACTCTAGTATTTCTAAAATCAGTGGATAAAATTATAGAAAGCTGGACTTGCTATAAGAGGACGATTTACATAATAAAACTGGTGGTTTTACAGCATTTCCTCAAGAGGTGTCTCAGGATCATAAACAACATATTTGATTTCAGCTGAACGCACCGTTCATCTGGGCTCACAACCCGGTTATTACTAAATAAAGAATTTTGTCAGATCTTATTGAACCCAAGTTTGACACAAGATGTTTTTACTTTGAGCGCATATTTTCCAGGGAAATCATTTTAGGCAATCCTGAAGGAGTAAGTGTGGAGGAATGTGCCTTGTTTTGACTGTTTGATATACCAGTTCTTGCTATTGTGTGACGATATGCAGATTGGGTTGCGATGAGGTCTTTGCCTATTAATGTGCACCAGAAGGTTTGGCACATGCAACTCATTTCGTATGCGTTTTATCTTTTTCTACACAGAGATATGAGAATGTATTACAAAACCTGACGACCTTACTTTATGATCTCCCTCACTCTCGCTGCACACTTCTTACTTTTTCAGCAAAGTGGAATAATGTGGAATAATTTTTTTTTTTAAATCCCATAACATCACCACTGTAGGTAAGGCCTCATTGTAATAAAATGTTTCCTTGTATCCCTGGTTTCTGGCTCCAGAGGAATGTCTGCTATGTGGATTGGAGCCTAGCCTGAATAGCGGAGTCCTTGGAGCAGTGGGTGGTGGATGAGCTCAAGGGAATACAGACCTCACAAGAGGCTTTGGTTTTTTCCCTGGATGTGTTCAGGAGTAGGAGAGAAGATGAAAAAGACAACTGCTCTGATCTGTCGCTATGGAAAGTAAAATGGGTTTCTTTTACTTAATATTTTTTGATAATGTTTTTCTTTTGCAGTTACTTTATTGGAAAGTAGTACACAGAAAGTACACTGTGTACTACTTTCCTGAAATTGCTTCTGGAACAACATGGTCTTCATGGTCTTTGGTGCTCTTTTGCGAATATTTTGAAGCATCCTCTCTGCAGACACAAGTGCATTCAAGGCATGGCAGCAAAATGCTCTCACAGCATAGCAAATGCACTGAATCGCTTCACTATTAAGTATCATTTCCCCAAAATGTGTTCATCTGCGTTCGGTTTTCATTTTTCTCCATCCATGCAGTTGACAAATGGCTCGGTTACAGCGTAGTTCACCCGGAATGGAAGAAGTGTGGTAAAAAAAAAAAAAAATCAAAGATTAAAAATACAACATGAAACGTACAGACAGTGTCTGCAGTGGAAACTCCTGATTTCACTCTAGGTTTTGTATGTTTGATGCTGCTTCCATTGACGGCAAGGACACTGCAGGTAGGCGGGATGTCCATGAATGCATGGACTGCCTTTGCTCTACTGCCGGCCAAGCATAAAACAATCTGGTCAAATGTTTGTTTTTGTTTTGTTTGTCACCTGCCTGTATATCTTTGCGTGAACAGAAAAAAACTGGCATATATTACACACAGAAGATGATCAATTTCTGTAGTCTTGCAAAACAAAAGGGGAGCCTAAAGTTCAGCCATACTCATGAAAACGTCTTCAGTGGCTTTGATTTGAACTGAACTAAAGAAGTTTTGGTGCTTCTGAAGAGAGTTTGAGGTTTGAATAGCTGACACACGATTTGTTAAGCCTCCGGAATCCTTTTAATGTGTTGTCCTTGGGTAAGTGTTATAACTGGCTGGATAACAGATGCGACTCCAGGCAAGAAGCATCTACAACAATGTGCATTTTTTAAAAAGCTCATTTGGCTTTGAAATTCTTAGCTCAAATGAAAGAACAAGTTGACTTTCAGAAGCTCCTTCTAACAAGGACACTTGTTTTATTTCGAACATATTGTTTGAACATGATGGATGCACACATTTTTATATAAATGCTATCCATTCATTCTCTAGTTAACATTCAGTTTAAGCAGACCTGAAAGTGGTGCGCTGTTGTATTTTTTCCCCAATATAAATCCTGGTCTCCTGTTTGCTGTTTTAGACAGCAAGGGACCCGACACTAGCAGGTATAGACATATCAGATACCTATTCAGAGTTTTTTTTTTTTTTTTTTTTTTTTTTTTTTTTTAACATGTTATTGCATTTCTGCTATTGTAACATCCCAAGCAATAAAATATTTTCAGTCATACAAGTTGCTTTGTCACTTAAAACTGAATCTGTGTTGTGATTAAGGGCATTATTGTAATACTATTGTCATGGGATGAACTGCTTTATTGTTTGTGCGATGTTAATCTAATGGTGTCTGTATCTGTTGTGTGAGAAACTTGTCACTGATAAGAGTCGAAAGCTAATCTGTATAGCCGATATTCATCATATGGTCTCCCTTTTACTGTTGGTGCCTTGTCACTGCTATGGCACCGTCATGACTGAGAAGAACTTGTAAACAGCACTGACTTTGTTTTCAAAGCCATGAATAGACTATAGAGGCCTTTGTTTCAGGCTGGTGTTGCCAGTCTAGCCTGTGCAGTGGTTCACTGGCGTGACAGCTTCTTTCTCAAGATCACAGTGTGTTCCAACTCGAGCAAAGTGGGGGCAGCTTTAAAATAGACCTGTAATCACGGACCCAGATGGAGAAAAAAGTCTTAGACATGCCCTCAGACGACAGCTCTAACAAAAAACAACAAAACTGAACCTGTTGACCAAACTGCTTAAATGTTTACCTTTCATTCTTGATACCAAGAAAGAGGATGGTCCAGTATTTGAAACCCCTAATCTGCAAATATAGATCTTCTTGTCATGAAATATGTAGTTCACGTACACTCATGAGTCACTTTATTAGTCACAACTATTAACGGCTTGTTAACGCATTTATAAACGAATCGCATGGCAGGAACGTGGTGAATTTGCATGGTCACGATGGACTGCTGAAGTACACACCATGAGTACACACCAAAAGTGTAGAGAATGAAGTGAGAGGAGCTTGGTCGGAGAGCTTCAAGCTGATAGGCAATACCTGAAATAACTGGTCATTACAACCAAGGTATGCAAAAGACCATCTCTAAACAGACAACACATGAAACTCTGCAGCAGATAGGCAACAACAGCAGAATGTGGTCTGAATTGGAAATTCACATCATGAATGTGCAGCCAACAAGTCTGCAGCAACTGCATGATGCAGTCATGTCAACCTTTTCCAGAATCTTTGGGGAATGTTTCAGATACTTCATTAAATCGCTGCCATGAAGAATTAACGAAGTTCTGAAGGCAGAAGAGGGGAATGAGCAGGGTGTATTGTAATAGACAGTTTAAAGGTGAAATGAGCTAAACACCCAGCTGAAAAATGCCAAAGGTTAATTGCTGAGATAAATGAAAACTATGCGTTTAAACAGTGATAAACAAGTTTTGAACTTTTTCCCAATGTTTTTTTTTTTTCTTAGTTGCCTTGGGGTTTAATAATGACTAATGTGGCGTCATATGTTTAGTATATCATCTATCCCTGGAGAGCACTCTTTTGTTACAAACAGAAAAGACAAGCCAAGACAAACAAACTGCTGCGCTGTATTTCTTTGTAGTCCAGCAATTAGCATCCATTAGCTTTTCTTACTGTATCAATGACTGTGTCAAAAACTTGCACATGGACATCTAGAGTGTCTTTTCTTTCTTTCTGCCATATAAATGTAAATCGCTATGGCAACTGCATGTGCCTAACGCTGGAGTAAATAGACAATTGACTGCTGATGGAAAGAGCCTCATTTTCAAGAGGTCTTTAGCCGACCTGTTTGAGATGGATGCTGCAATGGGTTTCTTTGAAGAAGGGAAACAAAGAAGTGAAATAATTAAAAACATCATGACATTGATATAACAACTATATAACAAGATGACTACAGCCTCTCAGTACAAAGTGAAGTAGACAGAATTTTGTTTATGGACGAAGCTGAGTGTCTCATCTAGCCACACTTTAGATTCTTCTTGGTGGGTGAGTGATGAAACACTCGACTACAACACAGCGTTTCCCAGACTGTGCACATTATCTTCCATATCTGATGTGATCTTTTGTTATTCTCAGATTTTTTAGTTTTCAAAGCTTTGCTGTGCTGGGCCAAACTGTTGATGCTCTTTGCCTTTGGCTGCACGCTTTTGATAAGTGTCAGTGTTGACATGAAGATGATGCTGTGTTTTTATAAGGGAAGGAAGGTTTTAATTTTATGCCTATGTGGGTGGCACTTCGTTGTCTGCTCTTTTCATTTTCTCCAGCTGTTATAATGTTGTTAGTTTACCAAAATATTTCTGGATAACATTTGTTTTCATAGTACTCTATTTGATATTTCCAACAATGCCAATATGCAATCGGTAATGCACACAATCATTGCATGATCTGTTATGTCGTTTACAGCCTGTGCCAGAACACCACCTCATGCTCACATTTCTATTAACAACCACAGCTGGGGTCATGTTTCCTTGAAGTTAAGTTGATTCCAGGAATTTTTCCTCTGATCTCTGCAGTCGGTGAAATGTACAGTACGGGTTTCCCTTCAGGCAGCACTACTTGCACATAGCCAAACACAACAAGGGATCCACTGGAGGAAGTGAAAGCATGTCACCATCAGAGCATGAGAAAATAGTCAGACAGGAACCTCAGCATGGCCTTCCTCTGATAGCCAGCCCACATAGAAACAATGTGTTTGGCTGCTTTTCAGTGGTTGTGGTCATCTCTTGGCTTTTACTTGCACTAGTTAGTCAGGTGTTATTTGTTCGGTCTCAGCTTGTGATACAAATAATGTTTTAAGGGTGTGACTCCTGCAGTAAAATTGAGAGAAATGGATCACATTACAGATTGTTCATTTTATGTTCAGGAAAGGATAATGTATTCATCCATCTTTGTATTATCACAATAACTCAAACTCAGTGAACAGAATAATTGAGAAACCCAACATAACCACTCATCTAAAAAATTCGTTTTTTTAGTTTTATAATCAGCAGAACAGTGATACATGATACTGTACAAAAAGACAAGCTTACTGACACTGGATATTAAGTATTGATAAAATGGGTTCAACATGCTTCATAAATTCCTTACTTTTTTTACTTTGCTAAAGTGTGCTGTTCTCCAGACTTGGTGTCTAAGTGAATATATTTATTATGAGAGCAGTTTAAAGTTCATTTATTACAAGAGCTTCAGTATAGGTTTTCTCGTCCTTGATTGCTATTTCAATAACGCCAGCTCTTCGAACTTTCAGTAATTGTTTTAATATTCCAGGGAGCCACTCAGACAAGGTGGGAGTCAACAGCTGAATATGAAATTGATTTGAGAGGCTCAAAGGTGTCTGGCAGTTTGATTAAGATCTCTGTGTTGATGCCTTGACAATTTAGCTCCATGGCCTTGAGACAGCGGCTCTCTTTCACACATTTCAGTAGTTCAGTCACATTGCAATGTCATCGTATAGTGAAAAAGATACTTAGGCAAACAGTGCCACCCAATTAAATTTGCTGTAATTTTTCTCCCCTCTTCATGTGAACCAGGGATGATTAAGTATGCATTTGGTGTGCATTTCTCATGTGACATATAATTTTTTTTTCTGCGTTATTCTAATCCTGGAGTCAGTGTGATTACTTTGAAAGCAGCCTGACTAGAAAAGCCAGTGATTTGTCAGTGTATATGCAAGAATGTGTCAGTCAGAGCTGCTCAGGCTTGAGGGGTCGTACTCATTCATATACATGATTTTATTTTTATCATTGTTTGTGTTCTACACAGTATGCTGTGGGTGCAGAAATTTACAATCAATGAGCCTTGACATCAGTGGCTGCTTCAGTATATTGTAAAGCTACTGTTGGTGTATGTGTTTGGTGTCTTTTCAGCATGTTGCATTCTCCTGCTGTGACTGACTGTTCAGCTTTGAGTCAGAATACATTTTGTGAAAAGGATTTCTAGTCACATTTCATTGTGGAGCTTGGCATCTTCAGCCAAATAAAGAGACAGATCATGCTTAACATTTGATAGATTAGTAATTTATCAATCTTGAGCCAACCTTAATTTCTTTGTATTTGCATCTAAAATTCAAGTTTAATAAAAAAATCTTTTGAACATTGGCTCAATTTTAGTCCAGTCCTTGTAACTCCACTTAACACTGACCTGTGAACCATCCATCCATCCATCCATTCGCTTCCGCTTCTCCTTTTCAGGGTCGCGGGGGGCGCTGGAGCCTATGACCTGTGAACCATTCAAGCATAAAAAAGGCACCTAACTCAAGGGAAATGGACCAGTGTTGTGTTCACATAACAGAAAACTTGACCAATTTTGAACTGTATCTATTGCAAAATCACATTCGTTCACATTTCTTTGGTTAAATCTATTGAAAATGCCAATAACAACAAAGAATGTTTGCACTAACAAATTGATTCTGAAAGACCTGTTGACCTGTGTCTCAGCAGGGTGTGCATTGTGTCCTTAAACAAAATAAAAAAAGAGAAAGAGAAATGAAAGAGAACAGAAGAGGTGGCAGGCCTGAAAAACTATTTACAGCAGGTGAACAGGATTTTAAAAGTCATACCCTTGAGAAATAAGAAAAATATAACAAAGACCTGACCCAGGACTTGAGAAGATGCATGTGACGCTACATGGGGAAATAACGAAATTTATTAAATTAGAAACACAGAAGAGATTTTTGTTATGCAATGCTATCTGTAAAATATCTGCTTGGCTTCATTTTTCATCATGGCAATGAGCCCAAACACACTGCCAATGCAGTAAGTGAGTACCTGGATAGAAAAACGCACAGTGGAACACTAAGTAATGCATTGACCTCCCCATTGACCCTGTTGACCTCCCCAGACTTCAACATTATCGACTCATTGTGGGATCATCTAGAGAGAGAACAGAACAAAAAGTAGCCAACATCCAAAAAGGAGTTTTGTCCGTCACGAGGTTCGGAGAACTATTCCTGAAGACTCCCTGAAGAAATTAAAAGAACACTTTCCTAAGACAGTTCAGGCTGCGTTGAAGGCATTTAAACCAAATACTGACTTTCAAATTCATTGCCATTGAATCTTTGCCCAATACACTGGATTTCAGTGTATGTTTCACATTTCAATATATCATTGCACCATTCCCATTTTCCAGCAGAGCACAGAGAAATGAAGAGTGGCTTAAGATTTTTGCACCGTATTAATCAAAATGCTGAAAAGATAAGGATAACCCACTTTTCCCCATTTTAAGATGGATATAAATTTGAAATTACATTTTTTTTAGAAAGGACATTTGAATTAATTCGGGGGGAAAAAATGACATTCATTGATAATAGAAAATAAGGATTAATTCCTGCGCCATGACGAGTAGGCCATTTTCTACAATTTCTACTTGATAATTTTGAGGAGAGTAGTGGCTCTGTATTATAGCCTATCATCTGCCACCAGTGTAAGTAAAAGATAAATTATTCTCGCTGGGAAGTGAATGACCTTAGGTTCTGCATTTCTACCCTTCAGCACATTGGTTCATTACACCGAGCCTGTCGTCTGCTTTATGAAATTTTCTGCTTTCAAGAGCTCCTATTAGCCTTCACTGTGACACAAGACAGATGTGATCATTCTGTTCATCTGTAAATCATGGTTGTGATTCTTTATCTGATTGAAATTCTCAAAGAAAAGATGAGGAAGGTGTTGTAGGAAAGAAGAAGAAATGCTTGTCTTCATCTATCTGTCTGTTCCACCCGGGCCAGCAACTCAAGTATGAACTGCAGCTGTCTAAATGGATACACAAAACGTATCCAAAGATCTCTCATCTCATGGGAGTTTGCTTACTGGCCTGACATTCAGCCCTACCTTTATTTTCCATTTCCAGAAACAGGTGTGGAAAGTCTTTCAAAAAGTGAACCAGAACAACAGGGAAAATGGAACAGCATAGTCTTGGGGTTTTTTGTTTTTTTTAAAAGAAGTGTAGGGTAAAAAACTGGAGAGAATGCAGAGAAAGTGACCCACACACTTCCATCTCTCTGACATGACACAATGGAGGATATGAGAGAGCGGAAGCAGACCTTTGCTGCCTGGGTTAAAAAAGCAGCGCAGGACCAATTGTCCCTGAGAATGACACAGAGCTCCAAAATACAGTCTTTTAGTTTGAACATTTTGTCCAAACTAAAAGCCTTGACGCGCTACAGAAATCTGGTGGTCTTATTCTCAAATGCCAACCTACAGTTAAACACAGAAGTGCAATATAAACATATGTTCTGCAATGCTTGGATAACTGGAGGGGAAGCTGAGGACAGGAGTTTGAGTGAAGCCTTAGTCATATATACTAAACTACACATAAAATACCTGAAAGAATATGCTATCAACCAGCTGGGCAATTAACTCTGATTTGTAGATACTAAAGTTACTGATTAAAAAATCCCCAGCACCTAATAAGCACTTTTAGATTATATTTTATTCATTTGTTTTTGGCGAGTTGTTTAAATGCCCCTCACCCCACCCCCACCGAGCTCATATTATGTCTTTCAATTAGTTTTAGTCAGCAGTGCAGAAGAAATACATCACATCAGTGCAGAGACCGGAGCTGTGTCCCACACTGTTTTCTGGCGACAGAAACAATATAGCCAAGACTTTATGTTTTTCAAAGTAGTGTAGTAAAAAATATGGCATTATGTTGTTAGAGCACAACAGAAATTTATAGCGCAGTTTACTGTATATAAGATTACTGCACACAGATTGGTATGAATAATAAAAAAGCCATGTTTACAGGGCGTATCTGTTCAGGGTTAGGCTGTGTCTTCTAATAGGAAATGTTTATCATGGTCTCTGTTGCTGTTGGCTCTAGAAGCGAAGTAATCATTGTTAATGGATCCCTTTGTTTCTGCCGCCTACAGAAAGGAAGCTCGTGACTTTTGCTTGACTAATATTCCACATGTGATGACCTGAGCTGTCCAATTTTCCTAATCAAAACTTGTCTGGGAATCATGTGCATGGGGTCTACAGGTTACACAGAAACCTCGTACTCTGAAATTTAATGTTGTTTTAATTATTGCTCCATTAGGCCTTACTCTTGTTTGGCTTTTGTTTCTACAGTGACGAACAAGAAACCATCCCATGTTTCAATCACAAAGGTGAAGCAGTTCCAAGGATCATCTGCCTTTGTAAAAAGGTCACAGTGGACAATTGACCAGCTACGGCAGGTCAACGGCATTGACCCCAACAAAGTATGTAATTTCCCTTCTCCTTTCCCAGTGAACACAAGTATTGCTAATTCAAAGCATGTTGCTATGTACTCCGTTCTCAATTTTCTTATAGTTACTTCTTGTTCCTTTTCCCTTACTACACACTCTCACTTCTTATTGGTGTCTCCCTTTCACTGCTGTTCCAAGGACTGTCCGGAGTTTGACCTGATGTTTGATACCGCTTTCGATCAGTGGGTTGCTGGTTCATCAGGGGAGAAGTGCACCTTTATCCAGATTCTCCACCACACCTGCCAGCGTTACAGCTCAGCACGGAAGCCAGAGTTTGTCAACTGTCAGTCCAAACTGCTAGGGGGTAAGACGAAAAAAAAAAAAACTTTTCAAAATCCACTGGCTCTACAGCGCCAGACTCGCTGCTATCATGCTGTGCTGTAAGCCAGTCTGAATCTAATTACGTATGATGACAAACAGCACCTGGTGTGTATGAAAATGCATGCTTATTCCTCGTACACAGCATCTGTTGGGCGCTCTGCTGACGTGAGGTCAAAGAGGATGTCCAACGAAATATATCAGTTGTGACTCAAAGCGTCTGGCACAGATCAGCTGGTTATACAGCACATATAAACACACACTAGAACACTAAATAATAATTTTTCCTATTTTAACACATTTTGCTGTGTGCCTGATGAGAATCATTGTTTTTGAATGATTTTTACCCTTTAAAATAACTCTGACACTGGTATTGAATCAGTGAGCAAACACTCAACTGAACACTAACCTCTGTTTTTTTTTTTTTTTGTTTGTTTTTTTTAAAAAGTGTATTTCATGCCCAACTAACAAGCAAGGAGGTGCTGATCAAACGAGTCATTGCATAATCAGCTGCCAAATGTTTTCACCATACTTGGTAATTTCCCTGCCGTAAGAGGTTTGTTTACTGTAGGTGGGTTGTGGTGATGGTAACAATGCAGCATCCTGGGTGGCTTAATCAGATATTGATCTGTTTTTGCCTCCAAGTTTCATCTTTGAGAACTGCTCAGCCTATTGTATTATTCATAGAAATATTTATGAAAACGCATTCCCCAGCTGACCCATGTGTTGTGTCCTCCTGCACAACCCATAAAGAAATCTGCTACCGGAAATAGATATTTCTGAAAAACAGGACTTTTTGATTGTGAATCTTATGAAAAATCTATAAATAATAATGACTGAGAGTTCCTGTGATTTGTGGTATTCCTTATGTACGTCGCCTCATGATATGAAAGGGCCAGTTTTGTGAATTTGTAGGTTAAAAGTTAAAAAGTGTTATCGGACATATAGTAGAATGTAGGGACTAATGACTGAAATATAAATTATGTGTATAATGACACTGTAGTTAAGTTCAGATTTGTATTGTTCCCATTTTTCTTACTGTGCGTGGGAGCCCATCATCTATTCATTGATGACAAACCTGCCAGTTCTTCTCAGCATTGTTATATTGCCATGACTTTCCTCCTACTCTGAAATATATGCTCATATTTAGCTCTCTTCAAATGAACTTGGGATGTACTTTGTATGTGTAGGTGGGAAGGTAGTGGTGTACCAAAGAGCATTAACCCAGGGTTCATAGAGTAGGATGCATTATGTACTGCAAATGTTGTATATCAAATACATGCCTGCGGTGTTTTAGAAAATTACAATGCACTGTAGCATTGATTTTACCATACAAAGTTTAATAAATCTGAGGAGTGTAGCTCTGATATAAATAGTATAGTATTCATGATATAAATACTTGTAATAAAGTTTTATTTCAAATACAGTTTTGTACATGCCAAACTGGTAGTTGTAAAAGAAGCTATTGACCATGAAGCAATCTGATATGTAACCATCATCTGTAGAGGAAGCTTTAGCGTGATGGATCAAAAACTTCACCATAACAGAATGAACAAAGAGGATACTGCCAGTCCTGTCCACTCCAGTTTAAGTCTCACACCAGTGCAAAACAAAAATCATGACGCTGCTCAGGTGTGGGACCATAACTGTGGGAGACTAACTACAGCAATACCTGAGATGGCAGAGTCCTATAAAGACAAAGGTAGAAATGTGAGGCAGATAATTCCAGTGTTGCTAGTAGTTAGTAGCAATCAAGCTCCAAAGCAGTGCATATGCAAATATATTGATTTGCATTCCTGCAGATGGTGTGATGTGCTGTCATTAAAGATGGCAAAGGTAAAGCATGATATTAATGCACAGTAAAAAGTGTTTTCTCATGCATACCCCAAATGTAAAAGGTAATGTCAGGTTGCATTTGAGCATTGTTTAACATCTTCTTGATGATGATTACATGACACTACAAAAGTTCATTGAAAGTAACAAACGGATGTAAATACTGCTTATCCATGCAGTGCCTTTTAACACAACCATCATTTCAAATGATGTTTAGTCTGATAATGATGTAGTGACGAATTAAAGTGATTGAAAGATTTCATATCATGATTCATTTACATTTGCATTTTTTTTATTTGTTATTTAGATCTTGAGCAACTTTGAACCTTAGCCTGTATGTATATTTATATTTTTGTTAGATGTTTTATATTCTTTTTTCGTTTCTTCCTATCTTTTTTAAAAGCCTTCTCTCAGAACATTACGGTTCAGATGCATGGGCATATGTTTTTGATCCTTGATGAGGCATGTAATCAGTGCAGAAATAAAAGCAGCCAGTGTGCTAATTGAGTTGTTATCAGTGCCGAGTTGGGCTGTTGCCCACATTGTTATACGATGTTGGACTCCAATTCCCACCTGTCTAACTGGCATGTATTCGTGAGTTGATTCTGAATTAATTTTGCTTCTCCTGTTTTTCCACTTAATGTTTAATGATTTCCCTTAATGAGAAATGATGGGTTAAGACTTTTCTAGAGAGACGCGAACACCTGGTGCCATTATGTGCAATTTCTAAGAATGTTTTCACCTCAAAAACCAAGCATATTTTCATGAGAATGAATGGAAATCTTTTGCAGTTAGCCTAATGCAGTTTCGGCGTCAGTGTTTCTTCAACATTTGCAGAGTTCAAACCTAATGTTTCCTCTAACATGACCTTTGCAACTCGAACAGTGTTAGGTATTCATGCATAAAAAGGTTCAGTGTCAGAGCTGTTGTGTTGCACAGGGTGAACATGCAAGTTCCATACAGAAGAGCTTTAGCCATTCATCTGAAACTGTTCACAGAGATGCATGAAACTGTCAGTGTTTCTTTGTCTTTTGTTTGCCCTGTGTCAGTATTTTATGACTGAGCCATGATTTACACAAACAGTTTTTCCTCGAAAAAACCAGACTGACAGTAATTTGAATTTTTACGCCTTAATTGTAGCCGGGGGCACTGAATTTTTCCAGCTTGGGCTGCTAATAATTATGAAGTACAAATGTTTGTGTGTCATTAGTTTAGGCAAATTTGTGTTAGTCTATAATTGTGACTTGGACAAACATCAGACCACATTTTATGGCTCATTAATGATCAGTGCTGAAAATATTTGTAATTCCAAAGTGTTTCCAAACCTTTTCGTTAAACTTTATTTCTTCAACACTAAATACATTTTATACAGGATTAATTGTGTGACCCATTTATACATAACCAAACTCTAACTGCATTAGTTTATTAAAAAAAGAACTGAACACTTGTGTGCTTAACACAATAATCCAGTCCCTCTCATCCAATTCCAACCTGCGTGTTTTAACAAAGCTGATCATGACTTTTGATATTCTCTTGTCACAGAAGGCCAAGATGTAGGTTCAGTCATTTTCCGTTGCAAGGTCTTTTTGAACAGAAGGAGGAAAGAATTTGTTTCACATCAAGGTCATCTGCTAAGACGAGGTAAGCACTAAATTAAAAGTCCCGCCCCCTTATAGTTGAATAACTTGCTCCACCCAATTCTAGATATGACCTAGACCTCAGAAAAGATATCTTCTATTAATCAGTGATGAGTTCCACTTATCACCAGGCTTGAGGAACTACAGTATCTTGTCTTCCTCCCATCACTTCCAACCGGTCATGGCTGATGGCTGCTCAGGAAGGAGCAGGAGGTTTCATGAAGTGGGGAGTTTTTCCTTCCCACCATTGCCAAGTGATTGATCAAAAGGGGGTCGTTACCTTACCATATAAAGGCTCCTGTTGGTCTCCTTGGTCTCATGTCGACACAATAGGAGTGTGTTTTCATTTTCTTGCTAATAACTGAACAAATGGGCACAAATTGAAGTAAAAGCCAGCACCACTAGATGAGTAAAGTGATTCAGCATGTTTTTACAAGTCTTACAATTCTGTCCAATTTTTTTGTAATGGTGGAGATACAATTTAAGGCTTGTGGTTTTAATTTACCATATGTACAGTGTAAGTATTGATTAATGTGATAGAAAACATTTTCATGCTCATTAAACCACACAGTTTTACATTTAAAAACACAAAAAAACACACCCAGTCAGGAAAGAGATGTGTTGATTTGCAAAAACTATTCCCTCCTAGGGGAGGGTTATTGGAAGTTGGGCCTAACCACGCCAGCAAATTGCTTCTTAAAGCACAGCAGTGCTACTAAATTAACTCAAGAGTCAAGGATTCAGTTTTTTCTGTAATTTATCATCCCTCTGCTGTAGTTACACTTTGAAATCTGACCACAATAAATTGTTCATTCAGACAGGAATGAACAAACTTGTAACTCGTACTTGCTATTTTTTTCCCTGAAAGCCGTACAGAGAGCCATGTTTTATACATTTCAAGTGAGTACAAGGACATTGCTTTCAGTGGCATGTGTCCCTGTATGGAGATGTACATTGCTGGAAGGGATTTTGAGTTTATATCCAAAGGTTATATGAGTTATGTTCGCTGTCCTTGGCCCCTCTAACAAACTGTGTACATGGTCACTAATGAAATCTGTGCAGAGGTGCAGTATGTGTATTTAAAAAATCATTACAAAATGTTGGCTTTTTAAAATTTGTTTGAAATTGTTTTTCTTTGAAACAGGGCTCACTGATGAGGTGATATACTTGAACAGCATATAGAAAACATGAGCTTTTGGAAGTTGAACAAAATATTAACATTTTTTATGAAAAAAGAAAGCAGACCCCCTGGCCTCAGCCCCTTTACCAGAAAACACCTTGCAGGTGTTATTGCCTGCAAGGTGTTTTCTGGTAAAGGGGTTCTTTAACTTTCAATTGATAAAACTTTGATAGTGCTGATAATGAAATGTTTGAAGCGTTCCTTGCATACACTGCCCACAACATTGCAGTCTGAGCATTTGTGTAAGCCATTCTATAACACATTTCATCTTTTCATAGTCTTAATGATGTATTAATAACTCACTGCCATAATTTGATTCAGTGAAGTAATCCCAAACCCTGATACTTGAGTTGGTATGAGGTTCTGCTGAAAAGTTGTCTTTGGTCAGCTCCAAGCTGTGACCAGTATATTTAAATTAAAGGTCCTTGCCTGCACTTGTAATTTTATTCAGACTTTCGTTTTAGACTACAAAGACTTTTCCCTTGCAGATCTCGTAATGAAATTTGGGAGTTCTTTAGAGACAAGTAGTCTGTTTTTTGGCATACACAGCCCCTTTTTGCCTTAGAGATTCCTTTAGATCACAGTATGATGACACCAGTCACGTTGGTAGCAAAGATAACAGCACACTCTGGATGTCAAAGGTTGAAATAAGACATGTTCCCTAGGTTGGTCCCTATTGAGATACTAATCTTTTGCCCTTAATCTTAAAACCCTTGGATTGAAGGATTTGGTTGTGATAAATGGCAGTGGTTTCGTCAATTTTCCCGTTTGTTTGTTTTTTGTAATCACTTAAATGATAAAAATGTAAAATCTCAGATTACAGTGTTTTGTTGGAGAATGTCAGAAAAGCCAACAGTTTTCATATGATGTATTTCTTTTCTTCAAGAGTGTAAATAACAATCTGGGGTTCAAAGGTAGCACAATGACAAAGTGCTTCTTCCCTAATTGTTTCCTCAGTATAGTCTCCACTCCTGTGAAGCATATTACAAATTAGCATTTAAGCTTAGTAAAGACTGTAATCATGGAAATTATGGCTGGTAATGCATTGTGTGATGCTAACATTAATCTGCTGATTAATGCTGCTGCGAGTAGGCAGTTCATGAATACCTAGTAGCTATTTTTCTGTCAGTGCTGGCGCAGCTCTGTGTTACATTTAGGATTTAGTACTTTGCTGAAGACTTTTTAAACAGCTTAACTGTGACTAACCTAAAGGCCAACTGTTCAAAGGTCTGTCCTTTGCCTTCATGAAAACAAGTTGTGGCATCATTCAGGGTTCACATCCCAGAATTAATGCACACATCTGTAGGATGCATACATACTGGTAATAAGATCATTTTTTAAACTCATGGACTTGAAAATTAGGAGAACGTAATTGAGTTTACGTAGGTTGAAATAAATATTGTGTGACTCTAAACAACTTAAGGTTCTGAATTCTGGAGAATAAATAAAAAGCAGAAAATTTTGGAACTTGAAATAAAGTGATGTTATTTGATATGCAGGGTATCCAGTATGTATTTTATTGTAAGTAAGTGCTGCCTGAGGTGGGTGGGAAGTCGGGTACAGATACTTAAAGGAGCTGGAGGGAGTGAGTATGCTTGATTAAATGGAGATTTGGGGGTGAAAATTTAATAGAAGAAAGTAATTTGACCATGGGGAAAAGGTGCAGGATGAATGTGTGGAACAGTGATTGGATTAAAAAAGAAACTGGATAACTGGCTATAGAGAAATAATAAGTGTACATCTGGAGCCAAGGGGATGTGCCCTTCTTGTTTGAACCTCAGCTATATTTTCATTATGTTGCGGTGGGTAATGTCAAGATTTGCATTAATTAAACTGCAACGGGGGGGTTGGTTATCTTGGAGTAGGAGCAGCATAGCTGTGCCTTTAGGCTCCTAGGAAGTCTGTTTTATGATTTTAATCCATCATTTTGTACATCATTCTTTTGTGTCTAAATCATTTGGTATGAGGGCTTTACCTGCCATGCTCATTTTCTACACAACAAATGTAACCTTTGGGGAAAACATTGACAGGTATTAAGACATTGTTTGACTGATCCACATATAGAAGAATGTAAAGTATTTAATTTTTGGAGCATTTTTCTATTTCTTGGAAGATTTACTTACTCTGTTTAAAGCTTCTTTTGGCCTTTATAATGTATTTAGCTCTTTGATTTAGTTCTCTCCACTGGTACACACACAGACACACAGACACACAGACACACAGACACAAACACACACACACACACACACACACACACACACACACACACACACACACACACACACACACACACATCCGCAATACTCTTTTTAATCCAAAAAAATAAATTGAAAGGTGTCCTTTCATCACAAAAACATTAAAATTGTTAATACATTCAGTTTAAGATAAACTATTATCAGAAAATTGCAGTTACAATAGAAAAATGCATTTTATACTCATAGCATCCTTCACACACATCCTTGTTTACCTTGTTTTACCTTTTTGCTTTAATTTTTAAAAACAGGAGTATAGGATAATATTGGTATCGGAGTTAGTTTTTTGTATTATCAGAATGGTTGTATTTGTATTTTTTAGTTGTTCTCATTTTTTTCTCAGTCTAATTCCAGGTACTTTCTACAAAGGGTTTGCTCATTTCAGTTTGAAGATGTTTCACCTTAGTTTAGTTTCAGTGCTACTTTGAATGTTTTGTGGTATTTTTAGATTTGGGCAAATTTAAGAAGTTTAGAATGAATGCTGTATTACAATACAAATGTAAAACATTTTGAAGATTCAGTCATGAACATCCCTAATGCCAAGGATCTTCTTCAAGCAGGTGTGATGCAAACATGACCAAATTAACAGAGTAAAACTGAAGGTATTTGCTGTTTTTATTCTTATTTTAATGTTGTGAGTACACAGTATTGTTTAAGTTTTTGTTAATCTGCTTTTTACTTTTCTTTGAATTAGTGAAAAAAAATTTTCACATATTACTTTGTTTTGGTAATTGTGATTAACACAATAGAAAAATGCAAAGAAGCTCTATGCAAGATGAAAATGGGCTATTCTGTACTTCAGAGTCAAAATGCTGGTGATAGAGGTGAAACTGAGCATTAAGCATTGGCTGCACTTACCAACATCCTTGACAGTACATTTTATATTTGCATGAATAACACCAGCCTCATTCATAATATCTCATTGGAGCTGTTATGCGCACGCTAATGCGTAACAAATGACTGCAAAACATTCTCTCCCCTAAATCACCTGCACACACATTATACCCTACAGCTTTATTCTAACAGACTGACAGCCTGAAATATTAAAAGCACTCCAGCATGGATCTTTTGTGTCCAATCTTATCAATCCCATGTATTGTAATAGTAAATGTGACTTGGCTGTCAGCATCTTGTGAAGTGTATCTGACATGCTCTTGTTGATAACTATCAGGTTATTTTCTTTGCCTCACAGCAGCGCAGGCTGTAATCTGCTGCTTACAGACAAAGTGGAAAAGGAAGGGTTGACTTTGAATTATCCCACCACCCCACACCCCACTTCCTTGTTATGTTTGCCTTTGCTTGTAGTTTTTATTTTTCTAGAATATTTTGCCAGCAAACAGCTTGCCTTTTTTAGCCTCCATTGTTTGAGAAACCCTGGCTGATCATGTTGATTTCTGTGAGTAAAATAACCAAATGCCTTTGACATTGTCGAGACAGGCGCGTCATGGGTTTAGCAGATTCAGCGCTGTCACAGATTGACAAATCTTTACAAAAAGCTCCTCTTTAAGATTTACTAGTGCGACATCAGTGTCATAATAGGAGATACTTTAAACTTCAGCTTGAATTAAAACCCATATAAGTTATCTTTTTTGATAACAGTGGCTGATCAGCTTCCACTTCAAGTGCAGACACTAGGCTCAGAGCAGCACAACGATGGCACCACATAACATAATCTACTCCTACACATTTCATTTGGCTTCTGATACTGCACCTCCTATCAAAAACCCTCCAGAATGTCTCCACCCTGTCTTTTATCTGAGTACTTTCTACAGCCTGTGTTGCAGCCTGCAACACATCTCTGGGAACAGAGGAAAAAAAGGGACGTGATATTGGTGGGGAGACAAATAAATAGATATATTTATTGAGTCTGCATGGTGTTGGGTGGTTGCGAGTGTTGGGGTTATATTGAGGATGAAGGGAGTATTAGTCCCAGGGCTTCCCTGGAGGAGGAGAGGATTAAGAAGAATCTGTCTGAAGGTGAAAAGGTCTCATCCTTTCTAGTGAAGAGAATATATTTCCTAGGAGAAAGTATATTTTCAGCAAAGTTTTTTTTTAACTTAAAAAAAAAAAAGGAAATCAAATGGGGAGTGCATGATAATGACAAAGTGTAGAAATGCACTCTGGCAGTGGACAGAATTTAAAATGTAGACATTATACTAAATAGAAAAAGAAGAGGTATGCGGCTCTTTTCTTCCAAGGTCCAGATGTGTTTGCCACATTGACTGTGCTTCATTTACTGTAATTTAAAGAAAATTGAAGGGAAAACTTGTGTGTGTTTCCATTTCATTTAGTGTGCACACGAATGGGTGTAAACATCTATACTCACATCCATCTGTGTGCTGCAGTACTGATACATCTCTACATAAATTGCTTTGACTGTCAAGTTAACTTCTTTTGAAGGAGCACCAGCTGGCCTCACTGTCTGCTTTTGGGCTCTCATATAATCACTGAAGTAGGTGACTACCTGCCTTGATGCCAGAGGATGTACACTACCTATATTGCACTTTCCTGTGAAAAAGATAGAATCAGGCTTATCAGAGCCTAATTACATTCAGTACTTCCAAGCTTTACTCTGTGCTGTTGGCTCAACCTGATTATATGCATATTTTTTAATATTATATATTATCATTTTATATCTGTTTTTAATTAAGTTCACTCACCTGACCTTTTTGATGGTTGCTAACAGATCAATGCCCAAAAAAGACAGAATGATCCAAAGTTGTGTTATATGTTATGCTACAGTAAAGCTGCCTTTATTGTCGTTTCCTATTTTCTTATTGTTCAATGATGTTTGGTAGTGGACTGTCTCACCACAAAGTGGAAAGTTCCATTTTAACTCCAGGAGAATTGGGACAAAGCAGTATGAGGTGAAAATGTTAAAAAAAAAAGTGCAGACATTTCCCTTAAATTACATCAGTATAAAATGACAAATTATATAGCAGTGCAACTGTTCCACAAAAAGAAAACAGCAGGAAGATTGCTGTTCCCAGTCTAGTTGTTATAGTAGTGCATAATGGCAGCACTCCCAATGTGTGGTAGATTAATGTCTTGTCAGAGGAAACATCCGCAGGGCTGCCACAGCTATCTGAAGATGTGCTCTGTGTCTTATATCCACTACGGGTCTCCGGGGTAGCCCATGCCGCCGAGCACATATCTGTTCGTTATTATATTGTAGTTTAGGGGGAAAAAAAAGGCAGCGCAATCACAAAGCTGTCCACGAAAGTTTCAAATTGAAGAAAAGTAGTGCTGAATGTCCCCAAGAATAACCCGCTTTCCTGAAGGAAACATTACATTCGGAGTTACTTGTGTTGCAGTTGCATTCTTTCAAGTTGGGGAAAGGTTAATTTCCCTTGATCCTACCTTGAAGTAAATCAGCTTTGAAGAAAATTCATTAGGCACCTTCCCACACTGCACCTGTTTGAAGCCATTTTGTTTTTCATGGTTTTGTCTTCCACAATTAACACTGAGGCTTAGGGTCACTGATTGCACAGCCCTGAGCTGATGTCGCCAGTTCTTTCATGACAGCTAATCTGTTTACATAATTTTTTCTTCTCTTTTCCCCTTGTCTTTTCACTCCTTTTTTGTTGTTGTTGCATTTGCTTGTCTTTTTCCTCCCTTGCCTACGTCTTGGCTTGCTTCTTCTCTCCTACCCTTATCTGCAGGTAACAGTATACTACACTCAGCTGCAGACAGTGTGACGAGTGCTGTACAGAAGGCCAGCCAGGCTCTGAACGAGCGTGGTGAGCGATTAGGCCGGGCTGAGGAGAGGACTGCAGACATGATGAACAGTGCTGAACAGTTTGCTGTCACTGCACACAAGGTGAGTCCATTTGTTACTAAGATGCATTACAATATGTAACCGCAAGGTGGGATTACTATTTTAATGTAGTACGCTGGAATTCTGACTTTGAGATGTTGCAGAATTACCAGTCATTATTGATGAAGATGAAACCTTTTCCAAAACCTGAGCATGTCTGCTCTGTGAAGATAATCATTTTTCCCCCCTTCACTGACTCCATTTCATAGTTCTCTATAGGGTGTTCCCTCACTCTGCCTCAATCCCACATCTCTTCGTCGTCAGGAAAACTAATTGCATGCTGTTTAATGAGGCTATTAGTGCATGATCTTTTATTTTTATTACTTCAAAACAAGAGCAAATATTGTATTGCTTTGTAACGAGCACACCTGATTGTGATCATCATATATCTAACAACATCGTAAATCAGACGCCTCGGGTTTGCAGCTTGCTGTTCAACAACACCATTCACTGACAGGCATATGATTTCTGGCCATAGTGGGATATCATTGACTTTAATAGTAAAGCCATCTGCTACCTTTTGAAGTTGAATGATGCATTGCGCCTTGTAAGCCACGGTGAGATAATTGAAAGACATTTGAAGAGTATTGCATGGCCCTCTCACAGCTAAAAGACGTGTTTCCCTGCTGTGAGAAATTACAAAAACTGTAATAACCACAGGGGAAAAGCAGGGAAATAGCTTTGGTGGTTTTAGAGCATGACTGCACAACCCCCACGAAGAATTTTTCATTTTTGTTTCCCATTTCACTTGATGCCATGAGCATCGAGTAAAATGTGTTATGAAATATGTTTGAAATATGACATGTTTCAAACTTGTCATTTGTCTTGCACGTTATCAAGATTCATGCCGTTGCCTGCCTGAAATCCTCAGTTGAAAGCGCTTTGGTAACCTTAGAGACGGATAAAAAGTCTTGTCTTATTCTGTTTGAGGATGACTTTGAGAATGGATTGGCTGGCTGGAATGTGAAGGATTTGGGTTTTTTCTTCCTACATTTTAACATTAAGCATCTGTACTGCTGCGAGTAGGTCACCTTGACTCTTCGTCTGAGTCCACTTCTGCAATCCCTTGTTGACAGCTACATAGCTGCACTCTTCAGCTTTAATCCGAACCCCTCATTTTTGTGTGCTACTTTACTGCCCCCACTTGATGGATGTGTAGAATTCTCCTCATTATTTAGCACCAACCTGTAGTCTTTCTGTGTGTGCGTCTTCCACACTTTTCTTGCATTCTCTCACTTTATTGTCTTTCAACCCTACCCAAATGTTTCTACAGCTTGCCATGAAGCACAAGTGTTAGACCACTGCCAAAACCAACTGGGCTAAGGGAGGGTCAGCAATCGCCAGTTGCTGTACAGGAGAAGGATTCCAGATTTTATTCTTTGTAAAAGTTTCAATATGATTAAAATTTGTTAACAATGTTAACATTTTAATGTTTTGGGTTACTGTACTCCGGTGCTTCTCGTTCCTAAAGACGGATCGTGCAGGGGACCGAAGAGAGGTAAACAAAACTGCTTGACACTGTCAACTGAATGTTTCATGCTTCTGTTTGCCAAAAAAAAGTTACAAGCCACAGCTATGACTCTACTTGATAATGACAGTCACTCAAGACACTTCCTCTTTTCGTTCGCTCACACACAAATGAGAGCGTACACGTGTTGCCAAATCATCATCGGCAATTACTCCCTCCTAAGGAACAGCTTGGCTCCCATTTATACTGGTTATTTATGAGAGCTGCGGTAATTATGAAGTCTTAATTTATGAGTGAGGGCGCCCTCTGATTGCTCGGCTTTGGATTGGCTGCCAGTATATAACATATAAATAAGACACATATGTAAAAATAGCCTAGATTTGATGCCTAAGTTGTATTTTAATAGATATTTGTGGGAGTGGGAAGTCGAATGAAAGGGATGATCACATTTCTGTTTGACATTTAATGTTTCCTTTTCTGCTCTGATTTCTGGACATTAAACTCGGACCATAATTTCAAAATCTATCAAAACAGTATTAGTTAAAAAAAAGTTTAAGATATGATTTCATAAACTGCTGATGAGACTGAGTGATGAGTGGTTTGGGTGACAAGATATAAAAATGTTGAAATATTTTTCCCTCTTGTTATGTGTCCGTCATTGAAAAACAACCTAAACTACATGGAATAGATTTTGGGAAGTGTACTTGAAGATTTCATTTAAAGAATAAGCTTTTAAAGTATATGAAGTACTCTGTCTAATACTTTATGTTAACAGGGGTAATTCAGTAAGCCAGCTTCTGCACTGTAAAAAGCAACATGTAATTCTTCTTCTACTATTATCTCGGTGTCTGTAGAGCTAATTTGTCCCTGAACATGGGGATGCTTTGAAACTGATCCTGGCTGTATTTCAACTCTAAACTCTTCAGTAGTCATACCTTGTGCTTATTGTGTAACTTGGGTTGGTCATTATAATATGTATGCTGATAAAGGAGAAAATGTCTTCAATAACAGCAGTGGCGTGTGGTAGTTTTCTTCTTTTAGTTTTTTCTTTTTCGTTTGTTTCTTTTTTGTTGTTGTTGTTCAATCCGCTCACTGTTCGTAACGTTGGCTTCTTTGATGGCAGGACACCGCCCTCACGCTTGAGATGTATTTGATTCTTTTATATTTTCAGTTTTGTAATTCATGATGTTACAATGCACTGACGAACCTTATCTTGCAGAACACAGAGTTCACTAATGAAATGTTCCGGTTGCCTAACACTTGTGTGCTTTTATTCCTCTAACACTTTTGATGTTACTTGTTTTAATAAAAAAATAGATATAAAGACAAATTTATATTCTGTGTCCTTTTTATAGCCAACTCGAGCAGTTCAGTCAAACAGTGGAATCAAAGTCCATGATTTTATGGACTGCTGTTTACCGTTTTGGATTTAGCTCACATTGTTGTTTCCGGCTTATAAACAGAACACTGCTACAAAGTTTAGTGTCTCAGAGGTCTTTATGCCATTTTCGCTGATGTTCACAGTTCCACCTCATCTTTCATCATCTATAATACTGTAAGATATGAAATAAAGTCCACTCCACAATCACAGTAAAATGCTTCCTTTTTTCCTTTTGTGGCCTCTTTTTATGTCTCTCACCTCAGTCTGCTGAGGTTAAACTCCAAACCCTATAAGCACATTGCAAGCACTGAAGAAAAAAAATGCATATTTTTATATTGTCTTTGCATTATATTTACTTAAATATAGACTTTAAGTCAAACTATTGCATTCTGTAACAACCCACCTCTTTGGAAACAGAGTTGTGTGGTTGTTTTGCTACACGTTCCCAATTAGGTAGCTTCCTTTGAAGGTGACTGAAGAAGATGTTTGTAGCTTTTATTACAACTGAATGAAATAATCTGTATTACAAGTCATGAGGAGGTATTTTAAAATTTTAAACAAATGCAGTGATGCTCCAAAAGTTTAAAATAATTGATTGGAGGTGAAGACGATGCTTCCGTGAGTAGGGAAACTTTTGGCATTCATTGGTGTTTGCCGTCACTTTAAAACTAATAAATATAATTTTTACATTTGATTCATTTCTCTTGTTTCAGTTGCAAAGGGTAAGTTGACCATAATGGCAGAAAGTCTAGACAGTCTAAGGCTGATAGAACTAATCTTTAAAATTCACTGACCCCAGTCTGGAACATGGGGTCAGAAAAATGTGATGGAAATAAATGCACCGCACTAATAAATACATCAGAGGATGTATTTAGACATTTTTCACTGCAGCCATTTTAACATAAAACAGTTGACATGGGTCTAATCAAGTGGTTTTCAAGCAAACTGCTAATAGTAAGTTTTTATAATTCTTATTTTAGCATTCTTAAGCATTACTGATGTTCTGTTTGGACTCTAAGGTCCCCCTATTGGAACTGCTAAGCATATTTTAATGACCTTTAAAAAATAAGTACATATATATATTTTTCTTTGGGTGGCAGTTTGGGAATAAGTTTTGAGTTTTGGGAGGACATTTCCAGGATAAAACCATGAGGGAGATGAGAACTTCAGAAAGAAACATTCAGCTAAACAGGTGGAGGTGGTTCTCCGAAAAGGAAGAAAGGAATTACACTAGGCAGGTGGTGATGATGGATGTAAGGTAGAACTGTAAGGGGGTGGATGTGGAATGGAAAGGGGAGAAAACAGGTGAACATGTGGGTAGAGAACAAATTAAAGGTACAGAAGCGATAGAGGTGGTGTGGAAAAAAATTTGGTGGGAGTAGAGGAAAGGATAGATAGATAGATAGATAGATAGATATATGCACAGCAGAAGGACAGATGACAGTTAGTGACAGAACAAATACCTGATCTATAGCTTTAGAGAGAGCAGTAAGTGTAAGACTCACTGAAATCTGTGCACAGGACTATTACTCACTCTGACAGCACTGTGCATCAGCCCAGATTTTTGTCTTGAAACCCACCATCTCTCCTCTCTCTCCCTCTGAGCTCTAGAAACAGTGAAGTTCTTGGAATTGTCTATTGTTTTAGCTAAGATTACAACCCGGTTCATTTGAATACTGTTTTGGATTCCATACTAATTGACAAAACATTAGGACCCTGTTACTTTTTCCACATGTTGTTTTTATATGTTGAAGTTTTATATCTACAAAATTGGCATTATGCTCTTTGAAAAAGAATTTTTTTTTTTAGTTCTTTTTACCTCTTTGTCAAATCCAGGAAAAAAAATCAAATACTTAGAAATTGTGAAGACATTTTACGTTTGATTAATACACCAAGCACAGCTGAATTTCCTCTGTACACCACTAGATGGTGTGCCAGCCTTGTTGAAAAACATCAACTCTTATTGGTTAGCATTGGAAGGGGATCAGGCGGTGAGATGGAAGAAATGACTGAGACGTGTTCAGTATCTGTAAATGCTGGTTACTGACAAATCAGAGCAAATCACTAACCTGAAGATGGGTCGTGATTCATTTCCAGTAACAGATACATTATCAATGTAATTATGTAGGAGGTTTGTAGTGTAAAATATTGTCTTGCTTTTTTCTTTTATTAAAAAATATAATCCATATGCTGTTTTGTAATAACTGCTTATTACAAGCAGTAATAGAATAGAATAAACCTTTATTATCCCACGGATGAGAAATTTCAGTGTTACACAGCTCCTGTAGCAAGGGGAATACAAGATATACAAGGAAGACACAAAGTGGTCCTATACATAAGCAACTGAGGTTTGTATATACAGGTAACGATGTACAGAAATATGTATAGAAAAAACTGTACGGAGATACAGTATGTGTAAAATGTACAGTGAACAAACAAGCTGGTGAGTAAGATGACCAAAGGATGTTAAACTGTGTTATAATGGACTGTTAGCAATGGTAGAAGTATGCGTAGATGCTGCAGTGCCACGTTATAAAAAAATACCCCCTTGCAAAATTGTGTTTACAGCATAGGTGTAAAAGTATGAGTAACATTTATTTAATTTATTTGGTGTATTTCCTCAAATATAAAACCTCTGTGTGTATGTTACATGTTTAATATACATACATATAATGCTGAAGAGTTTAACTGAGGTCAGCGTGAACACATGTGCTACTTAGAAAGTCTGTAGACTCTTAAAAAATCCTAAATTTTCCTTATATATATTGTAGATGAAAGAAATCATAGAATTTATTTTAAAATATTAACTGAGACTCATCTCAGTTAACTTTTTTTTCACATGTAGTGAACACTGGTGTGCATGTAACACTTTAGTAATGTATTTCTTTAGTGATCTTGGCACAAGACGGGAGAGTTTGTGCAGTCAGGTGTCACCTTGAGAGCTGCATTGACATTCCTGTCAGCCAGGGAATTTGTGTCACTTCAGCAGAGCCTTGGTGGCTGTCTGACTCTTTAACTGGCTGGCCAACCACCCTCAGGGCAACTTCTTTTTAATCTGCCAACCACCCCATAGCCGCACTGGAGTAATTACAAGTTACACCCAGAGGTTAGAAGGATGAATGAATTGGGACTGCACCTCTACTTCTCATTATCGCATACAAATCTCTGCAACGATTCCTGAGTAGACCCATTAGCCAGGACAGGATTTTACCTCAAAGTTAAAGTTTAAAATTGACATTAACTGCAGCTTTAAGGTATTCAGGATAGTGAGATGCAAAGCCATGTGTCTGGAAAGGACTTTTACCAACTGAGTACACCAAAAGAAAAGTGCAATAAAAACTTTTGCATTGCTTTCCTGACCTAATTAGTATAATTAATATGAGTAATTAGTTTGTAATGTATTTTTGGTTATAGTTTACTTAACAGGATTAATAACAATAATCTACAGACTTTATCAGTATGTACGCAGATATAATGAAGAGTTCTAAATCCGTTATTACAAAATACAAAAATTAAGCACAGAAGTAGCATTAAACTAATGAGCTAATATTATTTGAAACTAAACTTTAAGTTTGTGTTTTCTTTTTATCTTTAGAGGAGGGATGAAAGCCAATTTTATACTGACCTCCAAAGCCCAATATATTAATATTAATCTGTGTTGCACCTGGTTGGTGAACATGGCACCCCCATAGTTATTTCCAGTTAATTGATCTGACATACTGTTATGGCAGAACCTACTGTTACAGTGGCCTTTTAGCTGTTGATTGGCATATGTGTTATGATGGCTTTTTGCTATAGTGCTTATTTTTTGTTTGTTGTTTAAGTTAATATTTACATCAATCCAACTGCCAGGTATCCAGATGATAAGTCATGTTCCTTGTTCTTTAGGGTCTGTATTTCAAAACAGTCAATGTAAATTAAAATAAAATGAACTGTGCATTGTTAAAGTATGTATTGCTAATATTTAATTGCAGTAGTTTAGTAGTAGTCTAAGTCTAGTAGTCTAATAGTAGTAGCAGCAGCAGTAGTAGTTTAATGATGAACACCATCATCATCTGCCATTATTTTAGGTAATGAAGTAGATGGTGCATAACTGTTTGCTGTCTCTGACCTGTTGACATAACCACATGCTTTATGCCTTCCTCTGTTATTTTATCCCATACCCTTAATAGAGCAGCCCTCAGCTCTTCCTTGTCGGAACCAATGCAGCTGTTCAAGCTGCCTTAGCTTTCCTGCTGTTGCTGTGCTGCTGCAAGCTGCTTTGCAACCCATCTCCACCCCAGCCCCTCCTTTCATGCTGTATCTGACTTAAGTGGGCGATCGTGGCTCAAGAGTGGGCAGTTTGTCTTGTAATCGGAAGGTTGCCGATTCGAGTCCCGGCTCGGACAGACTCGGTCGTTGTGTCCTGGGGCAAGACACTTCACCTACCGCCTACTGGTGTTGGATAAAGGGGCCGATGGCGCGATATGGCAGCCTTGCTTCTGTCAGTCTGCCCCAGGGCAGATGTGGCTACAACTGTAGCTTGCCTCCACCAGTGTGTGAATGTGAGAGTGAATGAATAGTGGAATTTGAGGGTCTCGAAAAGCGCTATATAAATGCAATCCATTATTATTAATCCTCATTTGCTGTCACTGATTTCTGCCCCGTTTAAGTGTACAGATGAGGAAATACCAATTGTTTCACTTAATACAGTTACTTTCAACACTAAGATATGAGAACAGATACATACGGCAAAGCAGCTAAAAATAGACAAAAGGTTAAATAGCAGCAAAATAAGATGATCTTACGCCATGAAGCAGTCAGTCAGAATACACTGTTTACCTTGGCTGTGCTGAGATATTCATAGTCACTTGTCTCCAACAAGGAGCTGCATCTCACAGACACCGAGTCAGCACATCTGATGGAGAGGAGGAGGAGGAGGGAGTTCACAGCTACAGTCCCACCACTACTGCTGTCCAGACCCGTTAATTATTAGTGCTCCTTGTCACATGCAATTAACTGCAGTACTGTGTGTCCTGTTCGACTGGGGAGTAAAAGTGGGAGAATAAAGATTATGTTAATTGGCAGAATTAGGATTTTATGTAAGGAAACGTCAGAGACCGGTGCAGCTTGGGTCACTTCAATGATTGCCCACAGTGACTTGGCAGATATGTAGCGAAGTAAAGTGCACAACAGCTGCTTGCTCTAAATCAAGCAGCCTATCCTCCCAATTCTCCTCTCTGCCTCAGAGTTCCTGTGGAGTGCAATGTCAGCTATGCTGGAATCATCATTCATTATGCGGACATGCATTCACCTCAACCACCCCTTTCTTCCTTTTTAAAGATCAGTACTTTTATTGTTCATACGAGTTTGTCCTCACTTTACTCCTTATGTCTCCTGGATTGCCAAATACTTGGATTTGTGTCGGCTTAAGTCAAATTCTGCATTACTCTAGCAAAAGACACCTAATATAGTTTGTCGTGTTTATTAATAAACTCAAAGGGATATTTTTGAGCTGAATGGATAGACTGAAACACGTGCCTTCTGAGTAAAAATATCACCTAAAGCCCCTGAATAAATGAGTTTCAAAAGACAAATGGGAGTGGAAGGAAAAAAGATCTGCAGTGACCCACTTCCTTGTGGACCTTTTCATGCTGTTTATATTCACAATGCAGTGTACGCAGGAATATTGTTGCTACGCAAGGCACATGGCATTAGGATATTTAGTGTTTTTGTGAAATAAAAAAAGAGAAAATAAATGACAATATGTGACCATGTGCATGTAATATACAACAAATAATGTATTTTGTATTAGCTGCTTTAGTGTTTATGTATTTATAACAACCCTACAAGGGATCTGATAGTATACTACTGTATGTGACATCAATATTGATTCAACAGCACTCCTTTCTAGTGTATCCAGCTGTTACCGTATTGACTTGACTGAAGAAACGGATTGGCTTTAAACAAGCGGTGACGTGCAATCTTTTCCTGCTTCGGGAGAAGTCACCTGATTCATCATAGGAATGAGGCGATCACATGAAGGAATCAGCTGTTAAATACAATCAGCATCAAAATGAAGTGTTTCAAATACAGGGAAGATAGACTGTACAATGTGCAGGAAAATTGTGTACATGTTTGAGGTTCACTTAATTAGATTTGCCATGCATTTGAATGTAAACTTAGTCTGAGATAGATTTGAGTTTAAATGTATGTACCATGAATATCATTCACTCAGGATAAATATCATAGATTTGCTCAAATGAATGAAATATGCTAAACTACCTCTTAACTCACTTTAATCATGCATATGTTATACAAATTGTTTAAAAATGTACCATGTTTTTTTAAGTAACCTTGTTCTGAATGACAATTTTGAATAATAATGACATGCAAAACACGCACACCACAAATCACAGAGGGATCGTGTGGCATTAATCACTCTTGCATATCAGTTCGATTATGTTTACGCGTCTGTTATCAGAGCAGAGAGATTGTAACACAGGCACTGCGTATGCTTTGAAATGCACGCACGTGCATCACTTAAGATATGGACCACCTCACTTTTTATTTGCCTGAATCCTCTGTTATCAAGCTTAGTTGCTGTTTGAAGGATGTCTTCAGAAGTGCAAAGTCTTCACAGATTTTTTGACATTTCTGTTTTCCTCTGTGAAGCATCGCCATCCTATTACAATCTAGGGAGGTGTCCCATCCTATGAGCCCCTCTTGAGAGCGAACAGGACATCAGTATGCAGACAACGCCCTACAGTTTGGCAGTGCATGCAGCGTGAAGCCACTAAATTATGGTGGAATATGCAGAGGGGAGAATTCATAACATTCTGTCATTTTCTGTTTGTTTATGATCCATCATCACAACCTGGTTGATATTCACTAAATTCCACAGGAGGACTGGGGTAGGCGACGGAGAGTTTTGTGTGTGTCTTTTTGCATGTGACTGCAGTGTGAAGTTGTGCATCAGCAGAAGCGTGTGTCTTCCTCTTTATCGACTTAAGAGATTTATCTTGTGGACAAAGGGGCGGTGCCCAAAACCGTGTATATCAGCAAAGTAACGACAACCGTGGCACCAGCGCCAGAGGGCAGCAATTAACATGAATTAATCACACTGATTTAGGCTCTCATCTGGTTAGAGCCCCGCCTTTCTCTCCTGCGTGCACACATACATGAAGAGGCACACTCACCTAACCTGTTATCCATAAATCAAATTAGTTTTGCACAGAATAATGGGATGATAATGGCTTCTTATCATTTGGCTCTCTGAACAAATAGAGGTCAAGTTTAATATATGTAGAGATCCTCAGATATGTGTCATCATCTTCTCATCAAGATACAATAAGCTGGTGAAGAGAACGGTGTGTAAATCTCCATATTAATGAAATGACTTGAATTCAAAGCTTCATATCCTGTAAACAGAAGACAGTAGTGACAAAATTCTGACTGTCAAGCCTAAAGGAGGTTCAATGGCTGTTTCCTTATTCATATTCTGAAAAGTAATTATTGTTTTTTTTTTCAGCCTACCACACATTTCTATTCATTCATGTAATATAATACAATTTGTCCTTTCAAAGGAAAAATGATCATCTTGTAGCATAGTGATGTGCTCCGGTGTCTCTTTTCCTGACCGTCTCTACTAAGATCTCTAGTCTCTACTACTTCGACCACTGAGGGGCACTGCAGCTTCAGTTGAGTCCAGTGGAGCTCGAGAACCCGAATGAACTTTGAGCAGCGCGCACCAGCCGAGGCAGCGTCAGATCCTCACTTCAGTGCCAGCCCCTAAAACTTACCGAGGATGCCTAAATCTGCTGAGCTGTCTCCTCCTCCCGCTCCTCTACCGCAATATGACTTTTCCACCAACTCCCGAAGAAACTTCTTTATATCTCACTCTTCTGGTTATCCTCCTTTCCCCCCGTTCGCTTTCCCTGTCATGTTCTTACTCTATCGTCCTCTTTTCTTAGAGGCATCAGGTCCATTCCAGCTGTAGTCAATCTAATCCCTCTAATTCAGTTAATCTAATTTTCTGGATATGGTCACACTGCTGATCTCCACCACTGGTTCTGTATAATCTCTCTCTCCACTCAGATTTGGTGCCCAAATCCCCTGGAGCCTGCTCTTTCTCACTCCATCTCTACATTACTTATAAAAAAAGTAACAGATTGGCACCAGTTTGGTGAAGGTTGACAAAATATAACAACTACCAACAGCTTGCTTTAAGACATTCATTAAAAATACAGTATAGAATGATTTAATCTATGTAGCTTTTAGTGTTTGCTATATTGGGTGCTGCTTGTTTAAATATCGGTGGCATTATGCATGACTTTAAACTCAATGATTGGCATCAAGGCTTGGATGATTCATCTTTCATAATATCACTATTTTGCAAGTCAGATCACTTGTTAGGGGCAGTCCAAGCAACAAAAATAATGATTTCTTTAATTCATTTAAATCAGATTCAGGCTTGCAGTAATATAGATATGAGTAAGTATTTTAGTTTTTTCAGAATTGGGTTTAATAGATCTAATAATTTTTGGATATTTGTCACATTACAAGGAAGGCAAGTTTGCTAATTGCTCATCTTTATAGTTTTCTGAAGATTATGCACAGGAAGTATACTATAGTGTTGAGAACACATCTAGAAATTTTAGTGGTGGAGAATCTATGAATTACTGGTTTCTAGCAAACTAGTCTCTCTCATTCATTAGAAGCAGTCAGTGTTCGGTACATGCGTGTTTGAGGGATTACCAAGGTCTATTAGCAGATAAGAGGGACTTTCTCAGTGGAAATCACTGGAGATACGTTATGTGGGTTAAACACTGTGTGCCCTGCCATTCACTTTTTAATCACATTGCTTGATAAGCTCAGTGTTATTTGCATCTTGCGGACCATTTTAATGCACAGCATCGCAGCATTAAAATACCACTTGTTCCATGATGCACTCACGCTGCCGCTCTTTACTTTGTCTCCCTCACTTTGCCTCATCTATCCGTGGCTCCTGACTGCAGCAAATCTCTGCAGTTATTGTGAAAAAAATGAATGCGTTTTATCCGCATGGAAAATCATTTTCTTTACACGCCCTCCTTTAAACTGTTATCATGTAAAAGTACAAAAGGGGGGGAGGAAAAAAATCCAGTTTGCGTAGGGGGACAGGAATGGTGTCAGTCTCCGAGAGAGGATTAGGGCCAGGCTAACCAGAACCAGGACACACCCTTGTGTTGTTTGTCCTGCCTGACGGCTGAAGGGAGACAGCACATAATATCCCTGTGTGTCTGTCTCTTTCTATTTTTTCCTCCCATCTCTTTGGACTTCTCTTTTGATCAAAGCTCTCTAAGTCACACTTCTTTCATCTGTGTCTCTCTGTCCTTTCCCCTTGCCCCCTGCGGCCCACTTGTAGATTTATAGGTCAACCGTCTGGCGATTTCAGGTCTATCTTATTTAATTCCCTCCCAGTGGGTGAGATATCTGCTGCAGTTCAGTTTTCAGAAATACAGCAAGTAACCGTCCGGTGTCAGCTAAACTGATAGACTGCAGGAATGCAATCTGTGCTGCACACGAAGAGTAAAATAGAAGTGTCCAGGATGAGTCTAATCAAATGTGAGAGTGAATAAGTGAGTGGTAGAGATATTTTTGTTCACAAATGATTTCATTCGTGAGGGCTGATTAGAGTTGATTGGAGCAACATGTGGCTTTGTCCTGTGACCTTCTGTGTCTAATGGAAAATTCAGACAAGTTTTGTCTTGCTAATAAAACAGGGATGTGTGAGACATGCTGAAAAGTTTTCTTTTTTCTTTGTTGTCACTTTTTATTATATATTTATTACACTTCCTTGCGTACATCTTTTTTCCCCCATCTCGCATTAGTTCTGACATTGTCCTAAGCTGCCTTTTCTTCGATCTGTCTTCTTTTCCCCAGTGAAATATGGACGTATTCAGGATGACTGCAATGCAGTTGAAACAACAGCAATGGTCTTACTCTCACATCAGACAAAAGGGAGGGTGGCCTGTCATCCCGGCTTGCGTAAAGGTTTAAAGAGCCCATGTGCTTTCAGGATCTGGATTGGACTGGGCCGGCTGACCTGCCTCGCCAACAGATCCTAGAAGAAGAAGAGAAACGCGTTGCTCTTGTCTCAGCATGGGCATGCCACTACAGAGAGGGAGAGATAAAAGAAACAGACACAGAGAGATAGAGACTGAGAAATAACAAGACAGACTTAAAAAAATGGAGAAAAAAAAGAGAGAAAGTTAGAAAGCATAGTCACAGCCCACTCTAAAGTTCAACTTCCATGCATTCACAAAGGGAAACAGTCATGAAACGAAAGGCAAATATAACATATTTTTCATACGCAGCACAGAACCTGCTATCATTATCATGATGCAGTATTTTCAGAAACCGACCCGAGAGTCTCTCAACGTCGACTCAGCCTCCTGCGGTCCGTGTAGGCAAGCCAGACAGGTGTTTTCCATTCTGCATTATCCTTTTGTTCAGTATTGCTGTCACACCTTAGCCAGGCCCCACGCCAACACAGCAGGTGACTCAGTGGCAGCCAGTGCTCACCATGCGTCAGCAAGTGTAAATATAACACTGACTTTGGGGCTTTGGAGTTAATTTGAATGCCATATGCAGCTCACCGTTTCCTTTCACTGATGTTGTATACAGTCCTGATTGTGAAAACAGTGGACAGGAATAACTAGAAACCAATAATTATTGCTAATCAGCTGTACAGATTTAACTGCCATGAGACACGAGATAACACATCAGCTGCACTTGGGGGCTGTTGTGTCAATTTGCTTGGATTTCTTACAGGATTGTAAAGTATAAATTATATATTTGTTTAAAAGTATGGGCTTTTTTTTTCTTTTTTTTTGTGGAAAAAACAATGAAAGGAACCATAATCGTATTTTTAACCCTGTAACACCAAGTGTATCATACTCCTGTACAATCTGATGCATTCAATCAGACACCTGCAGTACTACTGTGAACAATAAATCACACAAAAATAATGAATGTACATGTAAACAGCATGTCTTGTGTCCCATGTGAATGATCAGGACTGTCTGTCAGTGTCCTCCTGCCTGTCAACCTGGGATGACAGACAATTAGTGGCAGTAAGAATGGCTTTTGAAGCAGACCCATTTCCCCCAAATTCCCTTGTCACAGCTCAGTGTAATAAGACTATGACTGTAGAAGCACTGCAAGCAGGATAGCGGGGCAGTTACACTGTGCATTTATATTTCAACATCCACTTGGGTTGGGATTCATTTAGAAAGGCGCACACACACACACACACACACACACACACACACACACACACACACACACACACACACACACACACACACACACACACACACACACACACATAAATACTCACCATAGCACTTAGAAAACAGGTCCTGCTCCATCAAGCACAAGCACGGTGTTTCACTCAAGAGTCTGATTATGCCTTCATGTGGTGCACTGAGCCCCAACATCGCTCACCGCAGATGTATTTAATCCACTCGATGAGGGAAAAAATTTTTTTAATGTGATATTCAGAATTTAAATGCACTCCGCCACTGCGTGCTTAAAAACTACTAACTTATTCAGTGCACAAAAGCAATTAGGAGAAGAAATGTCTGCATTTGTGAGCACAGTTGATGTTTGCTGCTGTAGCTGTGGAGTGAATTAATTTTCAGATGTGCCAGAGAGAGAAATAGGGGGGAAAAAGTTGAAAATGTCAAATATAATCAGGAAATAATCTGTTAATGTGTTTTTCTTTCTCTGGTATCGGTGAACTGAGGCGTTATGTTGTTGGCTGTCTTTAGTTAAGAGAAAATGAGCGCATGCCATTTTTTCCCGTGCTAAACCTTAGCAGGGATTAACATCACTACGTTGATGCAGCATGTTCAGCTTGTTACTTTCATTAATCGTCAGCCACGTGCTGCTCGAAATTAGTCAGAGTAAAACTCCTAGAGTTGTGACTCATGCTGTCATCTGTAAGTGTGTGTGTCTCTGTTACTCATCCTTTTTGGTAGATTTGCACAGAGAATTTTGCTGTGAATTAAGTTTCAGAATAATTGCTGTTTTTGTGAGTTTGCAGAAACGTGTATTAACTTATTAGTGCCAGGTTATACTTAATAAAAGTTATTTAAGTTAAAACTTTAATCTGAACTTTTTGTATTTATATCACTTGATATGCAGAGAAATTGCTCACATTCGTTTCAAAGAGGAGGCATAAAAATCAGTAATTTTGCTATGAATTATAAACATTAACCTGAATGACCCTCATATTAGAGATCTATTTAAACCTCATAAACAGGATATACAAATTGGTACTTTAATATATAACTTATGCGAAAACAAATTAGCAAAATGTTAATTTGTTTGTGCATAAAGAAGCTATTATTTGAAAGTGTTACACAATAATTTAGATTTCATATATTAGCAATTAAATAGGTAATTACATTTGTGAGAAAAACATAGGTGATCATTAGGCATACAGATTAAAGTGCATAAATGTGATTGATAGCTAATTAGTGGCACATAAAGGATGCAATTATATATACATTTATATACTCATATGTGAAGTTATATAAAATTTCATGTAGCAGATTACATAGTAGTTTAAATGATCTGCATGTTAAATCCTTCAAACAAGCTTTACCAATTTACGCAGATTTTTCAACATATCAAGGGAGGAACGTTACACTCTGCATGCTAGCTCGTATCAAGGTGGATGATTGAACACTACTCATTTACAGTGATGGATTTATTTATACATAAATCAGATAAGCTTAGAGTACTCTTTTTATTTAACCTTGCCAGATTAATCCTAAGCATTATACATGACCAGTAATGCCTGACAGCATACATTGCAAAGTGAGTGATCCAGTCTCCAGATGTTAAGTTGTATGTGTATGTAGTGTAGCTTGATATATGTATTCCAGCGTGGTTACAGAACTCCAATTTTAAAAAGAAGTTGGGGCATAAAAACATTATGCAATGACTTGCAAATTGCATAAACGTATTGTATTTATACTTTATTCACTGTAAAACAGAGTAAACATATCAAACGTTCAAACTCCTATTTGAAAATTTCCCATTTGAAAAACCCCCCAAGAAAGGTCATTTTGAATTGTATCATAGCAACATGTCTCGAAACAGCTGGGACAGGGCCACTGTGTTGTATCCCTTCTTTAGCAACAGTACATAAAAGTCTGGGAAATGAAGATACACTTCCTGGAGTTTTGGAGGAGGAATGCGGTCCAAGTCTTATCATCCAAGATTCTAGCTGCTCAACAGTCCTGGATCTTCTTTGCTGTAGTTTTCATTTCACGATGCTCCAAATGTTTTACATTTGTGAAAGGTACTGTATGAGCTAAAGTCCACTTCAGCAGCTGGACTCTTCTGTGCAGTATGTGGTTTAGCATTGTCTTGCTGAAATATTTAAGGTATTGTCTGAAAAAGATGTCGTCTGCATATGTTAGCAGTGATGGTGCCTTTCCAGATGTGCAAGTTGCCTATTTCATAGGCACTAATGCAGAGAGGCAGACTTTTGAATTGAGTGCTAATAATAATGGGTGGTTCCTCTCCTCTTTAGTCTGGAGGCATCCACGTTACCCAACAAGAATTTCAAATTTTGATTCGTCTCATTACAAAACAGTTCATAGCTTGGCTTCAGTTGCGTGAGGGCCCAAAGATCATGGGCATGCATTCATTTCCAGCCTTGTTCCTTGAGATTTCTCCAGATTCTTGGAGTCTTTTGGTGATATTATGCACTGCAGATTCGATTTTCATATTCAAAGTCTCCCCGGTTTTATGTTGAGGGATCTTATTCTAAAATTGTTCCCCAATTAGTAGATTTTTTTATTGCAGATTGATGGACCTCTGCACATCTTTACTTCTAAGAAACTCCACCTCTCTAAGATTCTCTATTTATACCCAGTCAGGTTGCTGACCTGTTTCAAAATAACCTAATTAGTTGCAAAAATGGGTTATTTCCCCCCCAGCTAGTACTACTTATTTTTCTATCCAATTTTGTGACATTTTGCTGCCATCAAATTCAAAATGAACAAATCTTTTTCATGAAATAGTACAATCTCTTACTTCTAACATTTGATGTGTTTTATATTATTGTCTTTATATATTTTCTTTCTTTTTGTGGAATTGGGGCTTTAATTCAGAGATGGTGAAATCATTCTCTGTAGAATGTCCGTAGAAAAAACTAATAGCTGTTTGCATGTATTAATATGTGTGATTGGTTGGAAGCATAACAGCTTCACATACACTTTACAGCTCAAACTGAGTTTATACTAAGAACAAGAACAAATGCAGGGAGCTGGTGATTTGGCATGGAAATCTAGTAGACCTAGTAGTAACTCTGTAGAAGAAACTTATGTCATATGTAAATTGCAGGGGTTTGAGATTTAAAGCTGACCTTTGTGCCCTGACCTTTTGCATCTATCTCTGAGTCAGCAAAGCTGAATAGTGGGCACTCAGCATCCCACTGCTGGATAGAGCGGGAGCTGAAGGGGAAAAATATACAGGACGAGCTGGGACTCTTTAAGCAGAGCTCCATAGGTTGGCGGGTCAGAGGGAGGCACCAGGCCTCTGAGACCTGCTTTGATCTCCTGGTCATGGCTTTATTTTTGCCTCACTTTGGGATTTAACACATGTGCTCCTCTGGTCAGCAGTTTGACTTAACATTAGCATTATTACAACGTGCTGGGCTGTGACATGGATTGCAGGTTTAAACCATTCCCCATGTGAGTCGGATTTTATGCGGCACTGTTCGCCTGTTGCATACTGAGATGCATAGATCACTATCTTAAACACCTGCTCATTATGTTCTACAGTCAGTAATATTAAAACCAGTAGCTGCAAAGCCTGTTATATATAGTAACTAAACCTGGCAGCTATATTAATCTTTTCTAATAAGCATTCATATTTCTTGTATTTGCTGAAAGAACATTTTCCTCAGGTCTGATGAGATCCATTATTAAACATTATGTATTTCACTTCTTGTATATATTGAGCCAAGCGTTATGATAAAGAATGCAGATTAAGTTTTTTACAAGGTAGACCCAAAAGGCACCATCTCTTGCAACATTAATGTACCATTATACGACAGTTAAAGCTGAATATTACATTCACTAACATCGGACATGATGTGCTTTTGCTCTTTGAATGTCATTTACCCTGAGAGCAGCGGCATGTCCAAGTTTGTATTGTCTTAGTATTTTCTGAAGGCACCGTATTTGGGAACATTGAATAATTTATGACCCCTATCAGCCACCAGGAGGAGGAAATTACATAACATCACACCACTCGCTCCAATTTACACCTTACTCGTCTACAAGCACAGCGCTCATGCCCTATCAGCTCTAACCAGCTGCAGGGGTCTAAAATTGTCATATCAAATATGATCTGAAGATGAGCAGCTAATAAAATTAATTTAGCCACTGAAACCCAACAGTGATATTTGTTCTTTGGGTAGTGGATTTTCTTTTTAGCTGTTGTACCCCAGGTGAAAGGTTTCCCTCTTGTTTCATCTCTGCTATCAACACTCATACCAAACCCCTTTTCTTTCAGTGTATTATTCGTATCAAACATTGAGCCCTTTAAAGCATTCCGAACATCATTTTTCTTACGTGGGTAGTTAGGTTTTATTTTTACAAAATTTTGGTTTATTTAACACACAACGGTGACTTCTGCTGCTGTAATTTGTATTTAATATAAAACACTAAACACAATCCACCTTGGCCCCTGTGTCACAAATGTCTCTGTTGGTCTGTTTATCTCTCTTCTGTTCAATGAATCTGTCAATCCTCAGTCATGGCAGGTTCAGCCTTGACCCTGACCTGCACCAAACGTGTCAGAGCTGACAGCATTTTAAAAAGCCAACACATGTTTCCGTCCCTCTCTTTTCTTTGTGCTCAGCTGGTTTCCTATGTTCTTTATGTTGTAGGTGTATTTGATAATCACTTGAGTATTTTTGCATTGCCTGTGCATCGCTAACAGTTTTAGACCTCTAGGATTTAGGATGGCTTATCTTCATTTTGTTGTTGTAAATGGTTCTGGTCAGAACTGATGTGAAGCTAGAAAATGTTAGCTTGTATCCTCAACTGTTGAAGAATTCATACCTCTGCTGTCCTGTAGTATCAGCTTCTGGTGTGTCTCTATCAGACTCAGCCCTCCATCGTTGCCCCTCCCCTTCTCCATTCCTCCCCCTTGTCTCAACCCCCTAGAGAGGAGTGATACTGCTGATGCATCACCACCCAAGATAATTTGTTTAAATGACAGATTAGGACTATAACTCGATTTGTGTCCAGTGCAGTATGTAGTGTCTGTTACCAATCTAATAAAGTCAAACTCCCCACCCCCTTTGCTCCTTCCTCTCAACCCATTCTCCTATCTATATACCCTGCCCCCTTTGCTTGTATCTGCCGCAATAAACTCCTAGTTCAATGAGAAGGGAAGAGGAGGCGGGGGGCAGGAGAGGTTTGTCTCCAGTGTTTGCAACATGATTGTAGGCAGGGGCCACCAAGGCTTCCAGGTAATTGAATTGCAAGGCCGGGAAGCTGTGAGGTTTGGCGAGGCGCTCATTGACTCATTGATCGGCGCAGAGGGGCTTCAGAAATACGCCTCGCAGTCGTGACCAATCAATCAAACAATTAAGCCTCGTCTCTGCTGCCGCCTGTGCTCCATTTAAGTCTAAACTCTTCGCTCCCGGTGCAGCACATTCCAAATTAATTGCTTCTTTCCACAGAATAAGCCCACCTTACCCCACCCCCTCATTTTTTTACCTGTGGGGGAAAAAAAGGTAAGTGTGAGTCTGCATTTCTATAGAGCTTATGTTAAAAAGTAGAAAAAAAATCCAAAATTCCTGCTCTGCAGTATGTTTGCATAAGGGATGCTCGTGGGAGGGGGGTTGTGGGTTGGAGTAGCGCGGCCTTTCCTGCGGCATGCCCCTCCTCCTCCTTCCGTTACCACCACCTTCATCCCCTTCCCTTTTCCTCTTGCCTCCTTCCAGTCTTACAGGGCAGTAAAACCATGTCCTACAACAGCAGCAGGAGGATTATTCCTCGTTCATGGCTTCGTGACTGGAATCCACAGCTGCCTTCTTCTAGCCATATGGCATTATCTTTTTTTCACTGTGGCACTGCCTATCACCTTAAGACTGCGCCTCCCTGGCATGCCGCCCTAGCTAGCATCTGTCATACGGGACTAGTGAGGGTTTGATGTCTCTCTGTCTTGCTTACACTCTGCCTTTTTTCCTCGCTTTCTTCCCTTTCCCTCTCCCAGTTTTCCCTCAAATGCCCTCCTTCCATTTCATTACAGTCATCGTGGGGTGTAACATTTAGAAGGGTTTAGGAGAGATTGCGGGTCTAGTCTGAAACCTCATGGGTATCTGCAGAAAGCCTAGCTCCCCAGCCCTTTACTGATGCCCTTTTATAGCAGAGATATGATAAATCAGATGTGTCCATTTTTTAGGAACGCGTCCTTAATCTTTCCATTGGCCACCTGGCCTGATTTGTGACCTTGAGGATATGTGTCTGATGCTGCGAGGAGCAGCAGGATGTCACAATTGCACGCACTGGCACACACTACATATGCTCATGCATTCAGTGCACACACACGCACACATGCTCACATACATTCAGGCACATGACAAGAAGCCCACTTGTCACATGGATGTCCTTGAGCTGTAAACACAGTCAGCCTGAGAAGTGAAGGACCTGGGATGTCACGAAAAAAGGTGTGAGGATTAATTCTGTCATCAAGGAGGCATCTGATGTAAACCACCAAAGACAGGCAGAGACAGAGTGTTCATATATAAATATATGTGCATATATATATCTATATATATATATAGATATATATATATAGATATATAGATATATATATGCATGTATTGAGACAGACAAGTGGGAGTGTATAATTTAGGCTAAATTATACACTCCCACTGCTGTGTTTTATCATTAATGCAATCATATATGTGTGCACACATATTTAATGCTTCTAATGAAGTGCAGTTTCTTAAGATATGTAATCCCTCTGTCTGTGTGTGTGTGTGTGCGTGTATGTGTTTTATCATGCAGTCTTGTTTTGTTGTGTGTAGAAATAGTGGGTTTTATGATGAAATAATCCTGCCACAACAGATTGTTTATGAACATCCTTAAATCTGATGCTTTGTGAAGCTCTGCTCCTACTTTTTGTGCATCTGTCGATGTATTTAGTGCTTCTTACGTAGTGTTTTTCAGGGTTCAGTCCTCAGCTTTTTTCTCCTTCATTTTTTATGCCAATAAGCTGAGGTTACATTATCCAGCATGACCCACAAATTGAATCAATAATATTACACATTCTGCGTGTTATTTTAGACACGTTTTGGTTCAAACAGCCAATCACAAAATGTAATTCATTCACAAACTAGCCTCTGTTTGTTGGGTATATGGTCAGATGCAGGACAGACGAGCTCTACAGAGGGTTGTGCGGTCAGCTGAGCGCACCATCCGCTCCGAGCTCCCTGACCTGCACTCAATCTACAGCAGGCGGTGCTGGACTAAGGCCAGGAAGATCGTGAAGGACCTCAGCCATCCCAACAATGGACTGTTCTCTCTGTTGAGGTCAGGAAAGCGATTCCGCTCCCTGAAGACCAACACAGAGAGACTGAGGAGGAGCTTCTTCCCGCAGGCGATACGGTCTCTCAATCACACCACCACACAGTACTGACCCACACATATGGTTCTTACACACACACTGGACATTCTGGACATTGTTTTTGCACAACACTGGTCACTATATTCTTCATTTCCAGTTAATACTTGTACAGCTGCTGTTATTGTGTATATATTTATTTATATTTAGATTTCTTCATACATTCTTATATAGTTCTATATTGTGTATTTTGTTGTACAGTTATTTTATTTTCAACTTTAATTTATATATTTTATCTTATTCTTCCCAGTTAAATTTACCCTTCATTCTAATTTGTGTTGTACAGTTATTTCATTTTTAACCTTAATTTATATTTTATTCCTTCCTAGTTAAATTTACCCTTTTTAATTTTTCATATTTATTTCCTATCTTATTCATAGCCTTTTCCTTTTTTGTTTTCTTTAGGTCACGAGCAGTTGTCCAAGCATTTCACTACATATCGTACTGTGTATGACTGTGTACGTGACAAATAAAAAAATTTGAAATTTGAATTTGAATTTGAGATTTATCAAGGGCTCACCAGTATTTAAGGTACAAAATCTCTCTTGTCTGGTTTTATTGTATTATTTTATTCTAGTCTTTGATTTTATTTCTTTCTTTTTTCATTTTTTTTTTAAACACAGTTAATAGTGTTAACACCAAAATAAAATCAGGGAAGAGAGAGAGAGGAAGACAGACAGCAGCAGGAGGCTTGTGTTAACATTTACTTCTAAGCAGCTCCAGCCTGTCTTCAGTAGAACATTTACACTGTATTGAAATCATCCCAAACGCTGTGGCAGCTTATTTTAGCTTGGCAGCACTTATCTCATAGAAGGTAATTTTTAGTAAGATGATGTGTCTCTTATCTGTACGTTTGGAGCACTGGATTCTCAGAGTCCTGTGATTTAATATTCACAACACAGACGGGCATAAATGCTTCTAATCCGACCCGGGAGTTCTCTTTGCTTTCAGAAAATGAACATAAATATTCAGGTCGCTGATTCAGTGATTAAGAAATATTAGAGTGGCTGACAAAAACACTGGAGCACTATATGTTTTCAGGATTGCAAAAACCAGCCTCGAACTTGCTTCTTATTTGTGGGAGTTGATCTTTTTCATGGCTAGTCCCTCTTACAGAGATGTTATTTCCCCATATCTTCTATTCAGGTTTTGAATGTATGCTTGGAAAAAGCTAGCCTATCTAAGACAGGCATCTCGGAAGAAAGACAGCATATATTATATCCTCTAAATTTGCCCCTTTATATTCACATCTTCTCTTAGCTCTTTGCATATGCCTTCATTAAGGGTTCACTCTTTCTCTTTCTCTTGTACTGTGTAACCATGACAAGAAAATGTTCGCTGTTAATGACTATCACACTTCCAATCACTAATTAGCTTAAGAGAGGAGCTCGTTAATTACTTTTTATACAGTTCACCAGTCACTTCTTTGAGGTTTTGAATACTGGGAACGTGTTTTTTTTTTTCAGCTAATATTTCTGTTTTCACTGTATAGCCCAAAGAGAAAATGCTGCTTTATCTTCATTTTACTTTGTGTTATTACATTTCCAGTGAAGAGGTGGTTAACATCTTTGTCAGCTGTCTTGTAAAAACATGACAGCTAGCTAGCACATACCAATCATGTAATAATAACAAATACTAAGCGACTTATGGGCTTTCTGTTTTCCTCACCGCTGCTTTGAAAATCTCACTACTTCTGACAGCGTGTTACCTGTCAAGGTAACACAGACACACACATACACACAAGCTGTTGTGAATTACAGAGCTTGTTAAATAGCTGTCTGTTCCCATGTTTGTGTCAGAGGAAAAATGAGACAGCAACTGGGGAAACGGGGAGGTAGGCACATCCAATTATTCTGGAGGGTAGGCAAAATTGTAAACATTTTGGCAAGTCGCAGTAATTATGACTGCCTGGCTCACCACTCCAAAGCACTCATCTGGAAGCTGAAACGCATTTGATGACAGATTCTTGTGTGTTTCTGTAACACTGAATGCAAGCTTTTGTATGCACGGGGAGGAGGGAAAAAGACAGAGACTAGTATGTCCCCTTATTTAGTTTTAAGCTCCGGCTCTGTCCGCTCTGACTGCTGACAGTGTGCAGGTTCGCGGTGAAAAGCTGCTGAGGAATCCCACAGGGATCCTATTAGGGACACTTCATCTAGATGCTGAGACTGCATTGCAGACATACAGGGCACACTCGCTCTCTCTCACACATGCACACACAGATCATTTTTATTGGGCCACAGATTGTAAAATTATACTATCATTTTGGTGTATTTACTTCTGTTATTGATGTTGAGTAACAGTTACCCAGGCTGTTAATACTCAGTTAGTGGACATTTATATTCCTTGAAAAAATACACTAAAAATGGAATTCACCTCAACATTTTAGACCGATTTCCCCACCCAAGCATTTTGACCAAACATCCCATCCCCTTTTTTGATTTTGGTACAGCAACTATGTTGAACAGGTGCAGAGAGCTGAAGCAATGTACTATTGAACCGTTTAAAGGGCGTAGATTGATCTTGGTTGGAAGCCATCAATAAATGACCATCATGATAATCAAAGGCCGATCAATACGTGACCTCGTTACCGAAATACAAGTCAATACACAACCATGTTATTATCATTTAATGATTTAACCGGCCATAAAATACACATCTGTAGAGTGCTCAAGCAAGAGTGACGGCTGCAATGGGGATAAAGAGCAGAGCTGAAGTAATTATAGTCAGTATATATTGCATCTTAGTGATAAGTGTTTAGAAACAAGCAGATACTTTACTTTTATTGTGGTATCAGTTTCAATGCACCAGTGACTATTTGATGTGTCAGCAGATGCTTGTTTTATAAACCAAGAAACCATGAAGGAAAAAAAACACAAAAGACAAATGTGTGGGATGGTATCCGATTTTCAGAATGTGACAGGGAAAATCACTTTGCAAGGCTGCATTGTTCAGACCTTTGGGAGAAGCCAGAGAACATGTAGAAAGTCAGTGTCAGAACAGGGTTACAGTGCATCCTGTTGGGATCACATGTACCATTTGATGCTCTGTTGAAATATATGAAATATGAGACTGATTCTGAAAGTGAATGAACACATACAATGAGCACTGTATCTGCTAAGTCTTCCCTAGGGTCCTCTCTTACATTACTTGAGAGCATTAAGGAGAGGGTGAAATAAAAACCTGGCTGGTTGACTGATCGGAGGCTCATTTTCTTTATTGGTGGATTTAGGCTCATTAAGACTGTTTTGCCCCATTACTTTTATTTCCAGTAGCCAAAGCAAAGATGTCCAACAGCTAAAACATGGGAGGGTGGACATACAGAAACTGTAATGCATAGGAATGAAAGAATTATTCACTGTACTAGCAACTGGAGATTTATTTAATACAGTTCTATTATAGTAATTGCTGAAAGGGAAAATTGTGGCTGGTAAGCTTTACTTTCGTGCTAGTTCATTAATTCCTCAGTTTTTGCATTTTTTTTTTCCATAGGAACTATGTGAGACACCTTACCAATGTGCATGCCCCACTGTTGATCAATAACTGAAGTGCTATGCTTTAGCCACTAGCACATTTTTGATGGCTTTAACCTCTAAGCAGCGAATTATAATTGCCCCAATGCAACGGCAAGTTTCTGCAGCTTACACCACTGATGCACATTGTAAATATATACATTATATGCACCTACATGCAAATTTGCCCACCTGCACGCACTTGTCACGTTGATGTTGTTTGTCCACACAGCTGTACACATAGCTTAAGCAGAGATAACAGAGCCCGTATTTGAATTGCTGAGAAGGACTAGCAGTACGTTTGGCTCTTAGTCAGCGGCAAGATGACCTTCATTCACATCTTTCTAGACAGCATAGATCCCTGTGAAGAGGATGAAGGGGATGGAGGGAGAGGCAGGTGGGGTGATGGTGGGGGATGGTGGTGTTGATGTTTCAGTTCTGTTCACTGGCTGCATTTCTATGTGTTTCTGGCTCTGAAACAGATACTCTCTCAAACAGGAGGAAGTGAGTTGGGGAGGATGGAAGACCTCTCAAGGTGAACAAGGCAAAGATATTCACAGATGGAAATATTGGTAGTTGTGGTGGTGGTAAATATTCTTTGCATATCTTTGCAAAAGATATGCAAAGAATACAAATGAAGGCTCAAACCAGGTAGCTGCAGTGCGGAAGACTGAGGAGGAAACTTCAGGGTAAGATGGAATTGTAAATGTATTTCTCCTGGATTATTAGACAGAATTCATAAAGTTCCTCAGTGAAATTTATGCACGAAACATCCAGAGCCTCACACTACGACACCCATGTTTTATTTCTAATTAAGAAAAATGAGGTAGGTGCTACGTAAAATAGCACTTTCCAACTCGTTCATGAACATTAAAACTATACTGCATGCATAAATTAAACAAACATGCAAAAAAGGGGGGAAAAAAAGACAAATGGTGAGATTCTACTGCGCTCTCTACGGATGTTTTAAATTGCAAATGCATACTGCCATACATTCATCTGGCACATCCGGCACCCTCCCAGGCACATAAAGTGTGAAACATGCATGATAGATAAGCCACGGAAGAGCATCCTATGTCCCTTTAATCAAAGTAGCAGGTGTAGTGAAGTGAGAAAACTACGCTGCTAAGAAGCAGAGATTGTTGGATTCCCAGCACACAAACTGATTGTACAGGAGAGGGACCAGCAGAGAAAGAATACAGTTATACAAGGATAATGTAGGTAAGAGTGTCCAGATTAATGTGCTTACACGGATAGATAAGACGAACACATACTCTTTTGTCCTGGAAGGTCACCAGGTGAAGTATATGTATCTGGGAGTAGTATAAGGTCAGTGTCTTCAGCCAGTGAATCATTATGATAATCGTTCAAGGACATCATCCTTGCTCCTGTGGACTATCCACAGAGCAGGTGGCTCAGTGGGTGTGACAGGGAGAAGCTGTTGGGGAGACACCCTCAGCTCCTCCAATAATAAGCGAGCTACAGTGATGACGCTGACTTACTCTGCACCTGCGGCATACGTTTTTGTCTTTGTCTGTGAAAAAGAGCAGCACTTCATCTTGGAAGAAGTTTTCAAAAAAGAAAAAAAAAAGATTTTGAAGTTCTGAAAAATGTTTTTTGTGTGTGGTCTCTATCTTGCGGAGACCTCAGCTTATTCATTTATGTCTCCTGTCATGGATATTTGTTTTTGGTCTATATCTTATGACTTATTTGAGCTACGCTACTAAGTCCTAATGTGCTTACAAACCGTGCTGGGAAGGTTACTTTTAAAATGTAGGAAATGCAGGAAATCACAAAAAAATTTAACTGAAATAAGCTTTTTTTCATCACTTTGTCACATTAAACAAATGTCTAGATTAGTGGTTGAAACTGATCATTTTAACATGGCTGTAGTGTAAGAACTTTTTAAAAAATTGTTTGTTTGAACCTATTTCACTAAACTTCCAAATTGCATTTAGGTGTTCTAAATTAAACATGTGCAAGAGTTTCCTCTTCAAAGTAAGCTTAGACTCAAGTATTCAAGACTCAAGGTAAATTCAATAAATTACTTCAAATAATTAAAATCCAGCGTACACTTGAATTAGTGCTTAGATTTCTGCAAAAGAGATTTGTCTTGCAAATGGATACGATGCCAGAATTTGTACCATATACATAAAAAGTATACTGTCATGTTTGTTTAGTTTTGGGGGGTAAAATAATTGCCCCTGTGATGACTGCTAATTAAATTCTTAGTTTTGTCCTTTGACGTGAAAATGTATCAATTGCACTGCTGCTTTGTGCAGATATACCCTCACCAGTCACTGTATTAGGTACACCTGTTCAACTGATCAGCATGATGAATCACATGGTCAAGACCACCTACTGAAGTTCAAACGGAGCATGGCTGTTGGTGCCAGAGGAGCTGTCTGGAATTTTCCCACACAACCATCCCATGTGTTTACAGAGAAACGTCTGAAAAAAGTGGAAACCTCACAACAAATTATAACAGTTGTGATAGCAATAGAGGTCTAAACTGGCATCAGCAAGGCATACTTGTGAGTGTGAAAGAAGTATAAATGTGTTTCTATAGTTACCCCAGTTCAGTTCTTTGGCTTAGTGTAGTAACAGTTTACAGTTTATGAGTTACATTAAACATTCTTGCTGAGCCAGTGTTGCTGTTGTTGCATTATTAAAAACTGTGTTCTTTGTACGTAAGCCCAGGTAATGCAGACTTGTGTATAAGCTGATTGTCCCTCATTAGATGTCTGGATTAAGATCAGGATTGTTAACCTGCTCAAGGACTCTCTGACCCTCTACTTTTAGATTTCCACTTTAAAACTTAGTATTTTAAAGTGTTTTAAACCATTGCCATTTTCACCCACCAATCTAGCATTTATAACAAAACTGATTATTACCTCCACTCAGTTGTTTTCCCTTTTTTAATATCTGAATCTTTTATCAACACGCACTTTGTAGAAACACTTAAGCACTTAAGCAGATTTAAGTACGGCACTTTTCTCAGACAAAGGTCACAAAAGAGTTTCACATTGAGAAGGTACGTAGTACGTATTGAAACATAATAAAACATAAAAGGAGGTAATTATCTAAAAGCCTGTGTCAAAAACAATATCTTTATCTGTTTTCTAAACATGCCCGCAGAGCTAGCAGAGCAAACAGTAACAGGAAGCCATTCCAATGTAGGTGTTACCTGCAAACCTGGAATGAATGGACTTAATGGGTTTTTAATCAAGTATGATTTACTTTAAATTATCAACAACCTTCGGTTTACTGAAGAGTAGACTAGTGTGTAGTAACTCATGAGTGGATGAACTACTTAAGAGTCCAGTGTCTTAAACTTAAGTGCAGCTTTTCCCCACTTAAAAGAAAAATGCATTCACTTTTAACTTTCTGAAGTATTTTTTAAAGGATAATTTTCTCTTGTTGGCAGTAGTGGAGCACTTAGCATCTCCTCTTCATAACAAATAGGTCCTGGGTTTGAACCTGCCGGCCAGCCTGTGCCTGCGTGGCTTCTCTAAGGAGGTCCCACTATCTTCCCAAAGATATGTTGTCAGGTTAACTCATGAATCTAAACTGGTCATAGATGTAGATGTGAGTGTGATGTGTTGTCTGATTTTCTGTGTGATGGACTGACAATCTGTCCAACCTGTACACCCTGCCTTTTGCCCTATAACAGCTACAGGGGTGGGCAATCTCAGTCCACGAGGGCCGGTGTCCCTGCAGGTTTTAGATGTGTCCTCGAACCAACACAGCTGATTTAAATGGCTAAATTAGCTCCTCAACATGTCCTGAAGTTCTCCAGAGGCCTGGTAACAAACTAATCATGTGATTCAGGTGTGTTGACCCAAGGTGAGATCTAAAACCTGCAGGGACACCGGCCCTCGTGGACTGAGATTGCCTACCCCTGAGCTAGGATAAGCTCATGTTCCTCACTGGATAAGTGGTTAAGAGAATGGATGGATGGATACATTTTTTAGTGTTCATGGCATTATTTTTTAAAGAATGACTACTGCACCTGCTGTTGGCAGGTATAGCTACTACCCACCGTTTTGGTTCAGTTGCCTTGGATACTCTCAATAGCCTCTCATTTTTATTTTAAGCCCTAAAATGTTATTTTATTTTTCATTTGTTCAGTCAGTTTCTTACCATGTGCAGCTGTGGTGTTTTAGACACAACCCAGGAGAGGTGAGATCACGGTGTGGTGTTAACAGATTACTTTATCATCTTGTTCATTCAGTTAGCTCTATTTAAACGTTATACCTCTGTTGACACAGATGTACTTATTTCTATAGTGCTGAGGTTGTTTTTTGGGCCCTGTATTTTCTAGGTAGACTATTTAACCTGTTTGTTTTGAATTAAACAACATAAAAACTATAGTGTATAAAAATGTATATAGTATACATGCGGTTGTCGTATGGTGATGCATTTCTGAATCTGGATCCCTCTTAGAGGTATCTGTTTGAGCCCTTTTTGTTCATCAGATTTAGTTAAGCAAGAAGGTCAGAGAAGAATCATCTGATTCAGATGTGACGTAATCCAGCTCCCCAAGCTGACAAAGCAGGGGAAAGGCGGGCTTTGTGTGCCTATAGTGACCAATGTGCCTGTAAGCACTAAGCTGTGGGGTCATGGGTTTCTGGACACGTGTCATCCAAAGAAAAACTCCAATCCCCCAGACACAGTTACCACTGGTTTTCAGTGTCACATCCCTTGTCAGATGGATGCATTTTTGATATGGTTATGTGGCAAGACACTGGCACGAAACTGAATTAAAATCAAAATAATCTCAGGTTTTTTTTGGTGACAAAAGAAAAGAAGGAAGAAGGAAGTGTAGACACAGAAAACCAAGCGGATTGCTTGATTTTCGTTGTGCCTTAAGGTTCAACTCTGACTTCAGCTCTGCTTTGACGCTGGATCCAAATGACAGCCTCTGTTTCAGCTGCAAGACACCAACACTGACAGCTGTGTGTATGTGGTTTTGTCTGTGCTCAACATAACTGGACTGTCTAACATGTTTCACAAACTTACGCATGATAAAACTTTTATGCTCCTAAAATAACGCTAAAGGTAGTATGAAGACACACAGAGAGAAAACACATGAGACAGCACACACAAACACCCAACATGTGCTTTGATCTGTTTACACTGATGAAGAGAGAGGGAATCGGGGGGAAAAAGTAAACGTTTGTCCACCCATTTGCCATGCCAGCAAGGCTTAATTACTCGCTGAATCACACTGGCAGACTTGAAGCTCTCTTGTGATTACTGTAACTCAGAGGAGCTTTTGATGTGTCACTTTGCTCGCTGTGTGCACGCCTTCACCACAAATCTTTGCCACCGAGCTCCGGGCACAATCTGATTTAAAAAACAAACAAAAAAACTGTCCGATTAGGTCATTTGTAACTTCATTTTCATATTTTTAACTTAAAAAAATGCAGCAGCTTGATTGTCTGACAAATTAAATTAGATATTAAGATTGTGCAGCTATGTAAGGCTGTGTTTATGCAGTACTTCGAAGCATTTTGAACTAAGCAAAATCATTTTTGCCTTCTTTGTTTAATTTGTGAGCATCCTCTGATTTTCTGATCAAGCCTAACTGTAGCTCAGGATAATGGGAAGCCATTATTTTGCCCATGTAGGCATTCACAAATCTACATATTGCTTACATAATGTTCTTTTTTTTTAAATCTCATAAAACTGTTATATGGTAAATTAAAGGATTACAGTTATTCCACTAAATCTACCAATGGAAGACTCTTGGTAGCACATGAACAAAGTCATCTGGATTCATTGTTGTAAGTCCACAAAAGTCTGTGCAATCCTTGTTTAGACATTACAGTAAAAACCAAACATTTTAACCTCTGTGAGGTTAAAATGAGTAAGTCAGGAGATCAATGAAATCAATAGGATCCATCTTCAAAATAACATGATTTGTTAAGATTTGCTGGTGTGATGGACTGCCCCTCACAACAACATTACCAAACTTGAAGAATGTTTTGTGTACCCTGAACGTAGCACAATGATCACGGCTTTTAATTAATCTTAAACCATCTATGTACCTCCTGTAATCCGTGACATTGTTACTAATGTTCTGTAGCATAGAAAATAATCTGCAGTTCATCATCGAGAGCTACTGTATTTGCAAGGAAACATACAAGGTTGAATTCTTGCATGCCCACTCAGGCGTCTGCCTGTCTGTCTGTATCTCGTTCTTCTATGATAGGCCATCAGTCAAATTTAATGACAGGTCATTTACGCCCAATCTGTCACAGGACTATGACTGCTCTGCATGTCTTTCTATTCACCGGGAGGAGAAAGGGAGAGATTAACAGGAAGGAAGCAGGAAAGAAGACAGTAGGTGGGCAAAGATGGAAACAGAGATGCATTTTTATGGTTTTAATGCGAGTGTCACTAGGAACCTAAGCCTCTGTCAGCCCTGATTCTCCAATAAAGTCTCTGGCTTTAATCCAGAGACCTCTTAAATCTCTCCAGAGAAGTATGACTAGCTTGTCCCAACATCTTACCCAGAGGGGTAATGGATGTTAGATGAGGTTAGAGGTTTACCACCTCAGTGTGTAAAATGTTGCATGTATAGATGTGCATGTATAGGTGATTATTCAAGTGTTTATCCAAGCTTGTGGTCTTGTCAGTGTATGCATTTATACATTATATGTTTGAGGGTATGTGAATTGCACATGTTTTTTGGCTTAAACTGCGGTCACATATGTTAAAACTGCTTGTTGGGCATTCATGTAAAAGCTATTGATTTTTTCCCTTCATTTCTCAGTGGATCAATATCTGTCCGGGACAATGCATGCAAATGCTGAGCTGAAAATCAGGGAACAACTCCATTGATGCCTTTGCTCTCAGGGTTTCACAAAAAACCAAAGATACTTAGATGGTGTCTGAGATTAAGAGCGCTGTTTCACATTGGCTTTGCTGTTTTTAGTGGAAGGATGTACCATTGTCTTGTCACCAAAAGCTCCTTCACTGACCTTATGAGGTATATAACTGCCACTGTGGATGGCTGTCATTGCATTGTTATTGCTAACATTATTTTTTCAAATTTTTAATCACTATTCACATTAAAATGGTCTCACTGTGCGATGGCCCGTGTAGTTTAATAATTACAGTTTTACTCAACATAGTTATTTAGCCCCATGCTGCTACATTTATTTCTGGACAATTTCATTACTGTGTGTCATTAAATATTCATAGAATCCGAATAAAATCCAGTTGGGGGTAATTATGTGTTTGTTAATGTGCAAACTAATCCTTTGTGGTGCATGAAATACTGACTGGCAGCTGTCAGCCTAATTTTAACTGTTTGCTATTATTTCTCATAGAATTGTTCTACCACAAATAACATTTTCTCTTCATTTAGTATGTATTTAAATAAATATTATTTAGAGTTCTTTATGCCTTTTGTATAGTCATATTTACTGAAATGGTTCTCACTGGGAAAAAAGGCTAACATATGTTTTATTTCTTTCTAATTTATTGATTATTTTTCTTTTGGTTTGGATGCAGTGAAAATTCTGATCTCATAAATGTTCCACTTCCAGTTGTTGAAAATATCAATGCCTTCAACTGTGCCGGGTTTCATGATTGATTTTTTTTTAATTGTTCATCTGTTGATATAGCTATGAGTACAACACGCATAGTGTCCAAGAAAATGAGAAGTATGGAGCAAAAAAGACTGACAGCACCTGCTGTATTCTGAAAGACCGCTGTCTCCACTCCTATCCCATAACCCCTCTCTGCCTGTCAACACCAGAGGAACACAGCAATATGCAGTAGCAGGTGACACTTCCATGGCTCATCACAGTATGAATAAACACACGCACATACAGCGGATCAAGCTGTCAGTGTATGTGGAGGTCTTTGTAGGAGCATCATGTCTTAGACATCTTGAAAAATCAGTTCGCCTCCTGCATGTGACACATAACTCACAACGAATATTTTTAAAGATTTGTGCCCTTTTGTTCAAAAGGTTTTCAGAACTTTTTTGCTGGTTGTTGCATGTCACCTTTGAATCTGTGATAGCATCTTGCTGGTGCCATAAAAAATGACAGCAGCTTTTTCACCTCTAGTATCTTTGCTTTATGTGCTGCAGTGGGAACAAGAGAGGGGCAGATTTACTAATAGAAACCCTCTTTTGGAATTCAAAAGCCACTCTCCAGTGACCAAAGATGCACCGTGTATATTTTGTGACAGAAAGGAGCAGACAGAGTTTGGTTGTTTTTGTTTCACATTTATCAAGAATACAGCTGTTTCTAGTATCTAAGAACAGACACAATCCCCAGCATTTCTAATACAGAGATCCAACTCACCCATTACTATCACTGGGGTAGTTAAGCAACTCCTTGCAGCTGGGCTTCTGGGGTGACCTGTGTTCCTTGGGACCCTTGATGTTGTAAGCCTGTCTTGTTGAAACACTTATGAAATATCACATTGAGATCTCTGGATTGGTGCCTCTGGATTGCCTACTGGGGTGTTGGTTGCCATATAGTTTGCCCCACCAGTCTATATGTTTTTCTGTGAAATTGGAGAAGGCATTCTACCACGTGTCTCTGGGGATTCTGTGGGATGCGCTTCGAGAGTATGGGGTATCTGGTCAGTTGCTATGAGCCCTTATATTCCTGTACAGCAGCAGTGAGAGCTTGGTCCTCATTGCCAGCAGTAAGTTGGATTCATTATTACTAGTGGGTGTTGTACTTTGTTAGGACTGCCCTTTGTCACTGATTCTCTTTATAGTTTTTATGAATTAAAAACTATGAATTTTGAGGTGGAGCAAAGAGGTAGAAAACTTCCAATTTGGTAGCCTCAAGATCTCATCTGAGTTTTTTTTGCAGATGATACAGTTCTTTTGGCGTCATCAGGTGGTGGCCACCAGCTTGCTCTGGAATAATTTAGAACCAAGTGTGAAGCAGCCTGAATAAGAACTCTCAACCAAATCAATTAGGGGTCAGGGACGAGTTGAACAACAACTAACCAAATCAAGAACATTTTCAAGGAGGTAGGTGTCGTGGGGTCTTGGCCACAAGTGAGGGGAGAGCTCGCTGTCCATCTCCCACCCATCTGCAGTGATATGGATCCTGATCCAGATCTATGTTCCTACCTTTGCCTATAGTCACGAGCTCTGGGTAGTGACCAAAAGAGTGAGACTGTGGATACAAGTGGCAGAAATGAGCTCCCTTCAATGGGTAGCTGGGCTTTCCCTTAGAGATACAGTGAGGAGTTCATTCATTTCAGAGGTACTGATGGGAGAGCCACTACTCCTCGACATTGAACAATTGAACAATCTGAGGCGGTTCAAGCATCTAACTAGGATGCCTCCTGGGCACATCTTGGTTGAGGTGTTGATAGCAGCTAACAGAAGGCTTCAGGGTAGACCCAGGGCATGCTGGATAGAATACATCTATTGGCTCACCTGAAAATTCCCCCAGATGAGCTGTAAGAGGTGGGGCTGGTGAATAGGAAGTCTGGGCTTCTCTGGCTAGGCTGCCGCCTGATGACCAAGCACTAGATATGTTACAAAAAATGGATGGATGGATGTTTATGCCCCTCTCACACGAACTGTACTCAAATAAGTACAGCTAAACTTTTGATTGATACGGTATTTTGAAACTAAAAACATAGAAAGGAACAGCAAAAATATGCAAATAAAAAAATGGAGGCAGTGAACATGATATACATAATACTAAATAAAATTAAAGAAAAGTAAAATCTGATTAGTGTTTAAGTTATTGCTCTTTATAAATATAAGAAGAATTTTTTCAATCCTTATAAAATGTTGACAGTGAAACATGCCTGTATACAAATGTAACTGGGCCAGATTCAGCTATCCTGTCAGTTTTGCATACACACACATACACACAAAGCTGTCCAAAGCTGACAAGCTCAGCAGGACAGGGCCTTCTTCCTCTTCATCATTTATTCACCAACACAGCACACTGTGGGCAACACATCCCATAGAGCAAACATTTATTCTCAGCATTCTTCAATTTCCCTCACAAAGCTCTTTTCAAGCTTGGTGCTTAGCCGTTTCACTATGCAATGTGCTGGCAATATTGGTTGTGATCCAGTCAAATACTGCTGAGAGGTGATATCGGGGTAACTGAATACATGCATGCATGGACAGTATTATATGTGAATGGACAGGATGGAGTCATGTTTTTCACAATGTGTCGCCTGAAGGTCTTAATTTGTCAGCCTAAGACAAAGCACTGAACCAATGGCAGCTCTGGGAAATGATACATATCACCTGAAGTCTATTTGAAGTCCAGTTTGAAGCTACACTTGGTTCCATAAGTTTTTGGACAGTGACACAATCTTTGCAATTTTCAAATATCTGAATCGCAGATATCTGTATATCAGTTCAGCAACACCAAAAGGTCTGAAAGACCACAGAAAAAATTAAAGTGCATGATCCCAAATTATTAAGAGCAACTAACCACATCAAGAACATTTTCAAGAAGGTAGATGTATCATTGTCAAAGTCTACAATTAACACACCCTTTCATTAGTGTCAATTCAGTTACATAGGACAAAACTGAAGGCAAAAAGACCCACAATGTCATTAGCAGTATTTTGGGGATTTTTACATTTACCACCTGTATACCTCTCTCCATCTAGGTTGTTTTATAAATATATCGTACTTTATGCCACCATTTACAGCTGGAGATGGAGAGTTTACAGTGTTCAGTGATACAGTTCCCAAAATGAAGCACATAAAATGTGAAATGGCATGCGCGTTTTTTTTTATTCACATTCCTCGCTTGCCAGAGCTATTCTATGCCGTTTCTGCATAGGTTGTGTCTCATAAGTCATACCCTAATGGTATTTGTGCTTGTGTGCCTGATAGATAGTTTCCCCATTGCAAATGGAGTTAAAGCAACAGCAGAATCATTAGCAATACCCCATTAGCACTGTAGTGGCAGGCACAAAGATTGGATGATTTAACTCACGTGTTTGTTTGTAATTCTTTTCGGGTACTATTTACTGTTTTTTTTCTACTTCATATATTGTGCACAGAGAGGCAATTATATGAAATGACTTAAATTAGCTGCATTTAAATATTCTCACTATGACAACAGTATTAGAGCAACACAAGCATTTTTAAAAGCCTTCATGACATGTCATGTTATTGCATCAGTGAATATGTGAGGGAAAATGTAGAGTAGATCATGAAAATTTAAAAATGTGGATGGTAATTACAAGCTTCCATTTTCTAAACTCTGTTGTTGGTATGGCATGCATCTTATTGAGTTTTTCTTTCATACAGTGCCATGATGGAAGTCTTAGCTAAAGGTCTGTACTTTTGGGTCTAAACACACACTAGGAAACATTTAGCAAAAATCACCCAAAACAGGATGTTTTACAGCCGCTCAAACCAGGAGGGAATAGCATTGGAGGGCACTGATAAACTAGACGCTGTGCAGTGTCTATACAACACAATATAATTCAGTTTCACACAGGCATGTTTAAATAAGCTTGAAGAGTAATGGCCAAATTTATACTTTTCTATTGAAATATCAACAGCAGCTGAGAAGCATCATAAATCAACATGGGGAAAAACGGGAAATGGCTACAGTAAAATAACATGAATCCTACAGGATACTAAGAACACGTAAGTGTATAGTGAGGAAAGTCAGGCATATACAGTACTGAGATTCTTTGCACATTAAGTATTTACCCTGTTTTCGTCATCTTTTCAGTCACAACAATCCTTATTATAAGACAGTGTTATTGCAGCTATACCTTTAGCTATTTCAAATTGAGGCTGTATAAGAAATAAAGAGATAATAATGTCTCTTTATGAAAGTCAAATCTGGAGACGTTGCCAGGTTGACTCACAGATTGACAGTCATAGGAGATGCTCCAGAGCAACATGAGTAAGATGGTGAAATGAAGCGCCTTAGACTACAGGGGGTTTATGAGCTCTGTGTCATTCACCCACCCAGTGCCTGTCCAACCCTCAGGGGAGCGGAGGAAGTCCCTTACTCGAAGCTTGAAGCTGAATACATCATGACATTGTCCCCCAGTTTGAATCCTGCTGCTCTCCCTGCTAACCTCTGACATGAGCAGCTCACTTATGCACAAAGGCCACAAAGTTCTATTAGAGGCGCAATGACTCTGCAGACTTTTGCTCACAGCTCAACTGAAAACTTTGCTGCCTAAGTCACAATGTACCAGGCGGGCATGTGTGGTAAGTGCTCAGAAGCACCAAGTTTCGTAATATTAGTCATTTCAGCTACAGAGGGATATAGCAACCTTGAGGCTGCAGTTCTGGCATTTGGAAAATAGAGTTGGAAGATTTAGAAAGGCATGAGTGAGAATAGGCAAAGGCTGTTGGGCTTTTCCCTCACTAATTTTCCGTCATAAACATTCCACCACCCTCTCATTTAAGGATGTCACCTGACTTAATTGCACCCATCTTACCTGTGATTTAGATATCAAATCTGGCATCTGGAGCTATAAAGCACTGGAATTTGTGCTATTCAGTCTACCAACAGCATCATTTACTTTCAAAGGATCGTCTAATTTTGATGTTACCCCTGTGTCACTTTCCATAGAGGAGCACATTGTTTTACTGGGTTTATTAACTGTGCTGCCTCTCTTGGACAACACTTCAAAGACGTCTCCTTGTGGTTTAGCAAGGTTTGCCAGTGTTTCCAATAAGAAAACCCAGGCCTACTATGGTTCTGCATCAGATCATCTGGGATGCCCAATGGTATACCCGCGTCTAAGCAGGACAAGCAGAAATACTCCCAGTCTCTGCACACATGCACAAATTCCTCCTCTTATAGCTGTTTGTGTATACAGCTCACCAGAAGCAGCTTAGCTCCTTGTCGACCTTGAGGGATAGATGCAGAGGTGGTAGAGCAGAGCTGAGTGGCCATGTGGAAGCTCATAAATAAGAATGAAGGATGGTCCCAGGGGCCTGGAGTGAGGAAGGTTTGGGGGCCATCAAGAAACACCCTGGTATACAGAAGCATGATATAGACACTTGGCTGTCCAGCACCCCCTCACTCATCTGGAGATTCATTACGCCCGTTTCAACATTACTATCCAGTACCCCCATCCTTGACTCCTTCAACCTCATATGCACTCGTCATCCATGAAAATCTATCAGGCTACAAATTGCAGTATTTATGTTACTGTTAGGCTGCCTTAGAGGCTGAGCATTCCTATTCTTGTCATCAAATATCATTTAATATAACCTCTTTTCCCCACTGCATATCTGTAATCATATATGCAATGCAGGAGTAGGCGACGGGACTCTTTTTCCATTGGCCTTTCCCTGCATGATGACAGTGCTGCACTCATCACTCACCACATTGCCCTCAGAGCTTAAGCTGTCATTGGATATTGATAAGGCCTTTGAAAAATCACCCTCATAGAAAGCATTCTGCCAACAAGACCTATAAAGTAAGCTGTGGATCTATAAGGAGGGATAATGATGCTTAAAACCTGCCACACCGTACATGCTAATATATCAGTTGCCAATTATGTGGTAATTGTGGATTTCTGCAACAGTGCGCTGTCATTTAGGGGAAACCTTCAGTTTTACAGGAAATTCTGTTTTCTTTTTTTTTCTTGAAGCTTTCAGTAAAATCTTTTGTAGCTTTCAAGTAGCAGGTATGCTAAAGGAGACATGCAATTAAAGCTTAGCTTAATAACAACACACAACATACAATTATTTCAATCCACCCTGAGCCTTTAGTCAGTAATTATGATTTGTGATTGATATAAAGCTAAGGTCTTAATTCCTTTTATTTATCTCACATACCCATCTATTCATGAGTCTGTGTAGATAAAATACTGAATTAAGTCCATTTCTGCAGTGTGGCTATAAAAGTGAATGTCACGGCAATGAGAAAAGCTGACATTTCTGCTAACTTTGTTTTAAAGTATGATGTGACAAGAACGCTGACGTAGAATTGATTTTTCACTTTACACTGGTGTGATATGAGAAGCATGTTATTCCGTTAATTGGGAAGTATTTAGCAACCACGTCAAGGATTAAATACGACTTTAGAGATTTTTGCTTTAGATCCAGTTAAACTCTTTTTAAAATAAAGCCTGCTGTTAATAAGGATAGAAAAAAAGTATTCCCTTGTAATTTGTAATATAGTGTAGTATCATAGCTGCTCTAAATATAACGTTCTTTTCCTTTCTTAAACTCACAGTGGCACATAAATGTTTTTATGTCTTTATCTTTTTCTTCTACAATATAAAACATTCATAACTGAAGTGGAATATGTGAGCAAGGGGGCGCTTCATGGCTCGTTTAAAAATAATATATCACTTTTAATTGGATCACTTAAACGTGAACGGCTTACCAAACACGGTGAAATCTAAACACAAAACGCCATTTATTAAAAGTCGTGTCCCATGGCCCACAAGTACTTCAGTTTTTCCTACAAGACAAAAGACCATATAAAGAGATAAATGTGGAGTTGTTTATTTGTAGGAAGCGCTATATTTTGATCAACCTACCTTTTTGAAAAATCTACAATAAACCCAAAATGCTGTGAGGTTATATCATAAACTAATCTGCAATTTAAAAGTACAACAAAAAATTAATCAAAAGAAAATCTAAGAAAAAAGATTTGCAGATAGATTTATAATGAAGTTATTAAATATTATATTAAATATTTTTAATATATCACAGCAGGGTTTTGCAACGCTTTGAAATCATGAGCCTTTTATGTTGTTTTGCAGCTAAATCTCATGTCAGCAGCTTAAGAGAGATGGATAGCTTCTATTTACAGCCTAATTATATGCCAGCAAAATTGCTAAACTTGTCTGTAGATCATGTTTTAGTAATCATTAAATGGTTTCTGGTTTGCAGGTGTTTTCCCTGGAGGAGCCAGGGTAATGAAACACATTTTTACTGATCCTAAACTAGACCTAGAAAATATAAAACTGTGGAAGATTAAAAACTGGCTCCCCAAGCCTGATTGGATTGTCTCTTGTCATGAATATAATAATGTAAGTCAGTTTTTAATTCAAACTTCCAGATTGATGTGCGAATAAAGGATATGGTTTGATAAGAGGATTCAATCTGATTTTCTGTTCAGCTCTAAATTCTACCAAAACCACCAAAACCTGATGTGATCAGGGGTTATCTTTTCTTCCTACCCAAGCCCAACGAGAATGTGCTGCTTCAACAAAAACTTCTACTGTAACTTTGTACTTGTGCTGATGCTTGAACATTTACTAGCTTTATCTACACATTCTTGCATGACTCAGAACTTTTTAAAAATGATTTTGTTCCCTTTTTTTGTTCTGCTCATACCCTTCGGTCTTTGCTTTTGTATCTCTGTTTCCATCTCTCTATATATCTGTCCATCTGACTTGCTCCCTCTGTTTTTGAATCTAAGCTTCAGAAACCCATACGGGGGAAGATAGCTGACAGGCTATCTAGGTTCTCAGTGAGAACATGACAGATATCCTCTACTCTCGCCTCCCTATGCATGTCGAGCCTGAGTCTGAGCAGTGCGGCTGTTCAGATTGCATTGTGACTGCTCTGTGTCAAAAAAGAAACCTCTCCATTATCTTTATTTATTCCTCAGGGAGCCCTGTCACTTGCATATCACCCTTACCCTCTGAAATAAAATAAAGTTTACAGGTAAGAAGAGAACAAACAGAATTCTTAGTCTGTATATTTACCATTAAAACACCTGCCAGATTCACTGTCCCAAACATGGAAACATCAACAGTTTGAAACAATATGTCCCAGTACACTATAGATTGGACTTTGCACACCTTTCACCCACCGTCTGCACTGCAGTAGGAGGCGTAGATGCTCAGTAATTTTATTTTGCTTAGGGTATCTATTGATCCAGCTACAGGCATAGTGCTCTAGAAATAGAACCAAGAGAGACAGAAGAGGGAGGGAGGGAGGGGCAAACACCTTTCAGGAGCCTAAAGTAAAACAGCCGCTGTTATGTCATGCTGCACCCCTCCACTCTCCCCTCTCTACTTTCTGTTTGTGTCCCTGTCCATCTCCTGATCCAGAATGAGATGACCTCTCTGAAAACAAACCTTGACTTTGCACTACGGGGACTTTGGTTTACCCACTGCTGGTCAGGCCTGTGTTGTGAACCCCTGGATCCGCTCTTAAGTACCGAGACCATGCAATAAATCAAAAGGGGTAATGGCTGTTCTCTCCTCTTCTGAGGTTATTAATGATGTGTGCTGAGAGAGGACAAAGCTGGAAGCTTGCTGCTCCTGCTGGGAGTATGAGTGTCGCCTTATATTTAAAAGCCCTATTTCCATATTGTTGCATGTATGTGCACATGTCTGGATCAACTGTGCACGTGCATGCACATTGTTTTTCACTTTGAAATTCCAAATAATTCACCACACAGCCTTCTTTATGTGATAGCAATGCAAATGGGATGATCAAAATGGGATTTGGGAGCAAAAACAGATAGCAGTAACACTTCCTGTCCCCCCAACCAAAAAAGAAATCTAAAATTTCTGTTTAAAGGAACCTCCTCAGACAGCAACAGTCACTGAGACCATCCAAGGTCAACACTGACTAGACTACTTGTAGAGCAGAATGTCTTCCTGTGCTTTATGAAGTAGGGTTGTAGTCAAAGTGCCAAAACAATGACAGCATACTAATATGAATATTTTATTTACATAACCATCTAAGTGTAAACTCATTTAATAGTAACTGATGTGAGGATCAGTTTAGTTATCGAAGTAAATAAGATGTTAAAGGAAGGTTATGTTAGTCTGAAAAGGTTATGAATATCGTTGAATTATTGATTCATGGCTTTTACGCATAAGAATAAATCATTCTGACAGTTTATTGCCTCAAGGGGCAAAAATGTTTTTATCACTGCTCTTTGATTCTTTTTTATATGAATAACCCAGAAAACAAAAGGAAGATTATGAAAAATAAATAGAATGCAATCTTTACCAGCAATATTTAAATGATTCAAGTGTTTTGTTTTAAGTTTTCAAATACTCTCATATTCACAGCAGGTAGCTTCACATTTTTAAAGGGTTTCTGTCTTCATCCAGGAGCAAACTACTCTTAATAAACGAAATATTGAGTCTTTATTACTACAGGGAAACACGCTGTATGCTATAATTGTGCTTTTCTGTTCCATTTATGATCAGTTTTCAGTCATCGTATACACTTGCAGAAGCAAAAGGTAGAAGCTGTCCTGTGGTGCAGTAAAAGTACATCAACTTTTTTGTCCCTGCAGAAAGTTTAGCGAGTGCAACAAGTCATTTAGAAACAGAAGAACAGTGCTGGGTTTTGATCGTAGCGTGGGGGTTCAGGTAAAGAGTTGAACTGGCAAGATTAGAGTCATTATTCAGAAAAAGTAAAGTACATTACTCATTACTTTGTAGTAATGTATTATATTACTTGCTCCCCAGAAAAGCACTTTTTATACTACTTGTTAAATAACTGTCACATTTCTCCATAACATGTCCTGAAATGCATTATCACCTAATTATACAAACAGTCTACTGTCCCACACACTGACACAAATTCCCATTTTAATGAGGGTATGTATGTAATCTTACTTTTTATTGTTTAAGTATGAACACAAAGCGAAGCTGAAAAGCTCAAAGAGCCTTCAACTCAATCTCGTTTCCGATTCTACAGTACAAACATGTGCAGGTAGAAATGGAGGCTACGGTGCTATAACCCAGACAACATTGCTGCCATTATTTCTTGTTGAAGATCAGGCTATGTCTCCTCGGTCAGGTCGGCATATAGTAGTTTCGCTCTGAGTTCTTCACCAGCTTTGTGTTAGCATGGTGTCTGTGCAAGTTTTCGCAACAAGTAGATGTTGTGTTAGCACAATAATGCAGTTTTTGCACTTTACCATCACGCTCTTATCCTTTTGTGCAATAAAAATAAAAGTAATGTCCACATCACCACTCCTTAAAAGTTCTAGGCTGCTCCAACAAGTGAAGACTGTAGAAAGTGTATAATACAATAATTTAACTGAAATAATAACATAATTCTGACTGGAATGATTACTGAATATATTGCGTTTAAGTATTGCTGTGCAAAAGCAGATAGAAAATCATGCTTTTAATGTAGTGGAGTTTGAGTTAACTACTGCAGTACCATTAACCCTTTATACAAACTGTAAGGCACATACAGAAAAGAAAGACTATGTTGTCCTAGGAGCATCTCTGCAGCTATAGTCGGTGACAAGAGAAAATATAACACCAGGGAGCTTATTTCCCACTTTCCAGCCTTTATTATGAGAAAGCACTGAATAATGTCATATATGGCAGAAAGATTTAGCCTACAATAGTCCATAATTAGTTGCCATAAGAAGACGAATATAAGCTGATCATGTGAAAAAGTATTATGTCAACATTGTGTTTTTATTACTTTTCATTATAATTTTAAAAACCTCTTAATAGGTTTTTTCAAGCTCTTTCTACATATATATAAATGGCTAATGACAACAGAAAACTAATAATACACATTAGCTAACTCAAGAGTTAAATCATGCACTTAAATATGAGTGTACAAGAAATTTTAGATACCTGATATGGCACTCCTTTTGTTGTTGTAATTTGTGTCTATGTTCATTCAGTGTCAAAAATGAGAAAACTTGAGAAAACTTTTGTCATAAAAAAAATGAAAGAATGAAATGACAAGCTCAGGTATGGAAATTCTTTATTTTTAACTAAATCTGAAACTCTCAGATGAGGGTTCCACTTTTTTCTTTTGGATAAAAGGAAAACAAAGGAAGAAGGGAAAGTGAAGAACCAAGTAGAACAACAAAACAGGTGACACGGGAACACTATCCAATGGAAAATGAAGTTGCTGATGTCTGCTACGTAATACAAGTTGACATCTGCTTGTGTCAGCAGAATTTTTTATGGAATGCTCCACCCCCTCTCAAGAGAGTGTCACGGCAAATATTTCATGTCATCGCCAGGATGCAGAGAGTCTCCCAGGTTCTGTCATGCTCTAACCTCGGAAAAAGGCCGATATCAGCAGAGCAACCTGTCTTTGTATCCGGGCATGATGTGGCCTGTACTTTTAGGGGCAGCACACATCATCAAACCAAATCCATATTTAGATATGCCACAGCAAAAACAGAAACATTTAAAAACACCTGTATGATTAATTATCCTCAGAACAGTGCTAACAGAGATTAAATCTTACCCATTTTGCTTTTGGAAGTGTTACATGGGCGGTAAAAACAACAAGCATAGTGTGACAGGAAGTAATGCCTGTAGCTGTAAAAATTAGAGCCCGCAATGCAAAAGTCTCATGACCTAAATAAATCAGCACAGACTTGCTTTCAGCTCCTTAGACTGTAATCTATGAAATGCAGGGAAACTTAACGTATTCTACAGCTACCCAAACATATCATGTCCCATTGCATTTGCTGAATGGATTGCATCGCTGTAGATTTAGATTTTTATTTGCTGTAACTGCCAGCTGTGGCAAATTTGCAGCCAGTCTGCTGACAATTTGTTGCCATGTCTTTAGTTCTTTTCTGTAATCGTCGGTGTCAGAAATGACTGAAACCTCTGACTCAGAGTCACAAGTCAGAGGCAGAAGTGAATAATTCTTTCACTCTACTGTTTGTAATTATGACTTAATCGATATGACGTGAACATGGCATTAATCCCTAGCAGTGATTCACCCCAGGTGCTTTAAGGTGGTCTGCAACTGTCTAATTTGCTTCCTTTTTTCTCACTCGTCTTCTTGTCTACTCTGCACATCCTCCTGTGTCAATCCTTTCATGAAGTGTACACGAGTTTGGAAGCTTTGATCATTCCACGGATGCCTCCTGGTGTGAGAGTGGGAAGCTCATTAGCTGTACCTTTCACCTTTCTGTATGAGACAACAGGACTAACCAATCACTAATTAAGTGGCACATGGATATTACATCCTGTTGTTTATTGGACACATATTTAATATGTTACATGTATCCATGAAGTATCTAGAGTTTACTGAAAAATGCTACACTTTAAACATATATGCTCGTAATCTATACATAAAATTAGGACAATTATGTAATTCATAGTTTGATATGTTGTTGATTACCAAACCACCAACTGATTTTTCCACAATCAGCAATTACAAATGGCACAAATGTAACTGCTCTTTATGCTTGTTCCAAATAACCACTTTATGTTGGACATAAAACACATCCAGCATACACTCGAGCAGCCACCCACAGGTATACCTGTTCAATTCCTTGTTAAGATAAATATCTAATCATAGACAAAGACTGGTCCAAAAAGAGGAAATAGCCAGAAAAGTTCTCTGTGTGAAAATGCCCTGTTCATGCTAGAGGTCAGAGAAAAAATGAAGGCAACAGTAACTCTAATAACCACGACTAAAACATGCTGTGGTTATTAGAGTTACTGTTACTGCTGTTGTGATGGAAGACCACACCCATCAGATAAGAACAGTAAACTGAGGCTATAATTTGGCTCACCAAAACTGTAAAAAAAAGAAGACAGGAAAATTGTTTCCTTGTCATGTGAGTTTTAAATTCTGATGCAACATTAGGTCAGATTTTTACTAGAGCAATATGAAAGCACTGATCGGGTGGTTTAGGCTGCTGATGGTGGTGTAATGTGTGAGTGATATTCTAATATTTATATCTTTTAGTACCATCATTTAAACTGTCACTGACTGTGTCCATTTATTACCACCCATTTTTTGATGGCTGCTTTGAGCACAATAACAATCATGTCACAAAAACCAGAGCATTCCAAACATCATCTGTTTTCTTAAACATGTCAATTAGTACTCAAATAGCCTCCACAGTCAACAACTCCCAATCCAATAGAGCACCTTTGGAATATGGAGGAATAGGAAATTTGTATTTTGGATATGCAGCTGACCAATTTGCAGCACTGTGTGATGCTATCATGTGTCAATACGGACCAAGATCTCAGAGCAATGTTTCCAGCACTTTACTGAATATAATGCACAAAGAATTAAGCCGGTCCCAAAGGCCGAAGAAGGTCGCACCCTACCAGCAAGCTGTAACTAACAAGATAACCTTAATGTACAACATCCGGCATCAGAAATATATGAAATATTAGTCCCTTAGGTCTATTCAAATATATCACAGCAAACAAAATGCTTTCCTTTTTCTTAATTTATGACTTTGCAGAAAGTTGCACAATAGGTAAAGCCTGATTTTGATGTGAGTTTGCATTTGTTATAGCACCACTGGGCCAGTCTATTGTTTTCATGGCCTTTGGAGCTCTGCAGAAATGAGTAAAAGTGCATAAAAAAGCTTTTCAGGGCACTGCAGTGGTATCCTACTGTATTTATCACCTGCTTGTCCTTCCTCTGTTCTTCTACTGAACTATATGAGTCACCAGCATTTATTGGCTTTGCTCCCTTTTATTTATACCAATTAATTTGTTTATTTCTTTTAAAATAAACTTTTGACCCATCTATCTCAATCTTTTCTTTCTGTCCTTTGAAAAGTGTCAGTTCACAATGGATGAGCTAAGTTTGAAAACCCTTCACTGGGATAAATTAGTGTAGTTTTAGATTTTTTTCAAGCCTCCTAGGAGGTGCTAAATCAGGTCTTAAAGGAGGCAGAGGGAGTGGAACACAAATGAAGCAGTCAGAAGTGAAAGGAAAGACAGAAAAGAGAAGCACAGTGAGCATGAGGAGGCTCTTTGTACTTTATTAGGTCGATATTGCAATCTGAGTGTCGGCGATGCAGTTCAGTTCATACTTTATCAGCCTCTTCTCCTCCCTTTCCGCAGAGAAAATCTCTCAGAAACCATTTACTCTCTTTCTTTGATGTAAAGAACTTAATGTCATTCTGAGGGCTTTCTCTTTGTATTAAAAAAAGAGTTTCCTGAGCTTTCAGATAGCTGTGATAATAGCAGAGTTGTCACTGAGAACTAAGGCAACAATTGTCCTGTGGCTACTAAAGTGAACTTGAGCTCATTCCTATTAATATTTTGTGGTCAAGTGTGGGACATCACCTGAGAGAAATGTGCTTTATCCTTGAGGAAAGAGAGAAGGGGTGAAGGAAAGATTAATTTCAGTGTATTTCGTAGTATCTCCAGAAGCGACTAATTAATTATAGCCATAACGAGCCAAGAGAGCGAGTGCAAATTCCCCCTCTAACCAATGGCCACATGGTGGTGGATTTGATCTTGTACTGTTTGTTTTAGCTGCCGTTAGTTTCCCACCATGTGTAAATTAGACTAACTAGAACTTCTGTTTTTTAGGCATTTTAATGAAAGCATTGTTTTTATTTATATGTATCGTAAGAAGCACATATTTTTGCACCTGTCCAAATTTGTCTAAAATGTAGAACTTCCTTACCTTTGCTAATTTGTAATTTCACACACGTGGATAAAAGAACTACAGCTTTGGAACTATGTAACCAGACCGGCTCAGGTCTCTGGTGTATGGCAACATAAATATAATTTTTGTCACTGACTATTTCACTCTGTTTATGTACTTTGATCCTCAGGATGGAATTGCATAAAGATAAGTAGCAGAGAAAATGTTTTAATCAGCATGCCTTTATCTTGACATTGTAAGCTAAATGTTTCAGAAACTAATGCATTTCAAAGTTATGAAGCACAGTGTGGCTGTCAGAGCAGAATTTGAAAAAACAAAAACAATGATATGATATGCTTTACATCAGGTTATTATTCAACTACTGCAAATAGCTTTGTATCCATGTAGGTCTGATGGTTGAGATAGTTAATGTGTTTCAAAAAGTCTGACACTGGGATTTGGAAAGAAGGCCCCTCTTAGATTCCTCCCCATATTAACAACTAGTTCAACTGATCAGTGTTAGTCAGTGATACCTCAGTTCAAGTTGAGGACAAAATGAGACTGTACTTTTTAGGCTGTGGCTCTAAGATTGCAGGACTTTCATGGGACTTAACATCTACAGTATCAGTCAGTATCAGTATCAGACCTCTTGTTGATACCTTTAAAAAGCAGATTAAAATCTTTCTTTTATTTCAATTAATCTATTTAAGTTTTTTTGTCCTATATTATATTGTCCTTGTACTTTTGTGACTTTTGTTCTTAAAAGAACTATATAAAAATATACTATTACTACACAAATGTCAGATTTTTTGGAATAAATGTCCCATCTTACACAAATTTTGCTAATGTAGTTTTCATCAAAGCTCCGAATTTAATATTTAATAGCATAATAAGAAAAAAAAATCTCCTGTATAATTTAAAACTCAATGTCAAATCTGTCAGTGAAAGTAGACAGTGAACTTTTTGATAAAGAAAATCTATCTAACAAAGTTATGCTAATGTAATCAGGATACATTTATTAGATAGATATGCTGCTAATGTATTTCATCTGCTTTGTAGAGGAATATATGCAATCTACAAACTAAACAAGTTGTAAATATATCTTTTTTTAATCTTTAGTGAAATTATTTTTCTTAAGAGTGAATCCTGCAGATTTTAAAAACATAATTATGCAGTCATTAAAACTGAATTGAATGGTATCAACCTTTAATTTGAATTAGTTTTCTCTTCTCCTTATTGTAATTCTTTTATTATTATTATTATTATTATTATTATATTATTTCTTATTTTGAGGACTTTTCCCAAGACCTCTGACAGACTTCTGGGCCATAGGAATTAAATTATAGTCTAGTTATAGTTAAATTATCCTCAACAGTGCTGATTTAGTACCTGTGACTCCTGCAGTCCTCCATCAGCTTTGATTTGTTGATTCAATTGATCTTCCCCTTCCAAGATGAGCAGCACAGTGATCAATTAGAATACTCGGCTTTGGGAAGAGTCGCTCCTTGATATGGTTTGGTTGTTTTAGTCTCAGAGTACTTTAAATTTCCTCTTAATAAAGTAATTTTCTAAACATCCTATTGAAAATATAACTTTTTCTGTATTTTAAACTTGTATTAACCCCCAGGATCTAATACATCATACTTTTTTTATTCTTATTGGTTAATGGTTTAAATGTTTAACACTTTATAGTTTGAAAGCTGAAACAATTGATCCATGGGTTGTTTTTTTTGTTGTTGTTGTTGTTGTTTTTATCTATATACTTAATCATTTCAAAACTTTGCAGGTCTTTAGTGTTTATGTGTTTTTGTTTAGCACTAACTGTGATGCATGGTAAAATAGGTTCTGCGTGAGATGCAATCAACTTTCATTGGGTGTTAAGTGTTCTCCACGCTCTGCTTTTCAGTTCAGATAGAAGCAGGTTGGGTTGCGATAAGCCAGGATTGATGAGACACCCAGATCCCATCATGCCACGGATCATCCTAGGCTTGCAAACCAGTGAATTACAATCCTGACTGCCCTTTCAGTTCTTATTTGCTTATTGATCACAGATTGTCATCAGTCTTAAGTATTGAACTACTGCTGCGAGGACGGTCATGAATCTTATACCAAATAGCAGCACAAGCCATAAGTTATAGCCAAAATCAGGAGCTACTTGCCCAGTGGAAGCCCAACTCTCAGACTGAGGTTAACGTTGTAAATCCAGATCCAAGGCTTGTGATGGATATGTGGGGGCTGAAGGCTACCCCTGGGCACATCTGCAGGTTAATAACAATGTGAGTTTTGCATCAACAGCAATACACCTAAGAACAGCTATACATTATGTTGCACATACCAGACCACACCATGCACGCTTGGTGCAAGCACATGTATTTGTGCAAACATCAGCTGCATCTCTTATGCACTTCTGTCTGCATTGTTTGTCACTGTATCTCACAGCCATACAGCATGCACTATATTCACTGCTTCTCATGGTTTTCCCAGAAAACGGGGAGGGTCTCACTGACCTTTCAATTATACTGAATTATCATGTCAGTCCTGGAGTAACTACCAAGAGGATCATTAAACACTGCACCTTTATGTTCCGGTAAAGACTTTCTAATTCATTTCAAAGTTGTAAAATACTTTCAGTATATTAAATGAACTTATCCTTGCTTTTTCACATATTTTCCCAAATGCATCCTTCTGAAGATGCAGAAAATGCTTCTCTACTTAGTCACTGACATGTCTGAAAAATATTTTAAAATCTGTTATTCTTTGGCTGAATTAGAATCATTCCTAGTTAGCTTGTGTCTGTCTGTGCAGAACATAATCTCTTAAACTGCACTGACTACACATGCAAATCATTGCTTCCTTGTGAGAAGGCTTTTGCTGCATTCCCATTAACTGGAATGAATATGCTGACTGGACATGCATAATACATGAGAAAATGCATGCTTTTGCAATGCGTGTTTTTCAGTGGCAGTACCCTCACGGAGACAAAACGGACACTTACATCCAGTAAAAGGGACATCACAATACTGGAGGCCCATTGCCTTGATGCAATGCTAAGAAAGAAGAAGGGAGGAAAAAGAAAGAAAAAGAAGGAAAAACTCAGAAGCCCAGAGCTGCTTCTTATTATTGTTGGACTCTCTTTCTTTCTCCCTCCATTTTTCCTGCCTCTCCCATCCTTTCTTCCATCAGCCTCTGGCCCTTTAGCCACCATCCTCCTCTTTCCCCACTAGGCTACCACCAGTAAGTGGATATGGCCTGGATGTTGGCACTAAGCGCTAATTACACTGTCTATCTCACCACAGTGACAGTCATGGCCACGAAGATCTCTGCTCCCTTTTTTGCTAATCCACAGCTGGGGAAAGAACACTTCCATGAGCACTTGCTCCCAACTGATGTGTTTAAGTTGACATTTAGCAGCATACAAAAATGATGGGAATTCTTGCACCACAAGAAAGCATCCGTTGTCCGTTGGCATCACTCCAGCAAATGAAATGGCTTCAGAGGAATTATGACATGCTAATTATCATGTGTATGTACTGCATATACCATAGATAATTAGATTTGATGTAGTGTCTTGTGTGGTATGGTTAATGTGAATGATGTGATGCTGAAATCAGTGGTCATGCAGTCCATTCAAATGCTTGATTTTCCATGTTGCATAACATGTTGCATGTCAAGTTGAGGATGTCTGAGGAGACATGGGGTGGCACCACTGCAGACAAAAAAAGATCTTGGATCATTTACATTGTAATACACTTTACCATCCCATGTTTAGATGGTAAACTCCCCTAATCCTGTTACTTTAAGCCTTCTTTCAAACCTGAGGCTGCAGGCTGCCAAGCCTATTGCAGTGCCCACTATGTGTCCCAAAACGAATGATATCTCGAGAGAGGCACCTGTGTGGTTGTGGCTAATCATGTTGATCGTGCGCTTGGTCATGCTACCTCATCTCTTGCCATAAGCAGGATAAAGGATAAGCTAACAAAAACAACCCGAAGCAATGTTGCAGTTAGTGTGCTCGCCAGTGCAGTCGTCTTTTCAAAAGACAATCATGTTTGTTTTTGTTCAGTAGAGAGTTGCATGAGAGACAAAAGACAATAGAGATTCCAGCCCACACTGACTTGAACAAATTCTGCCTTGACCCATTTAATCAAAAAAGGAATTTATGTTTACTGGAACAATGTCTCTAAAATTTGAGCTTTGATTACGGCTTTATTTTTTTGCATCACTGGTATTTTTGCAGCATCAAAAGTGGTGATAAGTTGATAAGATGCTGCCTACTTACCCAAAATTAGTAATTATGCGACATGTGCGACACAGCAGTTTTCGACACTTCCTCTTCTTTTTAGCCCTCCTCCAAAAACTGTGGTAAATACATGGGGGTGGGCTTATATTACTGATGATGATGTCTATGACTTCCCTTGCTAAGTGCTGTAGGTAGCGTTACAAAATACTTTGATTGTTAAATGTGTTTTTGATGCATAGCATAGCTGGAATCCTCTGACAGGACAGTTTCAGGCAAATCCTCAAAGCTTGAAGGAATGTGTCCACAACAGGCCATTCTTATTTTATCTGCTAAGCCTATTTAGTTGCAACACTAAGGACATCAGTGTTTTCTCATTGTCATGTTTACGTTTCCCAAACCCCATCTCCTGATACCACACAACAAGGTCAGGCCAATTAAATGAGCTTTAATGAGACTCTAGCAGTGTACTGCATATGCGATTGTTGTCTGAGGGAACAAAGGTAATGAATAGCAGCTTGAAGACATTGCAACAGGTTCTATTTATACTTTATGTGAGTCAATAGTGATATATATATCTATCTATCTATGTATATATATATATATATATATATATATATATATATATATGAAAGTTATCCAAGTAGCATTTGCAATCCCCAAACATTTCTAGTAAGCTGTAGCTTTCAAATATCTGCTGATTTATTTAAATAATTTTCTTCTAGTCATGTTACAGCACACAAAGACTGAGGGTCACTGGGTTTGACAACCTGTCACCTCACTGTCCTTGTAAGGTCTTGCATGTGTGTGTGTGTGTGTGTGTGTGTGTGTGTGTGTGTGTGTGTGTGTGTGTGTGTGTGTGTGTGTGTGTGTGTGTGTGTGTGTGTGTGTGTGCAGTTCAGTATATTACTTCCCCTGCAGGATAACCTTTCAGGGACATATACCTTCACAGTGACCGGAGTGCTGATCAGCAAACAGGGATGAGGTAAAAAAAAAGTGGACCACATCAGTCCAGCTCTGAGGTCTTTACATTGGCTGCCTGTCCGTCAGAGGATAGACTTTAAAGTTCTGATGCTGGCCTATAAAGCTCTGAATGGTTTAGGACCAAAATACATCAGTGACCTCCTGACCCAGTATGAACCTTCCAGATCCCTCAGGTCATCTGGATCCGGTCTTTTATCAGTTCCCAGAGTCAGAACCAGACACGGAGAAGCTGCATTCAGCTTTTATGCTCCTTATATCTGGAACAAACTCCCAGAAAGCCTCAGATCAGCTGAAACACTCAGTTTATTTAAATCCAGGTTGAAGACTCACCTATTCTCAGCTGCATTTGAATAAAGCACCAAATCCACACTTTTAAGCTTAAATTTCAAAACTTACATTTAACTACTTATTTTATCTACTGTTCTGATTTTATCTGTTTTGATTTTATATACTGTTTTGTTTGTTTGTTTGTTAATTAGTTTGTTTGTTTGTTTGCTTGTTTTAATCAATTTTAAATCGTGCTTTTTATTTGTTTTTGTTTCTAATGTCTCTGTAAAGCACTTTGAATCACCTTGTTGTTGAATTGTGCTATACAAATAAACTTGCCTTGCCTTGCCTAAATACACGTGCCATTCACAGCCACATGGGATTCCCTCTCCAAATGCAAGGGGGGGGGGGGGGGGGGGGTGAAAATTAGAGACATTCGGGCTTTGACAGTAGACTGCACAATGCAACTTAAACAAGAGCTGGCAATATACAGGAAGCCATAGAGCTCTATCCCTTTAATACAGTTGCTGACCTGTACTGTATATTACAGTGCAACGACTGTGGAAAAGATCAGTTTGGGTCAGCTCCATCTCCTAAGTCAAGGTGATGTAAAAGAATCCGAGTCCTGTCTAAGTGAAGCCCTGCTGACTGCTGACCTTTGTGTCTTTTCCCATCTATCATGCCGAGCAGACTATGTGTGTGCGTTAGTGGTGAAGGGTGCTTGTTTGCGTGCCGGTTGGTGCATTTGGATGTGCATGTGCAAGTGAGGGACTTTGAAGGATTTGTCTTTGTCGTTGTGTTGCGTGAATGAGCAATCTGTCCTGCTCATATTCAGCCAAGCATATCCAGTTGTGGCCCTAGCCCTGCCTGTGGTGACAGGAAAGCCGTGGCAGTTTAAATCAGTTGACATTGTTCTGGCAGTGGGAAGTACTTATGGTGAAGATAAATCTGTTTGTTTTTGGTGATCTGCAACAATAAGAGTAGCAGAGTCACTGATAGATGCCAATCAGGGTGCAGAATTAAAGAGTAGAGGAAAACAATGCTGTAGATCAGAACTGCATTTTTACTATAGACATAGAATAAAAGATAATTTAACTCTATTCTTTATTTAAAAAAAATACTTTTTTAAGTCTTTGAAATGACTCAAAATAATGGCTTTACAAGTAAATCACATTTTCACTTTCTTGTTAAAAGTTAGAAGATTGATAATATTCTCAGACATATCTATTATAAATTATAGAGCCCTCTAGCCGATATGCTTAAAATTCAAGCCCTGAACTTCAGGACTTTCCCCAGCAAAGGTGCATTCATTCGTCTCAGTTGGGCACTAAACCTTTATCTGTCAGCTCCCAAAATCTGTCTGTTTAACTGAATCTATTTGTGTAGATGTCAGAGAAGCATAGGTAAATGCAAAATTCAAATAGTTAGATGGATTCAAAGCTGGCAAGTAGGCATCATTTGTCTTCCCTCTTGCATGCTCTACTATGACTGCTAGTGGTGGGCGGATCGATCCAAATATTGATTATATCGATACCAAGTTGGTATCGGATCGATACTCGCCTGTTGAGATCAATTCTTTACATTAAGTTCTGCTCTTGTTTGCAATGATGTTAAGAATTTTAATTGTAATTTTTGTATTATAGTTTCTCAACAGTACTTGTTTGTTTTCATTTGTTTACTGATTTGTGTGCACTTTTTATTTAAGATTTTTCTAAAAAGTAAAAGGATAATATAATTTTCTATAAGCATTTTCTATTTAATTATAAACTTTGTCCTAATTATGTCCTGGGTTTTAACTATTTAGTAATAAAAAAGGAAACATCATAAAAAACACTTAAGGTCATGAAAATTTATTGAGATTTAGCAATTCAATGATGCATCCACCTTATTATTGAAAAGTATCGGTATCGGCAATACTGGCCCATATTTACTTGGTATCGGATCGATACCAAAATAAGTAGTATCGCACACCACTAATGACTGCACCCATGTGTAAATCAAATAGTATTTCCAGTAGTGAGAACTACTCGGGAAAATGTCCCAACATTTTCTATATTTGATGTCTGAAAACACAGATAGTCCATATGTCTTTGGACAAGCCCCAAGGCTGGACTGGGACAAAAAATCGGCCCGGGCATTTTGACTGGAGACCGGCCCACCAGGATAAAGATTGAAAATGTGACGTCATTCAGGGGTAAAACCGCAAAGGGTTCTGGGAACTTGTGGCAAGAGGTACTAGCGCACGCAGGCTTTCAATTGAACTCAGTTACACAGCGATAAAAAGAAACCCAAAAAATGGCAAGAAGCTGTTGTATTATTAACTGCAATAGCCGGTCGCATGACAGCCACGGGAAGCCGACGGGTAAAGAGATGGGTTTTTTTTATCGGATTATGTCGTTGAAGGGAAATTTTTTAAGCCATGTTTCCGAAGTAACAGCCACGGATGGTCTGGATATACCAAATATAACGTCTCAGAACACTCCAGCTCACATGTTAGTCTGCTCCAAGCATTCCCACAAAGGTCAGAGTTTTGTAGTAGTTAATACGTCATTTTTCTTAACATAATTGGTGATATAGGTTACAAGCAAGTCTGGCGCTGAACAGAAATTGTCGCGCTATGCTCCTTTGTTTATTGTGCATAAATAGTGAATTGTCCTGACACAATATTGCGTTTCGCTTCTGTTATTATGGTACATTGACAAAAACATATACTTTTATTCACAGGATAAAACAGTTGTTTTGTATCACTAATTGTCCAGTGCGATTACAACATACAATATTATTGTCACTGCTACATTTCTGTAATGCTACCAGAAATTATTTCCACTACTAATTAATTACCGTTGAGCTCAAAGGTCCTATTAATAAACGGTTAACGAATGTGTATTTATGACGACGATTTGTGAGACTGGTAAACTTACCTTTGTTCGTACGATGGTCTTTCGTTCTACACGGTGCATTTCAAGGTCCTGCACCCATCTGTCGGTAAACTGTACCTGGGCTTGTTGCAGTGACCTGAAGTTACTAAACTTCATGAGTGTATGCACTCACTCCAAGAAGCGTATAATTATAAATCTGAGCGTGGTGAAAGTTGGGCAACACGCTAACGTCTTTTGTCCACTCTGTGTGCTCGTAAGGGTCTGACCCTTTCACTCCTTTGATTTTTTCCTCGTATCTTTTCTTTGTCTTTTCGTCGAGTCTGTCTTTGTACGGACCGACATTGTTCTCCTTTTGTTTTGTACATTCCTTTTTTGTGCGTCAAAGAAAAAACAAGAAGGCATTGGAACCGGAGAATGAACGTTTTGCGGTGCTGCAAATGCTTGCATTTGATGCGGTACTTGGATTGTTTTGCCACGAGTTCCCGGCATGCAATGCGCAAAAATCACGTGATTGCTAAACAAGGGGGAGGGTCCATCCGGCCTCCTCGGCTGTAATTGGTCCAGCCCAGAGTCGATCATGACCAATTGGCCAATCCAACACCTTTCATTATATATACCCTTCCTAAAAAAAAAAAAAAAAAAAAATCCATCGGCCCATAACAACACAAAATCGCCAGCGGCCCACCGGGCAAATGCCCGGTATGCCCGATGGCCAGTCCAGCTATGACAAGCCCACATTATTTTGGATATTTCCTCTTTATAGCACCACAGAGAATTTTAAATCAAACCATTAATATTTGATTGAAGAGGAAATGTTTAGCTTTAATTCACTAAATTAACAAAAATTGTGTTATTTAGGAATTAAAGACATTTTTTCCATACTCTCCTTTTTTAAGAGGCCCAAAATGATCTAGAAAAACTAACATAAGTGTAAAGGTGAGAATGTTTTTGATACATTGAAAATCTTTTTCAGTCAATGCCTACCCAAAGTCTAAGAACATTTCTTCCCTTTAAGATCTCTGCCAGGCCTTTATAACAGCCACCATCAGTATCTGCTTATTTTTGCGTCTCTCTGCCCTCAGCTTTGTCTTCATTAACTGAGAAGCACACTCTATTTGGTTGAGATCAATTGACCAACTTGGCCATTGACGTATATCCCATTTCTTTGCCTTGAGAAACTCTTGGGGCGCTTTTGCAGTCTTTATCTATTTGCATCATGAAGCTACGTCCAATCTGTTTTGCAGATTGCTGAATCTCAGCAGAGAGTATAACATGTACATTTCAGAATTCCTCCTGCTGCTTCTATCAGCAGTCACATCACCAATAAACACTACAGGGAGTGCAGAATTATTAGGCAAGTTGTATTTTTGAGGAATAATTTTATTATTGAACAACCATGTTCTCAATGAACCCAAAAAACTCATTAATATCAAAGCTGAATGTTTTTGGAAGTAGTTTTTAGTTTTAGCTATTTTAGGGGGATATCTGTGTGTGCAGGTGACTATTACTGTGCATAATTATTAGGCAACTTAACAAAAAACAAATATATACCCATTTCAATTATTTATTTTTACCAGTGAAACCAATATAGCATCTCCACATTCACAAATATACATTTCTGACATTCAAAAACAAAACAAAAACAAATCAGCGACCAATATAGCCACCTTTCTTTGCAAGGACACTCAAAAGCCTGCCATCCATGGATTCTGTCAGTGTTTTGATCTGTTCACCATCAACATTGCGTGCAGCAGCAACCACAGCCTCCCAGACACTGTTCAGAGAGGTGTACTGTTTTCCCTCCTTGTAAATCTCACATTTGATGATGGACCACAGGTTCTCAATGGGGTTGAGCTCAGGTGAACAAGGTGGCCATGTCATTACTTTTTCTTCTTTTATACCCTTTCTTGCCAGCCACGCGGTGGAGTACTTGGACGCGTGTGATGGAGCATTGTCCTGCATGAAAATCATGTTTTTCTTGAAGGATGCAGACTTCTTCCTGTACCACTGCTTGAAGAAGGTGTCTTCCAGAAACTGGCAGTAGGACTGGGAGTTGAGCTTGACTCCATCGTCAACCTGAAAAGGCCCCACAAGCTCATCTTTGATGATACCAGCCCAAACCAGTACTCCACCTCCACCTTGCTGGCGTCTGAGTCGGGCTGGAGCTCTCTGCCCTTTACCAATCCAGCCATCTGGCCCATCAAGACTCACTCTCATTTCATCAGTCCATAAAACCTTAGAAAAACCAGTCTTGAGATATTTCTTGGCCCAGTCTTGACGTTTCAGCTTGTGTGTCTTGTTCAGTGGTGGTCGTCTTTCAGCCTTTCTTACCTTGGCCATGTCTCTGAGTATTGCACACCTTGTGCTTTTGGGCACTCCAGTGATGTTGCAGCTCTGAAATATGGCCAAACTGGTGGCAAGTGGCATCTTGGCAGCTGCACGCTTGACTTTTCTCAGTTCGTGGGCAGTTATTTTGCGCCTTGGTTTTTCCACACGCTTCTTGCGACCCTGTTGACTATTTTGAATGAAACGCTTGATTGTTCGATGATCACGCTTCAGAAGCTTTGCAATTTTGAGACTGCTGCATCCCTCTGCAAGATATCTCACTATTTTTGACTTTTCTGAGCTTGTCAAGTCCTTCTTTTGACCCATTTTGCCAAAGGAAAGGACATTGCCTAATAATTATGCACACCTGATATAGGGTGTTGATGTCATTAGACCACACCCCTTCTCATTACAGAGATGCACATCACCTAATATGCTTAATTGGTAGTAGGCTTTCGAGCCTATACAGCTTGGAGTAAGACAACATGCATGAAGAGGATGATGTGGACAAAATACTCATTTGCCTAATAATTCTGCACTCCCTGTAGTGTTACCCATTGCCATGAATAAGATTGCTTCTGTCACTGCAGACAGGTGACCGTGGTAAGCTTTTCATCATAATCCTGCATTTGTCCTTTGTGGACTTTTCTCTTCCCATACAAATTAATCTTCTTGAGTGTAACTAGAGGTTTTATACCTTTTTATAAAATATCTTTACATTTATGAAAGTGTCTCTTTGTCTCTTCAGTGCTTCACTAAGACATGCCTATGTTCTTCAACTGTTTTCTTGAAGTGGCTAGATGTTGTCAATGGTTTTCCATAAACAAGGAAGGAATTATGTGATCATCCACTTTGTCTTCTGTGGTCTTTCAGGCCTTTTGATGTTGTTGAGCTGTCCAGTGCATTCCAACACAATTCTTAAAGAGTTAATGCAACTTCTTTCTTAAACCTCTGGAATTAAGATGAAAGTCATATCTTCATTGCTTGATTTCAAATTCTCTGTGGTGGTGTACAGAAGCAAAATTACAAAAAAAAAAAAAAAAAAAGCCCAATTACAAAAATTGCCCCAAAACCTACTGACCTAAGTGTAGCTTCGGAGTATTAGTCATTTCCCTGCAGTTGCTCTTAACAAGAAAGCATCAAACAGCAAAGTGTATTTTCTAACATGTCAGCTATTGATTTATTCCCTTAACCTCTCACCTCCACCCCCTCACTGACTTAGCTGTCCAGAATGTCTAATCGTTACATGAAATATATTACCATGGTCGGAAAATAAATGTACTGATGCACAAACCAATAAGAATAGTAATAGCAGGGATCAGCATTCCAACATCTTGGTAATGTTGAGGTGCAAGTGTCATGTCAGGGGAATATTCACAGTTTTCCTGTCTTCCACAAGGATAACAATGGTGTATACAATGCAGTGCCACAGATGAGAGAGCTCAGACAGACAGTGGGATGTGTTTACCAGTACCAGAGGCATTCCCCAAGGCTCCATATTAATGGCCGCCTTACTCTGCATCTTTATGTTCATGGTTTTGGAGAGTGGCCAGTTCATTTCTTCTTTTTTCTTCATGCTACTTCATCTCCTACTTCCTACCCCTTGTGTCTTTTCTTCTCCTTTTTATCTTTTACCCTATCTTTCCTCCTCCTGCCTTTTATCTTTCACCCTTTGTTTTTAGCTTGTCCTCTTTCTGCCTCATGCCAGGGTGTAACAGTCTTTCTGTCTCTGTGTGTGTGTGTTTCAAGCCTATCACTCTAGGCTGATTTACTACACCGTGGGGGAGACCAAGGTGCAGGAAATGGAGGTCAGAACTCATTGTTAGTGGCAAATGAATTCTTAATTAGGGCAACAAATGGTGCAGTGCTTCCAGTGTGGCTGGAGTACTCCCAAAGCACCAGAGATCGGAGGCCAGTCACCTACACTGCATGCTGTATGTGATTATGTGTTGGACTGCGGCAAAAATAGGTTATCGTTTAACTTGGTGAGAGCATCTTTTACATACAGTCTCAGCAAATTGCAGCTTTAAAATTTGCTCTTATTGCAAAGACCAGCTTACTAATGTTTTAAGATGGAAGGCATGCTGAATAAATGAGAGGAGCGAGCAAAACCTATTATAAAGAGTCTCTGAGCGTGGTGTGGATGTGATATTCTATGTGCCTTAAGTGATAAAGTGATAATGGGAATACAACTGTGTGAGCTTGACTGTTTATGCACATTTAATGAGGACAGTAAGACAGCAGGCATTTTTAAAGTGCCAAGAGACAATTATTTTGTCTTGCTTTCATGTAATTGAAGCCGGCAATACCCTTTCTGGGAAGGGTCAGGACGAGAGCAGTAAAGCGAAACAGCTTTTCTCCATTTCCAAAAATTCATTTTAAAATCTTGGTGATTATTAATAAGTAAGAGCTTGTTGTAGTTTCACTGAATAGCACTGCATAATTACAAATTCCTTTATCATTCCTTTGGGTCCAGTCATTATGGTGAAATATAATAAGTTTTACAATTCTCTGGCACTCAGTTGGATCTGGTTATTGTGCATTTTTATCACAAAGCCTGACTTGGAAGAAGACGTTAGCAAACTTTGCAAGATTGTTTATAACACTTTTGTCTTAACTTAGTGAATTTGCAACCACTGAATGTGGGAAATCTTTTCCAATTCCAGCTTTCTATTCTCAAGGCTGTGCAGTAAATGATTCAAGTCAATACTTATCTAATTAGCAACTCAGCTTGTGACTGCTTGCCTTGACTGTAAAGACAAGTCATGGTCCACTGGTTCCCGATAATTCTCTAACAATTTAGCAATGTTGTTGCTGGAATGCAACATCTGTCACACATAAACAATGCTGGGTGTAAAGGAGCAAATACACCATATAAGGTTTATACCCATATTTACTCTCTCCCTTGGCGCATGTGTTATTTTCACCTGTTCCTTTCTCCTTTTCTCTCTCCTCCATCCATCTCTTCCTTCCTCCCATCTGTCCTCTCATCCTCATGTGGTACATCAAACGTTCCCAGGCTGGCTGTATGCTGACAGGCAGCCCACTGACAAGCTCCCAGGCCATTGTGAGGGGAGCCGAGCTTCCCTTCATGAGGCTAGAAGAGACAGTGTCACAGCAAATCCACTCTGGATGCTGCCCAGCCTAGTCAGGCTTGTTCAGAGAACACACTAGAAACAAAACATAGGAGTTCTAGTTTGTGCATCTGTAATGTGTATAAAAAAATTACAGCTAATGCAGTTATGTTGCATAACTGAAAAACAAAGGGCAAGGTTAAGATTCATTTAATGTGATAATTTGAGTAGATATAAAATTTCTAAAGTTTAATTCTAGCCTTTTAACACATTTTCCAATTATCCAACTACATATTAGCCAACACTAACACGGACAGTAAAACATCAGATTTGGATGTAACCTCTGGGTCTGCAGCATAAAGTTATTGTAGAAGTGTTTTAAACCTGCATTTCTTATAACCAACAAGGTGTGACTTAGTTGGTTGCAGGAAGATGTATAAGAGTGTATGGGAAAGTGGCCTTAGCTACCTTGCTTTGAATGGATGTACTGTTCTAATGAGGCTGTGGACTTACACTGAATAAAACTTGAAGTTAATTTTGTATAATATGATCATTATTAGAGTAAGCCAGGAAGGATGATTATCCAAATATGGTCAATATGGTTTGGAAAATAGATATTGTCTAAAGATGGTTCATTCAAACGGTAGTGTGTCATTAGTTTCATTGTCAGATTAAAACATAAAATACTATAATTTTATGTACCAAACTTGAAGCACAGAGTTGTCTCTTAATACCACTGTCAGATAATTATTTGAACGACAACAAATGTGGGGTTAGTGAATCCAATCGGTTGTGAAACTCACCTGTCACTCAGAGCTGCCATTCCTCTAACAATACATAACTTTAAGCCTTAATACAATATGAACAGCTTAGTTATGAAATGTCTCGCTTTTGGAACGAGCTTCAAGCTACCTGTTGTTGGCCTCATAGGTTAAAGTAGGCTAGGGTTATCGTTTAGCATCGTGAAAAATAATTTAACTGGTAAAAGTGTTTTATTTTTCCCTTTTCATTTCCTGTATTTTGTCTTTTAGGGCAGGGCATGACTCTATAATCCTTTTTAAGTCTGAAGCATGGGTCCTCAGAATCATCCTTTTTGAATATTAACCCCCTTTGGAAGAATCAATGAGCTAGCATTAGACTAATTTGCTAGTTAGCTACAAGAGATAAAATCAGCTAGCAGAAGGTTTTGGTGAGAAATTTAATGTCTGCTTTTCTTTGGATCTGTCAGGTTGATATCAATCTCTTTTGTTCAATTTCAAAGCACTTGCTAACCTAGGTGTGATAGTAACTAACTATCAGATATAGATATCAAAGACAAATGCTGAAAGAAACAGAAGGACAACTGATAGGCGAAGCGTATGGGTCTCTTAATATCACTCTGCAGATTACCTCAGTTGACTCAGTCATGGGACCAGTTAGAATAAGAGTAGCTCCCCAGGGAGCCTTTATGTAATTTCATCCCATGTTAGTAAGAATCAAATCTGAGTGCTTGTTTCTATTCCTTTTAATCTTTTCTATTCTGAACAGCTGCCAGGATTGCATGTACATTTTCTATTTGTTGTGCTTGTATATGTATATGAGCGAGTCACATGACATCTTTCGTAATCTATAATTAAATGCTCTGCCAGAATCTGACAAAGTTGCAGCTGATTAATAACTAATTAATAAAGACAAGGCCCCAGAGGTTGAGGCAAGCCCAGAGCAATTGACAAAGAAATCGAATTCATTACAAACAGAACTAAATCTTACAATCTAAACTAACTTTCCCTTTTCTGAGTTCTGCCTTTCATTTGTCTCATTTGTTGTTTTCATCTTGTTCAGCATTTCAGGAGTCTTATCACTGCTACCCTTTGGGAGAAGCTGCCCTGAAATTATCTGAAACGATCAATCTCACTTAACTTTCCTCAGAAGCTTCTCTTTGTCTGCCCTTTGGGAGGAAAGGGTGCTATGTTGTATGCATGTGTTTGTCTATGGCAGAGAGAAAGACAGTGCAGAGGGTGGTATTTAGATAAGTACACCCTCTACAATTCAGTACCTATGCTTGTTTATAAAAGATGTGGGATTGAAGATCAAGGAAATACTACTAAAACATAATGCTGTCCAACTATATCTGATCATCCTCACACACCCCCTCTCCAACGCAGATAAGCTTGCATTCACAAGGGCGCACAGGCACACGTGCAATGTACACACAGCAACACGCGCACAGTGTCATTTTCAAAGGCACCCAGGGGCGGCATGGCCGACGTGACAACAGCCCTAATGAGCTCGCCTGAGTGGGTGACCCTGGTGCCTGGCGAGAGGAGTGGTGTCGCCATGGAGATGCGGGGGCGAAGGGTCTTAGTCATGGTGTCATGCAGGTGTTTTTGAAGCAAGATTAAACACCTTAATGTCATTTTAGTATTCTTACAAGTATGGAAAGTTACATGATGAGCCACTGGTGTGAGAAAACATCTTAAGAATAAACAATTGTGCTTAAAATACATTTATTACCACACTAGATTTTCATATTTCCAGCACTGCCTGGGGTTTTTTTGTGCGTCTATCCATGGTATTTCAACCCAACATGCCTTTAGCTTATAAGTGCCCATTATTATGCCTGACAGTCCAAACCATGACATATTTAGAAGTTTGAGGTGTATAATGATGCCTGTGTGCATCCCAGTCTTTCATCATCTTCAGCAAGAGAGAGAGAATGAGAAAAAGACAGCAAAAGTGTGAGAGAGAGGGAGAGAGAGGGAGATGGAGTACGGAGTGAGAGGAATGCGGAGAGCTTCAGGGTCCCCACTGTGCTCAGTGATGATATGCGGGGTAATGAACATCCAGACTTTATGCATCAGAAAAATGACGCTCTGCATCGCCTTGACTGTCAGCAATTTCTGCCCTTTATTGGAGAGATGAGCCCCCCTATAATCTCCTTCCATCCACTCCATACCAGCTGTTGAGGCTCGCTCTGCCGACTTAAAGCCTGCATTTCATTTGTCAGCCTAATGGTGAAATTTGTAAGGAGTTTAAATTCTTGCTTCTCTTGGAGGTGTCATGTGTCATTGACAGTGGTGTCAGCGGGGAAAGAAACGTGCTTGCTGCTTGGTTTGAAAAGTAATCACTTTAAAGTTAGAGTGAGTTAGAGTGTCCTCGCAGAGGTACGACACTCAGTGAGACTCAGTTGCGTACAGTTGCAGTTATTATAGCGTAAATGTTGTGGATGCATGTATTAAACGGCACATTTTGGCTAATCCTTTAAATTGCCGCTTGGTTATTTCTCTTGGATGTGATTGCACTGTGTTCATCAGAGCTGAGCTCAGCTGGAGTAATACATAACAGATCTAAGGAAATAATGTGGCTGAAAACTAGTAAAACTGTGTTGTTTTTTTCCAAACTGAACACACTCCAAAAGTAAAATGAATGAGATGGGTTGTTAACAAGACAAAATTATTTATTACCAAAAGTGAACCCGACAGCATAGTCATTATTCCCTTGAAACACAGAAATTGTAAAGATGGCAGTGGAAGTCTCTGTAGTGTGATGTATGCCCACAGCATTCATTCTCCTAATTACATTTTGACAACCTGAAATTTGTTTAATATCTTTAACCTTTAAATCCAAACAGCCACACTGGCACAAAAATGCACAGCGTGTGCGCGCACACAAACACGCCCGTGCATTTTCCGAAAGAAGCAAGTTTCTTGGCTTGCAGTTGAGAAAAGCCAGAGCCTCTCATCACACATGAATAATTAAAACCGAAATAATGCCTTTGGTTTTTTGCAGGGTCAGCGCACAATCAGTTGGAAAGGTCGAATCTGTGGACTCTGTTTTGAAGGGGGAGGGAATGAAAACAAGCCTGTGCTGCGGCACACAGATGAAAGAGAGGTGTGGTGTTGAGATTGGGTGGCAGGAGGGTAGGGCATGGGATATTAGACGGGGTTTGAAAATGAGATGAAATAGATTCAGAGAGGGCGGATGCCTCTTTGGAGTTATTACAAAGAGGGATTGATATCTTGGTTTGGATGATTGAACTGAGAAATTGATCACATCTGTGAGACTGGCTGATAAGACCATTTCTGCTGAAGCATTACCACCATGCCTGTCTTTATTACGTATTGTAGATGACATGCTCTGTGTCAGACTTTTTACTAGATTACGGTTGCAGAGCAACATTTCTCCATTTGAATACGCTAATGTTTACATGCCTCTTTACACGAATACTAAAGATCTGTGCTGATGAGCATGTTGTGCATGTATGGAAATTAAAATATGCTAATGTGAGTGAGGGTCTGTATGTACATCTATAATTTGTTATAAAAGTATTGACTACTAAGCAGTGACCGATGTGTCTTATTAAACTGAATGAACTTTGATATTCGATATTAAGCCCTTCAAGTAGAAAAAAGAAAATAGTGCTCGTTCTTTATAGTGACTTACAGTTTCCGATGTGGAAAAGTAGATCAATTACAATCAGCTTATTCTAAAATTCTGTTGTTGTTTTTTTCCAAAAGAGATACATATGTTTGCATTTATGTATGTGTGTACCTGTAATGTTGCCTCTACACTACATATTAGCTAGCTGCCAGCTGTCTTTATTAAGGAAACCAGAGCCTCAACTCAATTACTGTGATGGCTTAGTCCTGTGGTTCCCAACTGCTTTGGCTTGTGACCCCTTAAGAACAAAGCAATAACTTCTTGTGACCTATTGTCCCTAGTTCCTACTGTTACTAATGGTAGGGTCAACATACCAAAACTAAGCAATTCTTTCCCATGTCTGATTTTGATGAGATGGGAACAGATAGAACCATTAGAGTGGCTGACCCCTCTAAATATAGCACAAAAATGTATTTTTTAAACACCAGGTCCTACTTTTTTTAAGCTGAACTAGCAACTGTTGGTTATATATAGGCCATGTGTTCTGCAGTGATTACCGATCTGGTTCTGGGTACAAGGAGAACCTAACCCAATCAGCATTTACAGAACTCTAAGTCCTCATCAGACTTTCACATGACCTCAGATTGGTACCAGACCATGTGTCCATTCTGCCCACTCTAATCATCAATCCGCAGCCTGGTTCACCAGCCGCTGGCACCTGTCAGGATGAAAGACATGGATTAGAGACATAGAGAGAGAACGTGAAAAAGGTTGGCCACACAATACTAGCATCACGTGTTCCGTTGCTAGGGAGGTTGTATGTGTGTGTTTCTGAGTGTGTGTGACTTAGGTCTGTCAGGCCTAGCCGCAGGCACAATGGGATAATATCCAGATTTATTTGTGTTTTTGTGTGTGTGTGTGTGCGTATGTGTGTGTGTGCTTTCTCTTCGACTCATGTGTGGCTTATGTGATTGTGTGTGAAGTGCAAGAAAGCTTGTGCTTCTTTGCGATGTTGTCTTGGAAAAGACTATCACCATGCATCATTCTCACCCATAGAATCAAACCTCCTTATTTGCGTGTGTACACACACACACGCACTCACACACAGCCACATGCACATTGCTTGTACTTATCCCCTCCCCATTTCATGTCTAAAAATAGATCTTTTTCTCAATGATCTCTCTGCTTCTCAAAGCAGGCGGGCATGTGCATGGGGTTAACTACAGCCCATGCTCTGAAGAGCTTTCTCTTTCTCACCCACCCCCACCTCCACCCTTATACACATGCACACGCACCCTCAGAGCAGTCCATTCAGGGTGCAGATGGCAGCCAATGTATCTGAGACAAGAGACCCTGTGCGCTCAGACAGTTAACAGGGAATCGGGCTCATTGACATGCAGGCAGCGCTTCTCTTCCAGTCCAGGAGAGCAAGCCTCACCCTATAGAGAGCTGGGAGGTAGTTAGCTCACAATCTATGACAGCCATGTCTTCATTACACCCTTACATCCTATCACCTCCCTCTGGAGAGGTTAATCTCAGGCTTACAATTAACACAACACAATCTAATGTAACAGAACTTGTAGTAGTTGAGCAAGTATGTGGGCTAAGGATGGACTGCTAAGGAGCTATAAATATGCAGGGTTTTTTTTCTTAATCTTGCTGGACATTTGTTGTTATGCAGAGGACACAATATGTTTGCTTCTATAATCAGCAACTATAAGACTGAACATCATGTAAAATCACACAGACAGTTAGCTCCTTAGCTAGGTGTCTTCCATGTAATCATGCAGTCATTCATATAACCAGGCTATCAGTTTAGCTGCACAGTGATTATGAAAGAGAATCGGGTGTTTTACACATAATTATCATTTAATATTTACTATTAAATTCATGAACAGGTAAATAAATATGGGTTACGTGAAGTAAACTGAACGGATTTGCAATTTTAGATTGAATTAGACATTATTCTGTGGGTGCAGATGTAAGCTACAGCATACTGTATTAGCGGTTGGGTAAGCTGGCAGGTGTTGTGAGAGAAATGTATCATTTATTTTGGTCTATGTGTAGGATTTGTCACAAACATGAAATAACACAAGCTTTTTCATCTGCATTGCATGTAGTGCATGCAGAGTTTTTTTTCTGTTAAAACATTTCATGTAGATTCAAGTTTGAACTGACAGCACATAGCCACAAAAAACACCCACAGTTGCAAACATGCAAGTAGCCAATGTCCTCATTAGGAGGTACAGCGTAGTGTTGCAGGTAAAGGGAAGGTCACTGGGCTGTGATTCGAGTCTACTTGAGTCTAACAAGCAGACAGGATCATGTGGGATTAGTACAGCCAAGCAATCTCGTAAACATGTGCAGGGTGACCATGAGTAGTTCAGAGGAATCAACTGATTTAAGGTACCTTTTAGTATTTCAAGTTGTTTATGGCCACTTGGGGCTTCCTGCATTTTATACTTTTGCACATAAACTGTCTTTTAATCCGTTTTGTGTTGTGACTTATGAGCCACGTCAAAACAAAGCACACACAATAGAACACAAACCCTCCCTCACACTCACTCCCCAATTAGTAATACTGTTCATGTTCACATCTTTTTTTTACTGCCTCATGCAGTCATGTTAATTAATAAAATTGTCATCCCTCATAAATTAGGATAATTGCTGGACTGTGTGTGTGTGTGTGTGTGTGTGTGTGTGTGTGTGTGTGTGTGTGTGTGTGTGTGTGTGTGTGTGTGTGTGTGTGCGCGTGCGTCTAATCAGTGCATCTAGTGCGCTTAACCAGTAGGAGCAGTATGTGTGTCAGCAATGGCTGTGCAATAAAGTACCATCTATCACTCTGCTCAGCCAGGCTTCAATAATAGGTTAGAATAAATGGGCCATGATTTTGGAGCAGAGAGAGGAAAAAAAGAGGAAAGATTGCCAGGCCAAAACAAAGCAACATACAATTCAATAACTAGGCCCCACCCAGAGAGGCAAGCAGCAGAGCAGGAGGCACAGTGAGGCAGAGGCTGCAGACACAAAGCGGATTGATGTCCTGTCCCTGGACGGGGCCAGTTCTGCATAAAGATATATCTGTTTCTAATGCAGGGAGGAGGCTGTGGCCCTGAGCACGTGAGGCAGAGTGACACAGCAAAACTTGGTAGTATTTTATCAGATAATATACAATGGAATTCATGGAAATAAAACATTTTGTCATTGGAAGGATTTACATGCTGATAATGTTGACTATAGTACACCCAAGGTAAAGGAACAGTTCAACAGTGGAGTTTGAAACGTGGGGGTGAAACTTTCTTTTGCAGCTATTGAAAGATATAATGTCAAAACAGAATTCAAACCTTAAAGAATGGTGCATTCCAGAACAGCCACAGTACAATTAATGGAAATTATCAATGGGCTGTTCTGATGCCATTGAATGGGGCTTGTCTAAAGAAAGAAAACTCTACCATACACATGTTGTTTATAGATCCAGAGCCTGGGTTCAGGCCACAGTCACTGCAATGGAGCCTTCAAGATCATTTGTGTGCATTCAAGTGGCATGATTTGCAAAAGCTTAGTAAAAACCAGCTACTCGTGAAGTATCACGAGTCTTCCACGAGAAAAAAGTCTTCTGCACTCAGGGTCACAGTTGTGCAATATCTAAGTAATTGCATAAACAGAAAAACAAATGGTTACAAATCAAGGAACAATAGAATACATCAGATCATCAGATGAAGATTAAAAACTACTGGAAAAATTACTGCAAATAATTTAGAATAGTGACTGAAGCGACAAGAATAAGGAGAGTGAGACTTATCACTAGTACAAAAAAGCAACAAAGGTACGGTCCAAGGTACCTCTGGGCATCTTGTGTCTTGTACAACAGCTCTTCTATCCACACCCACATGGAAACACATATTCATACTTGTGGCAGGAAGCTGATCCACTGACAGTCAGTGAACGACAAGGTAGCTGTCAGTAACTGTGAATCCTTTGGCAGATTCACTTGTACTCATGCTCATACGCATTACTCACTTGCTGATACTATTTAATGTATACAGTGACGGATATAGAGAACAGAATGTGTATTACTGCAGATCATTCTCCAAAACAAAACAGGCAGAATCCACCTTCCTCCAGTGGATTCGCATCGGGAAAGAGATTAACACTGCTCTTCTTATAGAATCTTTCATGGTGTGAAACAGAGTAGTGGCTCGGATACAGCAAGGCAATGTGTTCCATTGCCTAAAGTGGGGGTTTTGAAGTCACAGATAATCTGCTTTTGAAACAATGAGATAGTGTTGCTTTTCATTCGGCTCAGTTAAGCCATGCTCCAAATGAGGAGAGGGAGATAGTGTGGATCAAACATTTTTTTGTGTGTTGATTCCTAAAATTTTACAGCTCTTTAAAGTCTCAACAGCTGCAAATTCTCCATCTGCTCTGCTTATTTATTTTGGAGATGATAGAATTTAGCATTTGGGAGGCGGTGAAAAAACCTAATAAAGAACTCAATACAAAAATTAATAAGAAAAGAACTCATTCTTTAAAAAAAAACACACAGCTGTGTACTTGTATTGTGCAGTACTATCTGCATATAAGTAGCCTGTAGTAAGAAATACAAAAAACATAGCAAGTACAAAGAACAAAAGGTGACTCCACAGCAAGAGTGTAGTGACTTCATGTGCCATTATCTCAGTTCATCCATAGCCATAAACATTACAAGATTTCTCTTTTCATGAACATGTGTAATTAGTGTCAGTACCAAAGGATTTTATTTAATTAAAAGAAATTCAGGCACTGATTCGATTTCTCCTCATTTAAAGGCATTAAAGGTATCAGCATTTTTAAACAAATAAAAATATAATATGATGCTCATGATTATAGATTACATTAAATAAGTATATAGCATAATTATTTATAGCAAGAATAAGGACATATAGAGAATACATTCATGATGTCGAGAAATTGATAGAAGGAGATAAGCAGCTCTAATGAATGTCAGACGCTTAAGCCTGATGATCAGAGTCAGCTACTATCACGTAACACTGTCACCCCATTTTATGACATCATGCAAGAGGAATTTACAAATCTTTTCTTTCCAGGGTTCATAGGTGAACAGTGAAAATATGCCATTCCCACTACAAAGAGAGTTTTCTACAAAGAATAATTGCATGCATGACTGCCCACTGCAGCACCTTGGCACAAGATATCACACTCTGTGACTCTGTTTTTTGTCCTAGTCTGAATCTGAATCCACACTGCACTGAAAAGAGCGGCCTCATTAAAATGAATGAGGGGACTGCATATTTTCACCCAGTGCTCTTCTTTGTCTATGTTTGGCCATAACAACTCACACCTGGCTAATTCCTGCAAAAACCTGATATAATTGTTGAGTAACTGGTTTTGCAAAGATGCTAAAAAATGTTATGGGTGAGGTGATGGTAGCAATTCTATAACAGGGACCTTGTTTGACACCATGGCATACAGCCATCATTTTTACCCCCTCAAATTAACCTGGTTATTGTTTTTCATGCTTTCATTTTGCTGGTTTAACTTATTTTACTCACTGTCTATTGCTGACCTTCTGGTAACTAAACTTGGATCAATCTTAATCAATCTCAGTGGACCGATGGATATTTTAATACATACATAGTACTGAATGATCAAAGCTCATTTTGCACATTTGAACACAGTTAAACTTAACTTTTGAACCTAGTTTGAATTATATACTAGATCAATTTAGTCCAATCCATACCTTGCATATCAGTAATGGACAGCTTTTTATTACTCTTGTTATTATTATGACTGGGTTGTGATCCATGTAGTTCTCTAAAGCTGTAATTCAGATTTAAGCTTAACATAAATACTGATCCTTTTTGTTCTGCTGCCTTTATTTGTATGGTAATGTTTGGGAAAGAGGCATGGTGCTGAATGACATTTCTGTATTACTTTGAATATAAGCCTTGCTGTGCAGAATACCAACTACTGTATTAGGATGTGAGGGCTGAAAAGGACAAAGCAGGACACTGCAGAATGGATCAGAACAGAGAGCAAAAAGAGATGTTTCTCATTGAAATTTCAGTCAGGAAAATTACTTCAACAATTTAATGTGATTTTTACACAGGACAATATTCTTTTTTCTCTGTGCGCATACGCATGTTGCTCGCTCGTGGCCCTATAGCGCAGCAGAGAAGGTGAAAGCTAAAAGGGGAATAAAAACTGAAAAAGGCAGAGAACACGGAGTCCTAAGCACACATATCCAGGTCTGCTAATGGAAACAGGCTGCTTCTCGGCCCTGCCACTTTGAAAAGAGCCCCGGACCATCGACCACGCTTTAATCTTTAGCAGGTGCACAAACACAGGCTTACATAGAAAACAGACATGAGGAAAGGGGAAACAAAGGTTAAGTGGAAAGAACGCTGTACAAAATGGAAACCATAGCAACTTGCTGCAGGTATAAAGTGACTGCCTATTACATAATACAGCTAAATTGGCGTCCACTCAGTCATACGCAGTCCCAATAATGAGCAACAATTCAGCTTTGTGTAATTGAACAGCGCTCTTTATTTTCATTAGTCATTGTGGCTTTTTCATTATTTCTTATAAGTGAAGTGCTATGAAAACACTTCACCCTTGCAGCTTTGTTTGAACACAAAGGTGTCGGTGTCATTTTAACAGTTATAATGATTTCCGAACGGGACGATCCAACAATTTTGGCATTTAAAATTTTCAGAGCCCAAAAACTTTGGTCAGAAAGAACATAAAAGTTAATGTTACTTTTTTTTATCTGCTGCATGCAAGAGCAGCAAACTATTTAATAAATGTATGAATCAATATGTGAGTCTGTCTGCTCTTTGCCTTTCTGAACAACTATTCATCTGATCAGTTTGGTGGCTCATCATCTGGGTAAGTGCAATGCCAAGTTTAAAATCATTCAGCTTTTGGATATTTTCCTTTATAACCTCACAGATTCTCCCAGGCAGATCTTTCATAGGTTGTAACCTCACAACTAAAATCTTTGTTTTGACTTCACAATGACCAGTTCAGTTTAACAAACCTCTACAAGCAAGTATTGAACACGCATCACATCACATCACATTAATTTTTGATATCACACTCCTCTGCAGCCTTATAATATGAACACTTTGTTTTATAAATACACTTCCACTTTCTTTGACAGCTACATTTCCCAATGTTGGCATGCATCTGACAGCAGGCACTGCTCTACTAATTACTAATTAATTTACAGACACTATATGTCGCCTGTAAGTTGCCATAACAATATTTATATGGCTGTGTGTGCATGCTGAATGCTTTCTCGCTTGTTTGTGTAGTTGTGTATGCTGTGTTGTGTGTGTTTGCTGTCTGAATAGCCTCTGGCAGCTCTCAGAAACAGAGTGCAGGATCAGAGATGAGGAAGGCACACTAGCCCCAGCTGAGCTCTGGCACTGATGAGCAAACAAGTAATCAAAGAGACGTGAAGAAGGAGAGATGCTCCAGATTTGTGATAGGAAGGAACTAACGAAGGACGGCGAAAAGAGTGTATTCTGTAGAGTTTTCGCATTAGCTGATCTGTTCCACTTTTGATGTCGACTGTAGTGGGTGACAGGCACAATATCTTACAACACAACTGTCAAGCTTGACGTGACTATGTTGTTATGCTTCTTATGTTACCGGTGTGGCAAAATGGATCAAAGAAGATCTCAGGTGCTTCATTTCATGTTAGCTAACGGACTGTAAGAAAGGCAACCGGCATTTTGAATTTCCCTCATCTAATCAGTAGCCTGGTCTTACAGTGTACCTTAGCTTCCCAACACAAGCAGCAACAACCTGAAGGAGCTGCAATTTGGAGCCCATCATGGTGGCATAACATGTGTTACTCACTCTAACTCACATTGTTAAGAACAGAACGTTAAAAGTCTTTGGATTGTTAAGAAGCTGCTCATACCTTTATGGTCTTGCAGCTGTTAGGTATAGCCCGTTTAGAGCTCAGGGTGTATTTTAGACTGACAAGTAAAAGAATTGTTGCCATTTCGGTCAACTACATGTTTTAAAGCATGATTTGTGGTATAGTAGCATGGTTAAAAATATATCAGGTGAAGTGCTGGTTATGTAGAGTGAATGCACAATCAGAAGGTGACTAGGAGAATTCACCAAGACAGTGCGGCACAGGTAGCATTACCTTTTTGTATATTGAAAAACGTATCTATCTCATTTTCTGTAAGTGGAAAGTCACAGTTTTAATCCCTGCAATAGCCTTTAGCCTGTGAACCAGACTCAGGAAGTCGCCCTTATCTAAGGCTGCTGCATTAAGACCTGACCCATCTCGCAGCACTCAAATTAAATTTTAAAACCGATGCCCCTGTGCACTGCCAATACTGAAACTTCCTTTTTTTCTAAATCACTTTGCCTGGGGCCCAAATTTAAAACAGGAAAGAAACGAACAGAAAGTATGTCACTAGTTGAGTGTGTAGGTGCAGACTCTCAAGTGAGCAATGAAATGGATCAAAAGTGGCTCCCATGAGCACAAAAGCATCCATGAATCATTACTTAGGGGGCCAAGTTAAAGTCTGTGTTTTTGTACCATGCATTTTTTTTTCTATTATATTATTCTTATCATTCAGTCCTACCTGAAACTGTCTCTCTGGAGATGGACCTCAGGACAACCTACGTCACCAGAAGTCTGTCAGCAACTTCACTTTTTATCACAAACTTCCCTTTCGTTGCCTCCTGCCACTTGAGAGGCCAAAGTGGAACATGAACACTGGGACATCCGGCAGGAGAGAGAGGGGAAAACTGGTTGGCTGACTGGAGAGGTGAGTCCTGAGGGAAGGCTCTCAGCCCTTCCAGAGAAAAAAATGACTGACAGTGAGTGTTTATATTGCTGGCAGACATGAGCACCCAGAGGTGGGTGAGGAGAGAGGGCCAGAATGGCAAAAGACGTGCCAGAATGGGGACAACAAACAAGGTCATCCAAACTGTGTCACCATCAAAACTACGAAGGGGCAAAAAGACTTTTGAGTTTATTGTTGCACTTTTGAACCTTAACTTTAGATACACATAAGTGTTTAGTTCATTTAAAAAGTATGTGAACGATTTGAAATAGTGAGAAAAGAAAATATCGTAGCTCTTGCATGGAAGTCATTGGTCCAGTTTATGAATGGTTTGATGTGCAGTGGATTTACAAAGGTTCACTGCAAAAAATGTCTAGAGGATTAGGAGTTTTAACACCTCCAGATAAACTGTTGATTAAATAGGAATTATCTTTCTAATTTGAAGGTGAAAAAACCAAAAATCTCAAAAACTAGGTTACCACTGTAGAAGGGTGTGTCATGGCATTGTTAAAGATTTTGCTTACAAAGCATTTATCAATTATGTAAAACAATGTCTGCACTATTAGAATGTAAATGAATATAGGGCTCAGTTCTGACAGTGCAAAGGTAGATATCTTCAGCCAGACATCTTTATGTTAGAACACAGTTACACCTCAGCTCTGATGAATTATGCAGGTGAGTTGAGATTATGTTTTTGGGATTTGGGTTTCTCCTCTGTACCCAGTGTAGTAGTAAACACTGCATGATTTATCAAAGGCTGGAAACAGCTTGTAGACTGCTGCAGGTTTCCACAGAGGCTAGCAACTTGCATAAAAGTATTTGGCAGCTCCTTGCTAATGCTGGATGGCATAGTCTCTGTCTGCATGAGTGAGATCATATCCACAAACAAGGAAGCTGCGGTGAAGTCACGTCTGGCTGCCTGGAAGAGACACTGGCCTCACACGCTGCTCCCTGGATTCCATTCCCTGGTTCTTTTTCTCGTCCTGTAGCCTTTATGTCTCTTTCTTTTCCACTTACCCTTCCTCACACTTATTTTGTCCTGGCCTTGTTCTGATTCATAGCACCCATGACGATGGATGTACATAGGTGATCTAATGCAGGTCTGCGCTCATGAATGTTTGAGCAGAAATTTCACACTCTATTTCAGTCATGTGAGAAGCCAATCCAAAACGGGAGATTGACTGAGCACTTTCATAAAGTGAGTGGTTCTTTCCAGTCCTTCCCATCTGGTAACAATGAGAAAGAAAGAAAAAAACCTTAAAAACATTCCGTACATCTGAGAAATCCCAACAATCAGGTATATAAAGGCTCGCTATATTTTTCACTGTTTATATCTCCTCTATATTTACAGTATTTAGAAGCTATTAAACATATGGAGCTTACTGTGAATCAAGGGTTTCGTTTAAGTATGCATGTTCTCCGCTGTGCATACATTAACATAAGTTTGCATGAATTGACTATGATTATATTTCCAGAGCTGAAGTGGTTATTCAGTGAATCTCTTAGAACTTCAAACATTATTAAAGTTAAAGCAACAAAACTTCCAAACATTTATTTTTAAAATGTGTGGATCTATTGGTTTCTTTTTAAAACAGCTTGGCATAGTTACGGTGTATTTTCACTGGTGTTTGCTTGCTGGTTTATGTGTTTTCTGCAATGGTTTTCTGTAAAGTTAGTGAAGGGGTAGTGTTTGGGCAGAACAAGGACCTTTTAAATTTTGGTGCTCATCCAGATCTGCTTCTCTTCTTTGCAAGATAGGGAATTGGCCTTGGCAGAGAACTGCACTACAGGAGTGGTCTAGGAAATATATTAAACCAAACCATGTATTCAAACGTATCACTTTGTATTCTGAAATTACAGTTTTTATTGATTTATTTTTTTACATAAACAATCATTCTGGTCAGTGATGAGTAGTTATTAAGAGTTTCCCAATTGTGGGGAAAGGTATTATCTTGCGTTTTCTTAATGATTTGTGTTGGAAGAACAATGAATCTTTGGTAAATTGATGTAAGCACTGAATTAAAACAGTCAACATAAAATTTGTACCGTTTGCATCTGATTTCATTAATAAATGTGTTTATGGAGCTCTCTGGATGTTGAAAGAGACAAAGAAGGGAGCTCCAGTAACCCAGAGAGAAACAGAGTTACGAAAACAGCGCAGTCTTTGCCAGATGTGTGACGTCTCCCAGGAGGGAACCCTGGTGCACAGTGCTTCAGGATTATTCATTTGAATAAAAGAAAATATAATTAAAACCTTCCCTCATGCCCAGGCAATCAAATAGATAGAGAAAGGGAGAGAGAGAGAGTAGAGAGACAGCTTTGATGCTAACCAATTGCATCCCCAGCCACATACACACACAAATACACAACACAACATGCATTTTGCATTTAGATGACATACTGTACATAAGCACAGCGAGCTGAAATGATAACTTCTGTCTCTCAAACACAAACAGCATCAATTTTTCCTGTGTGACATTATACCGGCCATGAGATGGGCTGGCAGTTGGAGTTTTGATTACCACATGAATCAGGAATGCAGTGGTAATGATTTTGTCTGCATGGCATCAAAAGAATGTTGGTATGTAAATAAACTGCAGGTCTTTTGCATTTTTTGTGTTGTGGCTTGATCTCCATCAACAGAGTTTTTATATGATATAAAATCATTCTAATATATCTTTACAAATTTGACTATGTTTTAATTGTTGAGCACCTTCACTATCAGCTCTTGATAATGAACCAAAAATGTCTTCCTGTATTCATAGAAAATCTTAAATAGGCTCTTTTATTCTAAGCCGTCCAAACACATTCCTTTGCAGGTCTTATATTAATAAAAATCCCCTTTATGCTTTTTATGTATTGTTTTAATTGTTCAGGAAAATAATTCCAAGTAACCAAATTATCTGAACTCTATGTCTGACTCATTTGATATTATTTTGTTTAAAGGTATCCATATAAATCAATTAACCCAAAAGAGCTGACAGTGACTTTGTGGAGCAACAGCACACATGAAGAAGAATGGACAACTTAAAATTCATGCATTCATGCATGTAGAGCGTTTACAAATCAATGTACAAAAATAATTCACAAATTAAATTATTTATGCAAAAACATATTTGTATACTGTTACAAAGAAAATATGAACCTTATACCACATCAGTGGTTTCCGAGATTTAGTCATAAAGCATTATTTCTTCTGGCCAGCAAGCGGCAACCTGTCTGATTTGACTCTGTAAACTTGTATGAGAGAAGAGCCTTACTGCTCACTTGATCTAAGAGCTCATTAATCATGTTTTCATTGACTTTATGGTCTCAGTCATTGGTTTCAAGTTTATTTTTAATGCAACATGTGTTTATTTTGTAAATAAAAGTCGGCATTCGGAGCAAAAAAGATGACAAAGAATGGTTACTTTATGATTAATAAAAGGCTAATGTTACAGTTTCTACTTACAAGCCTGATAGGTTCCTCTTGAGCCTGAGTGACATAAATGTAATTATCAGACAACGAGCATGAAACCAAAGCAATAAGTGGCATTACAGTAACCTCATCCTTCTTATATATCTTATATATCGTCAGTGTTTTGCTTTGTTTTTTACAACAGAAAACGATTCGTTTCCATCCATTTGATTACTTCTATGTGAATGAATAATAGGTATTTTTCACGCTAATTGCACCAGCTAATTTTAATTGGTTTGCAGCAGAATTTTTTCTATTTTCGCCTGATTAGTTAATCAATTTAAAATTTTGTTTTCATAAAAACAAAATTTGTCTGGAAAAAATTGTTTAGAAAAAACAGGGAAAAAGCTACTCTGTCACTAAAAATAAATTATTTGTAAAGCTAAAGCAAAATGCAGCCACCAGCCAGTCGCCTATAGGAGTGATGAAGGACACTCACCTCGCATATTTCAAGTTGGCTGCACTCATAGCATGTTTTTTAAGATTCTCAGTTGCTCCACTCCCATTTTTACACTGTTTCAGTCATTTGACAGCCTCCTCTGTATCCTTGATGACCAGTTTTGACACTTCAGTATACAGTACATCAATGAAGATGTGGTTTGATGATCGTTAGAAGACTGTAGCTGCTTATTCTATTAGAAGGTCAAAAAAACATGACAGAAACCACTGAATTCAAAAAATAACTTCAGGTGTTACTCCCACTAGGCTTTCAAGCGATAAAGAGTTAAAGCAACAGTGAAAAAATTCCATTAGTCATAACATTTTGTAAGGTGTGTATATTTGAACTTGTTGTTTCCAAGCTCTGTAGAGTCATTTTGTATCCGTAATGACTCTACAAAATATTGTTTTATATGGATGGTTTTGGTCTTGTATGCCTTCTGGGTGTTCAACCTTCCACTGCAACATTTGTAAAGACTTGGCAAGCTACAAACCACCACTTCCACCACTGTGACAGCACTGAGCAGCTCCTTCAGTGGGAGACTGCGGCACCCACGGTGTGGGACGGAGAGATTTCGCAGGTCTTTCCTCCCCACTGCTGTCAGACTCCACAACAAAGACTTTAACTAAACAAACACACACATCCACACATGTGCAATAACACTAAGTGCAATAATCCTTTCTGGCATCGTTGTATTTTTACTCAGTTGTATATAGCATTCGTATTCTATTTTTATCTTATTGTATATTTTTATTCTATTTTATTCTATTCTGTACAGCTGTGTACTGTATTTATTCTTATTGTATTCTAATTTTTGCGTCATAACTTTTGCACTGTCCACTTCCTGCTGTGACAAAACAAATTTCCCACGTGTGGGACTAATAAATGTTATCTTATCTTATCTTATCTTATCTTTCCTCAGTATTCATGAGGATATTCTGTAGTCCTGTATGTCAACATGGGGTGCATACAGCATCCTGGTTATGTTATCTAAGCACAGATTTATTGCCTATATGAAACAATGAGAGTAACTCTGCACTTTGCTTTTTTCATACCATGGCCTATACACATTATGCATACATCAGTATGTAAGTGCATAGAAACATCATGTTATGCTATACTATATAAATATAATGCTACAAAATGACGTGAGCTTCAGCACAGAGGACATTCCCAGTCAGCAGTGTGTGATGCTGCAGGGAAGGACTGTGTGGGGGGAGGGGGGCAGCTGCTTGATCAGGTCATGTGAACCCAAATCTCTGTTTGGAGAGAGACCAGCTTGTCTCCAGTTGTGCCTCCTAAGGCCATGGGAGAGCTCCCAGACCAGCCTGAGCCTGACCAGCTCTAACTAGAGAGGCATTGTACCAAGTGCCTTTTACATGTCTGTGGACAAAAACAAGGCAGTTATAGGAAGACAAAAAAATCTTAAGTATAACAGAATAATTTTTGGTTAAAAAAGTGAAGTACAAAATGACTAAGTGAATACTTAAAAGAAAGAATGTCAAGGCAATGTGAAAAATCACCATCATCCAGAAAGAGGCACTTGCGTGGGCATATGTGTTCAGGGTCTTACATCTTGTGTGTCTTTGTGTGTTTTTTGGCAAAAGAAGTTACACGTTAGTTTGCTCAAGGCAACCTTTTGAACACTCAAACACTTGCTTTAATGGAAAGACACAAACTGAGCTCTTCAGCACAAGACTACCTCAACCTAAGTAGAAAAATCCACAAACAACCCACATTCAAAAAATTGATGTACGACAGCGGTCTAATGCATCAAACCAACAGCAACTGATCAATAAAATGTAATTGCTACAGCAGATGTTTTGTTGTTGTCAAGTCAACTATCACAGATGGATATTTGCCAAATGTCTATAGGCTTGTTGGCCAGCACTGGGAATACCTTTTTAACTTGTGTTTTGGAAGATGTAAGGCAGAACAATGATGTTTTTCCCCAATGAAGGTGGGAAGCACTGCCATATTCAGTGCTAGTCAGCACGATAAAACTGTCTCAAGGATTCATGATTCTTTGCGATATTGAGCTAACCTGTGTAAAGCTGCCATTTTTCAAAATGTAAGCATTCTCCATAGCAACTAAAACTGTAGTGGACAGAAAACTGCCAAGAAAAAAATTACATTTCAACATTATAAAGGTACACATTTTTGGATTGTGATAGAATAAATCAGCTGAAGTCAGAAAAAACAGACCCTCAGCAACTAGAGCCCTTCTGTTTGTTGACTGTGTATTGATCCTAGAATACCATTAAGCCATTTCTTTAAGTATTCCACTGCATCAGCAGCCTGAAGGTACAGTACTGAACTCTGCCCCCACTGTCCTTGTGCAGGTTCTCATTAGTTCTCCAGTCTCGTTATAGATTGTTGGTTTGCAACTTTCTTTAGTCAAGTCATGTGTAATTGACTAATAATTTTACATTTCTTACATAATATTCTTATTTTTTTCTAGTTTGAAGCTCTTCAGTCCAGTTTCTTGCTGTTACAGTATCCAAATACAGGTTGTTAATTATGTTATGAAATCATGGCAGTGTTGCCTTTGGCTGTAACGATAAGTTGGCAAGAGAAGGCAGAGAATCATTAACACAATCAACACATGCAGCATGTCATAGCCTGGCTGCGATGATCCTGCTAACAAATTTGCACTAGATTTGTCAGCGAAATGAATAACTCAGATTACGGGCTGATCTCTCATGATAAGGAATTTTATGGACACATTTCAAGTGCCGTACAGCTAAGACATCTTTTGGCAGGCTGGCGCACGGCGTGGCACGGATTTCTCATGTGTGGGGGAAGGTGTTCTGTGAAACCGGACTGCTTGGAAGGAGAGTCGAAGGCACAATTTCTCAGTCTAATTAACGCCTCAGTCACAACAGCAGCATACGTTTCCACACAAATTTCCCAGCAGCCCTTATTTTGTTTGGAGAATTGTCAATGGAGCATCACAGCATGTGTGCTTAAAGGTGTAGAATAGTCATTTCACGTTTCATTTTTGGCAATTATATAGAGTATTTGTAGTTCAAAGGCAACAGCCAACTTGTGTGTTACCATCACCACCGTGCTGCCCATGTCATAGATCAGAAGATTTCAAAATGTTTAAAGACAGACAGATATGAAACAGATATGATGTATGATAATGAAACCCTTTTTGTTTAATTGAATCATTCCAGCAACGACTCAAAACACAGCATGAAAATGTATAACAGGAGAAAACAATGTAATTTAGCTACCTATAATCAGCTTTATTTTCATGCCTAGTTAATAAAAAGAATAGAAATACATGGGGGATTTAAAGGTGATTTAAGTGACTCTGAATATGGTAAGGTTGTTGGTGTCAGATGGACTTCTCTGAGTATTTCATAAACTGTACCATGGGTGTACAGCAAACAAAACTGCAGCAACAGTGTGATACTCTCATGTCAATATGGAGCAGTATAGCTGAGGAATATTTCTAGCACATTCTTGCATACCGGTAAATGCCAAGAACAGCAGCGCCTTGCTGTACTAGCAAGGTGTACCGAATATAGTCCAGTGAGGATATTTGCCCATTTGATATATTATTCTGTAATATGTCATACATATATTGTAACACTGTGCAATACTCCACTGGATACATTGTAGTCTTTATTATTCTCTCTTGACTCATTTAACTGTTGTATCCCTCTGTGCCATTTTTAAGTTAAACAAAGTGTTCTCTGAGCAGCGCTGCATCCAAAAATGACTGTGATAGCTACACAGTAAAAAAGTGTGATCTCATACTATTTTTTAAGGCCCTCTAAAACGACTGCCGTGTGATTCACAGCAGAGTGGCATCACATCTGAACAGGAGTGAGAGAATGGATGAGCAATGTGGAAGAACACACTAAGGAGGGAGGGAGGGAGGGAGGGAGAAAGAGATTATAGGTAGTGAAAGGTTGAGCATTGCAGAGAGAGGCAAGTGGGAGAAAGGTGGAGTAGATCCTTTAGCAAGAGTGAAAGGGAATAGGAAAGAAAAGGTAGAATTGAGGGAGAAATAGGATATTTACAGTAGATGGCAGTGTATGTGGTTCATACAGAGTCCAAAGGTAAACCACAGTGAGCTACATCATAGCCTATGAATCAAATAGCAGTGGCAAGCATCAGTCAGCCCAACCCATTGCCTCTTTGTAATCTTACACTTCCTCTAGAACCTATAAACAACTGAATTCATCATGAATGTACATTTGTATAATTTCTTTGTTTTTCTTATTCTGCATTTGCATCTCACAACACAAATGCTCTTTTAAAAAAAAGTTATTTATTTTTGATAGCAGCAGCTTCCCACTCATCTGGCTCCTAAGCAGACAAGTTAGAAGGTAGTCCTTTTATTCTGCGCCCACAAATCTTACCAGATGGATGTTATCTTCTGTCCCTGTGTGCCTCTGTAGTGATTCATAGCCTTCTCTTTATGTGACTGCATTTCAGTGTGGGTAGTAGTAAATTAATATCTCTACACCTTTGCCTCTGTCTCCTCCCTCTTGCACACTGCTATTCTGTACCTCCTATATCAGTACAAGTTCAATTGGCCGGTGAACAGCTCTGTGTCCGATTAAGGCTTGCCAGCCACTGATTTTTATTGGCTGTGTAATGGTGCAGAACCTAAACATTTCTCAGGGTCGATGGGCTGTGTGTAGTACAAGCTATTAGGGAATGCAGAGGAGGCAAGTGGGTGTAGAAAGTTGGAACAGGCTGTAGATGCGAGAATGAATTGTCACCTCAGGAGGGAAATTTGAAATGTCACAAGCAAGAAATTATTTAGCTTTTGTTTATTGTTGCAGTGTGGCCTGGTCCCATCTGATTTGCATTAATAACATATACTTTACTAGGGGAACTTGGTGCAGTATGGCAAAAAAAAAGGTGGTATTACAAAGATTAGGGCTTAGACCTGTTAGATCTTCACCACAGCAAATTGTTACGATATAAAAAAAAAAAAGAATTAAAATGTAATGAGTAAAGTTACCTGGTCTTTTTTTTAAGTTCTAATAGTCTTATCCTGGCTGACTCCATCTTCCCCTGGCCTACCTGAACAATAGGAATCCATCAGATTTTGGGTTCAGGTGCATTGTGTCCTTACCCAGTTGCTGGCTGTCCCACTGTGAACCTCTGGTTGACAAATGTGAGTATAATCCGCTAATGTTCCTAATCCTCGGGTCACATTAAAAAATGGATGAGAAATTAATCTGTTCTCAGGTCTGTCAGGTATATTTTTTCAGTGCCAGTGCTTGTTTTCAACCAAATCCTTCTGTATGGGTCAATACGACCTAACCTACAACCAAACCAGCCAGCCAAATCCCTCAAACCAGACTCTGTCAGATGTTCTCTGTCCTTTAGTCCTTGTACCGTGAAGATTTCATTATATTGGTGATTTTTAAAGATAAAGCGACCATAGGCTTAGTGAATGAAAAGTTTGTTTTTCTGCTTCTTTTAGCAGCTTTAAAATAAATTGGTGAGGATGAAGAGACAGAGAAACCTACTTTACAGCCAGAACAAAGTGGATGCCTTCCCTCCTCCGGCAGACAGAAAGTTACAAAGTTGGTCACACTCTGCAAATGCTTTCCGGTGTCCTCCTCCACATGAACGTGAACATCCAGTGTGTTTTGTGTCAGCGTCTGCCATATCTGCCCATACCATGCTATACCATGCATATGTGCTACCGTAACCGGGCTAATTTTATTGCTTCTGGCTGAGTGGATCAAAAAGGCCCACATTCACTGTTTTTCTTCTGTTTGCTCTCCACCTTTCATGCTGTAATCTGTGCAAAAGGCAGAATTAAAGCAGCACTTCCCTGGAGCCAGCCTTCTCTTTTCAGATTGGTAAAAGAGGGGAAATTGGGAGGATGTGCTTGTTTTGGGGCAAAAGGATTGCAGGATTTACTCTCAGGTGAAAGTTCTGGATTTCAAAGGCCACGCGGATTAAGTCGCGTTGCAGGAAAAACACAGACGAGCAGGTTCTTCCTCTTCTCAGAAATGTATTTCTAGGATCTTAAAAAAGATCATTTTAAGTTTTACAAAAGACAAACCCACAAACAAATAGACACCATATAGTGTTTCTAAAGTTTTTGTTTTTGGCAATAAAATGTGAACCAATTTTCATCAAACCAACAGCTATACACAAAGAGCACGGGGTGAATTTTAGACAGTTTATTGCAGAAAATATCCTGCATTACTCCTGATATATTTGGTCATTCTATTCCCTCTTGATAACAGCCATTCAAGCCGATGCAGTGGTATTTCCTTTACTTTCATCACTCCACAGCAGGTAATGGCAGTGTAACGGTGCTGTTTGCAATCCTTCCACTGTGGTGTCTTTCATTTGGCTACATTCCTTCTCAATAACTTACTGACAGTAACTTACTCAACCCAACCGGTTGTCGACAAAGAGCAACAGTGGGAACAATCTTATGATTTTTGTGTTTTTCTTTCTATGCATCAATGCAGGGTCTATCTTACAACATAAAGAGCCTTGAGGTGACTGTTGTTATGATTTCGAGCTGTATAAATTGAGTTGAGTTGAATTGAATTGAATACAGTAGACTCATGAACAAGTGTTAACTAAACAAATGGTTCCTTCTGTAGCTGTGCCTTGTTTTATTTATTTATTGGCATTTAATGCTAGGTATTAAAGTACTAATATATAATTAGTACTAATAGAAATACTATATAAAGGAAACTATGTCGTCTTTTATGTGTAGATGTGGGCTGATGAAAATGACTTTTTTACTGTTTCCAGCTTTATTCAGAACAACGGTTCTTGACATTAGAAGATGTGTATTATGAACTTCAAATTCAGTTATTTGAGGGGTTTTTTCCAGTTATTGTGTCTCTAACCTCAGTGACTTTTTTATTTCATAGCTAAAGATTTCACATGCTTCTTCCAGCACAGAAAATGTTAGCATTTTATATTCTCTATGTATGGACAATCTGTGTTTAGGTTCCAGAGCAACACAGTGTTGTCTTTTGTTATTTCAAATAAACAGCATTTGTTATTAATTGCATCTTAGATGAAGCTCTTATATATCAAGCCTCGGCTTTAGCTTTGGCTTCATCACTTGTGCCTGCAAGCCTGGGCTTGCAAACACACTCTGGTCAGAATATAACACATTCCCAATTCCTAACCAGGAAAATTACTATTTTGGTTCTTCTCAAGAGAAAGCGAAACCAGGACAACATAGATCAGTAGATCAGCTCACTGAACCACAAACTAATTTCAGACCTAGGCTTGGAGCCACACTGTCGCTAAAATATAAGTACTATACTTGCTTCTGCAAACCTGTTGCTGTGTATAATATAAAATATTTCTGAATTACAAACACATACATTATTATGATGCCATACGTACAGTATAGTAGCAACAGAATCACATCAGACTGCTGTACTCTAAAATATTACATTCATACTATTTTTCTTTCTGTAATTCCACAGGTCGCTTTTTACCATTGTTACAGTATTTTTGCTGCTTTGTATTTTGATACATTTAAAATAGTTTTATGTGTGTATATTTCATCTTCTGTTGAGCCAAGTGTGCCAAATTTCATGTCTTGTGCACTTGTTGTACACTGAATAACAATAAAAGCATGCGTGTCTGTTAACTGGAGCAGAACTCCTGTTAACATTAAAATAACTTCATAATTAAATAAAACCTCATTAGTATTTTTATTACCTGCATGTATTTCTTAGTATCACTGTAATATGTATGCCCTGTGTGGTGTTTGTTACATTATGCTTAGTTTTTTCTTTGTGCATGTGGTTTTATTTAAACAGTAGATAATTATATTTTGTGTGAATTGTGTCTCATGAGACTGTGTGTTGTGGTCAGATTCATATTGTCCTTGTGCAACATAATTATTAACATTTGAATTAATTAGTTATATTGCTTTTCTGAACAAATCACAATATGAGTCCCAAGATTTAAATCTTAGAGTCCTTATATTAAAAAAAATAAACATTTACTATAAGAATGATTTTTTTCTTTTTTCTGTGGTATGATACATTAATGTAAAATATAAATGCAAAAATAATTCTCCCAGCTACATTAAAAAGCAGATGTTTCTGAAGTGGAGATTCTTATAGTCTTTATTGATTTTTTTTTTTTATGTTTTCACCACATTTATCAAAATCTGCAGGTTATTAAAGAATATCTTACATCTCTGATATCTGTGCATGTGCAGCACATGGTTTATTTTTATCAAGAAGCAAGGTGGCAGAGTTATGATGAAGAGGCCCACAATGCTCATAATAAATCCCTTTGTTTATGAGATGAGATCCTTCCTCTCCCACAGTATACAGCCTAGGGAGAAGACCTTCCCTTTAATATAAGGGTGATTCTTTGTCTGTGACTCACATTAAAGAGGGAAATGGGACTCTAAAAACCCCTGCCTTCAACCTGTGCATCTGCAATCACATGAAATTAGAGGTGTTCCCACAGTGTTTTGACTTAGAGTTTTAAAAATAGCTCGCATATGCCCTTATTTTGTTCTACTGCAGTTGTCGGGGTGGCTGAGGCCAGCAGATAAATGCATATATCGTTGAGATTACTTGGTCTCCATATGCAGTGCACCTATATTGTCTCAGATGTTTAATCTCCCACAAGATATATGTCATGTGCATTTGTCAGATCACCGGGCAAACACTCTCTATGTGACTGGTAGCCTGGCTGCCATGACCACAAAAATGCAGACAACACATGCGCAACGTAATCTCCGCTGAGACCTGCAACATTCATATGATGTAAATGCAAAACAGCATGCGTAATTGCATTCCAACATACCCCAATAATTTTGCTCTATGGCTAGATTTTGAAACCAGGTAAAGTATTGCAAGAAATTAAATAAAACAATAGCATCCCATTCCTTTGTTTGTTTCTGGAGATACTTTAACTTATATTTTTTTATACTTTAACTTTTCATTTGATTTGATTTTTTTTGTGGCAAAATTAAATGCAAAAAAAGAGAGCGATACAAATGCACACAGCTGTAAACTGCACTTTGCTGAGTTAAAGTGGCAAACAGCTCTTCTTTCTTTTCATTTCTTCTCTTTTTTCATTTTTTTAACTTCAGGATTTAGAAAGAAATCTCTAGTCCCTGCTGAGATGGAGATGGATGTGTGGCTGCCCTTCCTCTTTGATTACACCCAGCTTTGCAGAGTCATCCTAGATGAGAAGGGACCAGCCTTTTCCCAGATCACCTGCAACGGTGAGCTGCAAAAATTCGTCTGTAACTGTATGTGCCCACCCCCCACCCCCTTTCCCATCTTTGTTTTCACTCTGACCTTCAGAAGATGCACACAAAGGCTCCCCTCAGCTCAGGCTGCTTGCTTTCCTTAAATAAGAGGAGAAGGGATGAGCAGAGAAAGGGCAGCTCTTTCAGCATTCAGAATAATGATCAGCTTTTCTCATCCCTGCATATTACAAGTAAATTCTCACAACAGTTTGCTCAGTAATATATCACCCAAACACTCTGTCAGAGCTGAGGCCAGTGTCTGATTTGATGCATGTCATATAGACTAAAAGTTCCCCCAGGCCACTTCTTTATGTAGCATAAGTATTGATGCGCCTCGTGGAAGCAGCATCAGTGTTGCAACACATTGCAGATTGGTGAGATCCTGCACAAGGTGTGTCCTGCGGTAGGTTTTTCTTTTCCTTTTTTTCCTCCTTTTTTTTTTTAACTAAGTGGGTGTGGCTTAATTCTTCACTGCACCAAGGCAAAACTTCCACTGGATATCTGTGTGATAGGTCAGCTCCAAACAAGCTCCAGCAGCGGACACAAAGTACTGCACCTCACACATTTCTGGTGTACATTAATCCCACTTTTATTTTCCACAGAAAAAAAAAGATGTTAGTTTTTTTCTGATCTGTTTCGGTTACATTTTAAAACCATTCTATGAAAAAACTGTAGCACCAGAGCAGATTTCTATTGCCCGTTCTTTGATAAAAATTTCAATTTTGTGCTATTTTTCAGTTTTTATCAGCTCGGTTTGGGGAGAGACATTTCTTGTATATAAAAAAAGAGTAGCACTTCATTTCTTCTTCCAGTCATTTGCAAAATAAAACAGATAAAATTTTATATCTCTTTTCTTTTTCGTTTAAATCACAACAAATACATTTAAAGCAAATAAGAAATTAGGCGGTATTTAGCATAATCCAAGCAGGGAATCGGCTTTCATGATGATTATTATATATTTATATATTCATATGTATACATATCTATATATATATATATTATGTCTATATACAAGTATGGCACTTGATTACACAAAAGCAAGAAAACACTTCACAAATAAAAGCAGTGGGCGCTTTGGTGTGTCATAAATTAAGGAAATCACAGACGTTAGCGTTTTGCAGCAAATTCACCAGATACTGTTTTGCAAGTTAGCTATTAAGCAGTGGAATGGATACATGTGTTAAGGTCAGTGGTGCAACACAGGCAACAAAAAAACATGAAGTAAGCTTTATGTGTTTTATCTACGCTGAACCATAGTCAGTAAGGATTTATATATCTATATTTATATATAAATCTGGGTGGTTGATTTTTTTTCCTTTGTATGGTGCCATTTAATTAGGTTGGTGCCAAAAACAAAACAGGTTGAAAGAAAATGTCTTAAAAACACCGTCAGGTCAGTAGCACATTTGGATAAGGTCAGGCTCTCAAGTGTTCACCTCTTAGTGCAATTATTTTTGCATTTACTCTCTTCAAGTACAGCAGAACAGCCCCAGAGTAAATATGTGAACACGTTAACATGGTCTCCGTTTACCATCCTACAGAGTATAAACGTTACTAAAAAGTTGCATCAGTGCAAGAATAAATAAGTAAACAAACGTGTAATCCACGCTTGCCATGAAGTCTGTCAAAGACCAACAAATTAAAAAAAAAATTGCCCACTCTTTAAGTCATGACACGAATTCGGCGTGCACAGCTGTCCATCATGTCCATCATGGTTTTTGTTTTTTGTTTTTTACATGTTTTTTTCCACGTGTGTTACACATAAGCTGAGTCACTGGATTGAGTGCGGCCAAAATTAGGCACACTCATCCTTGGCAAGTCCTTATTTCTGATTTCATAAATGGACTTTCGCCGAGCCTGCACGCCTCGCACGGCCGTTTTGATTTTCCGCCAGCCCAAGTGATTGAGTTCTGCCAGGTTCAACACCACACAAAACCCACTGACAGCGAACATGAAGACCAGGAACACCGTCTTCTCCGTGGGTCTGGAGACGTAGCACTCGACATCTTTTATGCAGGGGTAGCGATCACATTCATACACCGAGGGGACGTTGAATCCATACAAGAAATACTGACCCACCAAAAAGCCTATTTCCAGCGCGTTTCTGAAAACCACCTGGATGATGTAAAACCTGGAGATGCCCTCTTGCCTCCTCATTTTGGACTTTGTAGTTCTCATGGCCGAATTGGGGATCTCTTTGACTTCTAAACAGTCTGGCTCGGCTTCTTTGGTGGAGTTCTCTGTGTTCTGAAGTACTCCATTAACAATGGTGTTCTTTATCTTTTTGCTCTCGTCTCGTTTCAGCGAATCTTGATCCTTATCTAGTGTCAGATAGACTGTTGAGTAGCGCCGCTCCTTCTGCTTGGCCGACTGATGCACCGAGTATGTGATAAAGCAAAGGCTCGGAGTGCACACCATGATGATTTGAAAAACCCAATATCTAATGTGTGAAATGGGGAATGCCTTGTCGTAGCATGCCTGGTTGCAACCCGGTTGCAAGGTGTTACAAACAAACATGGTCTGCTCGTCATCATAGACAGTCTCTCCAACTATCGCTACGATTAGAATCCGGAAGATGACCACCACTGTTAGTAGGATCCTAAAAAGCAAGCAAACAACAATGTGAAAATACGTGTAAATATGTACGGTTACTGTAAGCGTGGTTCAGTTGTGCGCTGCCTCGGTGGCTGATGCGCTTGGAGTCAAAATCTGGCGTGTTGGTGTAGGGAGCTGTCCAGTGATGGAACAGGACGCTCTTTGACGTGTTATGTGCTTCTAACAGCGTTATTCTCTCATGGATAATGTCACGTCTGTATATAGAGCGTGTGTTTTATGATTTAATGGGAATGACATGTAGGAATCGGTGTTGCCGTTACTGTACCTGTGTGTGCTTTGTTAATGGAAGGAGGTGATAACGCCGACTCTCGTTCAATCTTTGTCTGCCACCCATGAGTGCACAACCACCACTCAAACTCACCACCAAACATCAAATGGATAAATGGATGAATGAACACATGAAACGACACATGGATTTTAGTTAAGGCTTTCAACTTCGCAGCACCATCCCAGGTTCTGAAGAGACAGCTGTTAACTGATCTACTCAGCTGTCTCGCTTAGGAGGAGGACGACGACGACAAAAAAAGGATATCTGTGGAACAAGACAGAAAAATCCACAACACAGACACGAAGACTGGGCACCATGCTACAGAAGATCCTGGAGGTAAAAGACAAAAACGGGGGACTGGGAACCATGCTAAAGACGATCCTGGAGGCTGCTGCGTTTCTTCGGTTGATCTTGGTTTTTGTTGGTCATCTTACCTTCCGATCATAGTAGAGTGCTGCTGGACAGCAGCCTCCAGGAGCCTCTCTAGTATAGTCCATTCCCCCATTTCTGAGCATCCGGAGGAGACGAGAGCGCAACGGCACTGTGTTCAAATCCCTCCAAAAAGAAAGGGTTTTATTTCCCGTCCGGCTTCTTTCTGTCTATTGCTGTTGTCAGTCTCCACAAGGCTCAATTTTAGCTAAAAAAATGCATCCGTCACGGGATGCTACTACCGTCCTCGTCTCTCTCTTTCTCTCTGCGCGCTATCTGGTTGGTTATGCGCTGAGCGCGCAGCGCCAGTCCTGCTGTGTGTGCCGAGCGCTCCCACAACGTTGCCACACTTTTCCTTGTCATGAGAGTCTGAAGGGCTGATTACTATAAGCCCTCCTATTTTCGATCTTCAGATCAGTTTGATGGGCTGCGCGCTGCGTCTGGATGGAGGGAGGTTGGATTTAATGTCTTGCCAGCGTTAATCCGCCTTTAAGTAGTCTTCCCCCTCCCTCCCACGCGTCACGTACGTGCAGACAGGTCGGTGGAGAGCAGCCAGAAGTATCAGGGTTTCTGATTTCCAGGTACTTAGTTTGGGACATAACGTGCACCGTCCAGTGGACTCTGCTGTAGACTAGGGTGTCCAGAGTGCTAGAATCAAAGGTTTATACATTTTTGCATAGCTTGCTTGAATCAAACCGGTACACTGTATTGTTACTTAACAAATTGAGGTACAAAACTGCACGTGCAGCCACATACAGCAACATCTATATTTTCTGGACAGTGCTTGTGGGGGCACCGTGTTCTGAGAACAAGGTCAAGGGGACTTTTCTGGGATTTTTTTGTTTTTGTTTTTTGTTTTTTTGTTTTAGTTTATAGATAAACACACTTACAGGCAGGCTGCGTCTACCTAGTGTTTCACATTGCATCAGTTTTAACAAAATCTATTGTTTTATCTGCGGTTCTAGGTTATATCTGAAACACAAAGCGAATGCAGCTTTATGGGCTAAGTGGAGGCAGTATTTCTTTCTTGGAGCAGACAGCTTTACATACCCGGAGGATTCCTCCCCATGTCGCCGTCATCTTTGCCCGGTTGGTAGCTGTTGTTTCCACCTCGGGCAAAGATGATGCTCTGGATACAGTGACAGAGTGAAAGTACCATCCGAGCTGCTAATCGCTTTACAAGGCAGCCTGCCTGTCTGCCTGCCTCTCTCTGTTTGTGTGGAAGTTTAAAAATAGAAGCAAAATATGTGACCCCGCCCTGTATAACGCTCCGAGGCTTCAACCTATGGCACAGCACTGTGTACTCATGCTAATATTAGACTATTGTGTGGTTTATAGAACATGTTAAGTCAAAGCGCCCCCCCCCCCCAAAAAAATGTATATGTATATATACATATACATATATAGGAGCTTTATTACACAGACCTCTTTATATTAAAATTATAGCTGGTTTCAAACACTTTGTGTCCCCATATATCTGCATTTCTTAACCTCGGAGACGTGGTTTTCTGGTCACGTGACGGTGGCGTTTTCACTAAATGAAACTTTGCTAGGTTAATTTCTCATGAGGTGGCTTATCCTCTCCGCTCACTGTAATCTTTTCTAATTCAAATCTTTAATAACCTTTACTCATCCGTCACGTGATGAAAGGGCAAAGCTTTGGCGCTTAAGAGAGAAGGAAAGAAAGGGGCTGGGCAGGCTGTTTGTTTATTAATAAACTTGTACATCTTCACATAAAATTGCACTTGTGTAAACAAAAAACATTAACAGCAACGCGCGAATTGCTGCTTTTAGTCGTAACTTCGGCTGTAATAAAGGGTGAGGTAATAAAGGGTGAGTGCAATGCGGAGGTGGGCAGGTGGACTCTTAGAAGCACTTCCTGTGGACAATGGAGGGTCCAGCCTCGTCGTACTCCTGCTTGCTGATCCACATCTGCTGGAAGGTGGACAGCGAGGCGAGGATGGAGCCGCCGATCCACACAGAGTATTTCCTCTCAGGGGGGGCGATGATCTAAACACAAGCACGTTTGTCAACTTGGGAAAATTACAAATAAATGTGTTATTCAACAGTGTGTTAAGTTACCTTAATCTTCATGGTGCTGGGGGCGAGAGCTGTGATTTCCTTCTGCATGCGGTCAGCGATACCCGGATACATGGTGGTGCCGCCGGACATAACGTTGTTAGCGTACAGGTCTTTACGGATGTCAATGTCGCACTTCATGATGCTGTTGTATGTGGTTTCGTGAATGCCAGCGGATTCCATTCCTTGGTAAACACACAGAACAAGTGAGTGGGTTTTTACCTCGTGCAGCAAAGTACACATCTGACAGCGCGGTCAGCTGCCACAACAGGTGCTGAAAGGGACAGCTCCGCCAACAGCTGATGTTTGCGGAGCTAAGGTCAATGTGAAGTGGAAGGCACTGCTTTAGACAACTGATATGCATTTAACGGTAATAAGGTGGTAAATCGGTGATGGATATATCTGAAGCTCCACTTGGTTGCCATAGTTAGTCAAAAATGTGAGAAATAGACGTGTATATGCTTAGAAAACAATTCATGTACAAATGTGGGGTAGTATTCTATGAATAGGCGTAAGGAATAATTAACAGTTATAAGCAAGCATTAAATATTGAGAGCCATATTAAAACCCAGATATTAGACTGATTCTTTGACTGACAGCTACCCCTCCTGCTTCACGATTGGTTCACATTAATATTGTAACAAGTTCCAGCAATGGAAGGAATTGAGCTGATCGAAACGTTCCTTACACCAGAAGAAAGTGAGTTTAACAGTCTGTACATTGCAGTGAAGGTCAGACTATACGTGAATGACTATTGCAGGGACTTACAGTTAATTCAGCGCGACATTTCAACAGTGTCACTGCAATTAAATTAGTGCTTAGATGTTGTGTTCGTTTTTACGCACCAATGAATGAGGGTTGGAAGAGGGTTTCCGGGCAGCGGAAACGCTCATTGCCGATGGTGATGACCTGGCCGTCGGGCAACTCGTAGCTCTTTTCTAGAGAAGAGGATGAGGCGGCGGTGGCCATCTCGTTTTCAAAGTCCAGAGCCACGTAGCACAGCTTCTCCTTGATGTCACGAACAATCTCGCGTTCAGCTGACGGAGATAGACAGGCGCGTTGTAGTCAGAAAAAATGTACTTTGGACACAAGATAAATATCTCCTCTGATACCGTGTTATAATAATTCTTTGTATCTTTATACCCGTGTTGATTGTTGAAATAAAACAAAATAAAAGTAAAGTAAAAGTAAATGATGTTTGAGTGATGTTTTAGTGCTTTACAGGTCGCCCGTGTTTGAAATTTGTGACTAACGCTTTACACTCACCGGTTGTGACAAAAGAATAACCACGCTCCGTCAGGATCTTCATGAGGTAATCTGTGAGGTCACGGCCGGCCAAGTCTAAGCGCATGATGGCGTGGGGAAGAGCGTACCCTTCATAGATGGGGACATTGTGGGTCACACCATCACCGGAGTCAAGGACAATACCTAGAGCCAACAGAGAATATGTAAACATTTAATGTACCTTTTTTTAATCTACTCAAATGCTGCACAGCACCTGTCGGAGGTCTGTGTCATACCTGTGGTACGCCCAGAAGCGTACAAGGACAGCACTGCCTGGATGGCCACATACATTGCGGGGACATTGAAAGTCTCAAACATGATCTGTGTCATCTTTTCTCTGTTGGCCTTTGGGTTGAGGGGGGCTTCTGTCAATAGAGTGGGGTGCTCCTCTGGGGCCACGCGCAGCTCGTTGTAAAAGCTGTGGTGCCAGATTTTCTCCATGTCGTCCCAGTTGGTGATGATGCCGTGTTCGATGGGATACTTTAGTGTCAGGATTCCTCTTTTGCTCTGGGCCTCGTCCCCGACGTAGGAGTCCTTCTGGCCCATACCAACCATGACGCCCTGAAAACATCAGGAATCGGTGAAGTGATGTAGTGAAGGATTTACTGATGATTAGAACAAAACATGGCTGGTGGGTTTCCTCCAGCGTAAACAATAGATGCGTGCGTAATTACGCACAACTCTGCTTATCCTTGCAAAGCCTGAGATTATTTTTGATTAAGTATAAATCATGCATACACGTCTCTACAGTGCCACTGTTGTGTTTATGAACAGTTTAAATTACCTGGTGACGTGGGCGACCAACAATGGAAGGGAACACCGCGCGTGGTGCGTCATCTCCGGCGAAACCCGCCTTCACCAGTCCAGAACCGTTATCACACACCAGGGCTGTAGTCTCCTCGTCGTCACACATGGCGGCAGGTCTGCAACAGACAGGCGGGTGCGCGCACGAGCACAATTAGTTCCGATAACAGTTGTCCTGTTCTTTTTGTTTTGTTGTGGGGTTTTTTGTTGTTGTTGTTTTGTTTGTTTGTTTGTTTGTTTGTTTTTTGATTGGGGGATTAAAGAGGTTCCCTTCTCTTTATAGGTTCAGCGCAAACAGCACACATAAGATCGTTTTTGGTGGATCCTGAAGCCAGAAACTGGTTATGGATAATACTAAATTAGTTTTATGTAATATATCACATAACAAACTACATATTTCACGAATTTGAGAGTTGTTTATTCAGATATTTAAGTCACTAACACTAGCGCTGTGTAGCGTAAAAGCGTTGTTAGGACTTTGCATCAGTTGTAATCCACAAAAGAAGTTGATGATCCACATGTCGCTTTTGATGAAATGATCGGTTTAATTTAGATAATGATTCTTGTAAGTAAAAGATGGAGGTCATTGCCGTTTGCATTAAAGTCCTGGATCGATCCTAGTGTAATAAATCCAGTGTTTGTCATTTTTTCACTCCCGTTTGATCAGCTGTGAGTACTCACCAGATCAGCACCAGAGGCCGACTCTTGAGTGTGTAAACCAGGGGTGCTGAAATGTCATGCCCCGCCAGTTTATACTCTGACAGTGTCCACGAGAAGGGGCCAACCAGTGCGACCCCTTCTCCATATTTGGTAGCCCACTGCCCCATTGACAACAGCTTCTCCATGAAAGGCATGACAAGTAGAGGGATATCCCCATCTGTGCCTGCTCCCCATTTATGGACGACAGGGATGCGGACAAAGAGACAATGAGAGGCTTTCTTTTGATCCCTCTCGATAAATCACTGTAGGATTATTTAGAAACATCGCCGTGTCTGGAAAAGTTCTAATCTAGTCACACATTTCTATCTTACAGAATTGTTTGAACCCAGCCAAACTAAGTAAATTCCTACATTTAAACATGGGTTACACTTTCCTGTATAATCATTGTTTACACAATTCTGTCCATATAAGTACTGAAAGGTGTAATATTGGTCAATATATGCACAGCTTTTTTTTTCTTTTTTCATTTTTGCTATTGTAATATATTTGCTTGTAGATTTAAAGGACACAGCCTGTGCCAAGTGTAGAGACCACTTGTGCCACAAACCTGGTGTGAGCAGCTCTTTGACTTTTTAGAAGCTCCAAACCTCTCGTGTTGGTTTTGTGTTAAACAAAGCATCTTCCTGAAGAAATAGTCTCATTCTGGTGCAGCGACTATGTATATGTTTAACATCCTCGACTTGCCACGAGGCAAAGGAAAAGAGATGTTCACAGATGCATTCAAATATTTCCATAAAATCTAAGTTTCCATGATTGTAATGGTCTCTCTGTAAAATAATAATGTTGTGGCCATAGTGCATGCTGCTTGTTTGCCTTTGGAATATACTCTAGTTCATGATTGAGCCCCTTCTGTTGTGTTTGCATTGAGTGTATTGAGCATAAAATACATGCATGAACCCACAGTCAAAAATAGAGGCAATTACTTGGTCATAGTATAATGTCAAAGGTCATTGTGGTATGCTGAAGGCACTTCTACTTGTTTCTTTCTCTCTGTCTGAACAGATAGTATTACCTCAAACACCAAATACTGTTCTAATAATTACCTTGTGATGTAAGAACAGCCAGAGATAATTCACTCTTCCTTGTAGGAAACCTTTGCAGATAAGTCAGATGTAACGCTGATACTATTTGCTGTTTCCGACATCAAAACAATAAAGAAAAGGGGAAATCTTCTGTTGTGACATGTGCCATATTCTTTCTTTATTCCTGCACTGAGGAAAGAACAAGACATAAGAAATGACATTGCCAGTATACTTGAAACAGACAGAGCCCAAGTTCTGAAGGCTGGAAAATAACATTGGCTAAGAGCAGTGGATGGTCCCACCACAAGGAGGACAAGACAAAAGGGCACAGCAAGCCATGAATCATATGCTGCTGTCACCCGACCCCAAGCCATAACCCTTCACTGTGTGACTCTTTGTTTTGGTGTTGTGTAATAATTGGTAGGCAGTGGTCTGCTTTAAGCATCCCTTTGCCCCAGCATTTAAATATATTCCTAATATGTTTTTGACCATAGCTAAGTTAAGTCCATCTAGGTAGACCAGCACTGTAACTGTAGCTTAAGGTGGACATCTTTGCCCGTGTTCCAAAATATTATAGTTTGAAAATGACATTTCAGTGTTAGCCGCTGTTCTCTGCAGGTTCTGTCATTGCCAGGGTTCGTTCTTAGGATACATATTGTGTAACCATAAAATAATTTTTATGTCTGTTTTCCTAGCCTGTTTTCCACGGGTGTGAAAGGCTCACACCAGTGCCTGAAAAATACACAGAGACACTTGGAGGCTGCTCCAATAATCCTGTAGTGTGACTTTCACTTTAGCAGTTACTGAGATTAAATCATTGTGGCATGATCGTTCTTGTCCCGCTCACAACCCCTCCGGAGATCATCATCATTACTCAGCAGTGGAGATGAGCTAATAAGGACAAAAACTGTCCAGAACAAAAAAGTATATTGATTTTCTATGGGGAATTCATCATTAATAAAGCGCAAGTCTTTTTAATGAACCCAGCCTGGATGGAAGTCATTCACCTGATAGAGGCAAGGTGTTGTACCTAGGTGGGAAAAGTGAAGGGCTGTTGAAATGTCCCAGGACTGAAGCATTTAATCGGTTCATCAGAAGCTCGCTTGATATAAACTGTCTGGAAATGCTTTGGCCATTCCAACATTCATCTTTCTTGAGCACCAGGAGCCACTGAAAGGTCACAGCCAAAAGAAGACATGAAGCATATTGCTCAGTGAAAACTGGGTGTCCTCTTTCTGGCCCGTGCACTGAATACTGAGTGACATGTTGTTGGCTTAAGTTAAAGTCTTCTGCTGGGTACCGCAAAGGAGCGCACGGTTTGGATCACTGTCACTATGCCTGAAGTTACACTGCAAGCATTTGCTCATTCATTATCACTGATACTTGGACAGTAAGCTGCACTTTCCTAAAGTGCACAGTTTCCAGTTTTTAGACTTTATGAACATCTGTTACATAATAAGCTCATGAAGCTACTCTGAAGAGAAAATAAGTGCTGATTTTGGCGAAGAAAGTCCAAGTTTAGGTCTATCACATCTGCCTACACACACACACGGAAAATGTTACATTTTTAATTGAGTAATCTAAACAATATCACAATTCTTAGTGCATTTGTTTGTTTTCTATAACTAACTTTTACTATTCAAATTAACTAATATACAATTCACAAAAAACGCCAACAAGAAATTCATATTTTGCAGTCTAAACATGTTTTTCCCAATAAATCACTTAAACAATATCTTTTTTGTTAAAATTGTTTATGATTCATTCAATTGAATAATGAAAAACACAATTAATAGACTAATTTTAGTCTATAATTGTGTAAATCTTTGCAAAACAAAACTTTGCATGAATCTACTTATAAGATTTTTTGTAATGTAGTTACACTGTTAACTAATTAATCATATTTCCATAATTAAGGTCTTAATGCAGCACAGTAAAACTGGGTCAAACCTCTTTACTTTGGGGGATGTTGACTTAATAAAGACATCCGTGGTGAAATATTTATACTTGTTTACTTAGTCTGTGATCATCTATTTCCTGATTTAAATTATTTGAGCATACTGAGTGTAGCATTTTCATATACTAGATTGCACAAAATAATGGGTCCAAACATGCTTATGGTATTATATATATTCATTTTTTTGATGCAGAATTTAGTGACTGTTTAATGTAACCAGCTATGGGAAAAATAAAACCCCAAATTCCCATTTGGTGATTCCCATTAAAGGTAGAATTCCCACTTGTTGTTTCTATTGAAGGGCATTTTGTAGACAAGATACAAAGAACAACTACAACAACAAAAAACTTTGCAAAGATTCTGAGACCAGGAGAAGTTCTCCCTCCTGGTGTCCAGACGAATGGCAAACTGATATTTACTTATATAGCTAGCATCCACATCACCATGTGTTTTTGTGTGCATGCGCACGCCTGTGTTTGGGGGAGAAATTACAGAGCAGTATGTGGCCAATTGAATGGGGAAAGTGTATACTCATCTTCCCTCTTTTTGCCTCCCAGGTTTCCCTGAAGCCAACAGGAACAGACTTTTTCCATAGCCAGTCTCAGACCCCAATAAAAAATTTACTAGCTCCTCTCTCTCTTTCTCCCTCTCTCTCTCTCTCTCTCTCTCTCTCTCAATCAACATCAAGGCCCATTGCCTTCTGTATCCTCTGCCAAGATTTCTGGAGTGAAAAGCATACAAAGTTGAATTAAAATCTGGCTTTTCGCAAGTGACTTTTCTCCTCTGGATATTTGGGAGCAGAATTGGGCAGACAAAAAGCAATGTAACTAGGTCTCATATTGCACCCACATAAATATTGCAATATGCATTTGGGCATTGGCTACTTCATTTATTAAAGAAATCTGTGTCAGATTATAGCCGGCATTTGAAAGAATGATTGAAGTTTTGTCACAGTTTCAG